>NC_090023.1:93939622-94242652 GCF_037176765.1 Anolis sagrei
CAAATGTTTGGAAAATAGTTGCATTTTAGACTACAGTTCTCAAACAGCAATTTTGCTGGCAGAAGGATTCTGGGCAGGATAGTCCAATGGTAATATTTCTAAATGAAATCTGAACAAATTTCCTTTGCTTCTCCACCCATCTTGATGTGTAGTTGTGTTGAAAATCGGGATGGTATGAACTTCCCACTTTGTTAGCTTCCTGTTGCAGAACAGCAAGAAAAAAATTAAGATTATAGAAGTTAAACTCTTTACAAGTTCCCTCATGTTTCTAGGTGTTTATACTCATCTAACTCCTGCTGAGAGAAGAATAAGATTACACTCTATCTCTCTAAATGAATAGAGAGTGCTTCTTAGGTCAAGGAGAAGAGAAGGAGAGTATTAGTTTGCTATCAACTACTTTGAAGATTCTCTTGCCTTTCTTTGCCTCTTATCTCTTGGTTGCCACTTTGTAGATGGCCATAATAGCCTAGCCCACTTCCATCTGGTCTTATCCCATTCCCTTGATGAACAGAGAACCCTAAAGCCCAATACTAAGTCTTTCTGAAATGCAAGAACAAATGAAACTGCAATTATTTATTATTTCACATATTTGTAGCCCGTCCTTCTTACCCTAAAAGGGGACTTAGGATGGCCTTACAGCAGGCAGCGATTTGATGCCAATACATATCAATATAAAAATAAAAAATACAATTAAAACCATACAATTAAACATTAATTATTAAAACATGAATTAAAATCACACAATCCAGATCATAGTCCAAGGCTTGTCCAATTGTCAATTCCATTAGTCCGTTATCCTTATTGCACTATTTACTGGTTGAGTACTTGGTCTCAGAGCCATGTCTTAAGCTTTTTCCTGAAAGACAGGGGGGAGGGAGCTGACCTGATTTCATTGGGGAGAGAGTTCCATTGATGAAAGGCCACTACTGAGGAGGCCCTGTCTCTTGTCTCCACCAATCATGCTTGTGATGGTGATGGGATCAAGAGCAGGGCCTCCACAGATGATCTTAAGTTCCAAGACGGGTCATAGAGGGAGATATGCTCAGACATGTAAGCCGGGCCAGAACCATTTAGGGCTTTCTAGGCTAAAGCCAGCACTTTGTGCTCTGTAGCAGACTGGCAGCTAGTGGAGAGGGTGTAACGGGGGGGGGGGGGGGGTGTGCTCCCTATACGCTGCTTCAGTGAGCAATCTTGCTGCCGCCTGTTGGACCATTTGAAGCTTCCAAACAGTCTTCAAAGGCAACCCCATGTAGAGCATGTTACACTAATCTTGGGATGTAACAAGAGCGTGGACCACCATGCCCAAGTCTGATTTCCCAAGATAAGGGTGCAACTGGTGCACAAGTTTTAATGTGCGAAAGTTCCCCTGGCCACTGCCGAGACCTGAGGTTCCAGGCTCAACGATGAATCCAGTAGAACTCCCAAGCTGTGGACCTGCATCTTCAGGGGGAGTCTAACCCCATCCAAACAGGCCGTAACCCTATGCCCTTTTTGACCTTCCAACTGACCAGGAGTACATCTGTCTTGTCTGCATTCAATTTCAATTTGTTTGCCCTCATCCAGACTGTCACAGCGACCAAACACTGGTTCAGTACCTGAACAGCCTCCTTAGTAGCAGGTGGAAAGGAGTGACAGAGTTGGATGTCATCTGTGTAAAGATGGCTTCAAACTCCAAAACTCTGGATGATCTCTCCCAGTAGCTTTGTGTATAGGTTGAATAACATGGGGGACAATACTGAGTCTTGCAGAATCCCACAAAACAATGCAGTTACAAGTAAGTAACTTCATGTCCATTCCTTTTTTCTCTGAGAGTGCTAAGTTTGAGTCCATATAGGGAGAATATGTCTTAGCCAGGAAGCCTAAAAAATTCAAATATGTGTAAAGGGCCAAATGGAAAAGGGACCCTTAGAGAGACATGCAGAAATTAGTGCAACATGTATATCTCCCAACTGTCTTGATTTTGTTGGGGCAGTCCCAATTAATCTTCTAGATATTACTTTCCTAGCTGCTTTCAAAGTGTATGAAAATATATTCAATTGCATAAAATTAAGTGAGCATCTCCAGCCATTAACAGTGTCTTTACTTCCATAGAACTTAGGTTTTAATTTTTACCATGGGGCCTTATACTCCTCAACAATATAAAAGGATTACTTCTAAATCAATTTAGTTAGTAGATCTACCGCTCTATCAGAAAATATAGTTTTACAATAATATGTGAAGTAATTTCTGGGTCCCTTTCATTGCAGATGTTTGAGTGTCATTTCCATGTGGGAAAATGGTATTGTGTGAAACTGGCTTCAGTGAACAGTGTCTTCTGTTTTTCCTTCCCAAGCAATTATACAACTTCAAATCAAATGGAAGACTTGGGGCAGCTAAAATGTATTCTGAGCTTATTTTAAACTCCTGTTCACCCTGGAATGGATGCCAAATTTCTAATTTATATACAAGGATTTATTGGACCATCACTCCAGCTGAAAGGAGAGGGCAAGTCATCTGTGTTGGGTACCTGAAACAGTAGCTTTTGTGTCATTTGAGCACTAGCTTTCATGCTATTAGAACAAAGTCAACAGAAGTCTAAAAAATCAATAACATTCTCTTACTCACCTATCCAAAATGAATTCTTAGCTCCTTACTTTTATAAAAGAAATAGGAAAGGAATACTCAGCAATTCATATTTTTTCCTCTTTAGTGGCTCTCCCTCAATCTTTCTCACAATTTCCGCACAAAACCCTATGGAGATATGTCACAAGTTTTTAAGCAGGAGGTAAAACTCCTGCCTTATCAGAATAACTTAAAATTCTATACTTCTTAATCTATTTATCCAAAATACCTGAGGTGTGATTTTTGGAGTGTTACTTCAGTAAAAACATTAATGGTGTTCATTATTGTGTTGTCTCCATCCCAACAATTGTATATCTTGCATCAAAGGTAAGATGTTTTTTCTATAATATATACATTTCAGGGATTTTTAAAAAAAATCAGTTGTCAATCTTTCTTGCCAAATGTAAATAGCCTGTGAGGAGAGAGCTCTTCTTTTCTCTTTCTCTGTTGTTCTGTGATGATTACTATTGCAGATCTGTCTTCACAAATGGATAATTACCATTTGTTCTCCATTGGTTGCAATGTGAAAACCCCCAGAGAAGATCAAAACAAAATCACATTAACTACAATCCATATTCGAAAGCAAATTGTACTGATATTTTCTGAAGTATTCATGGTGTAGAATGAATGATCAGAGCAACATGATCTCCATGTACAGGGAGAACCAACAGTGTACATTTGTATTCAACCATTGGAATTGGGTCTATTTCTCTCCCCCCCCCCCCCCCCCAAAAAAAAAATCTCTGCATCCTCTACAAATACAACATGGGAAAGCAAAGTCTTCTGGCCTTTTATAGTTCTGCCAATGCAGCTGTTGTAATAATAATATAGTATACTTGATTTATATTCTACCCTCTCTCCCCAAGGGGACTTAGGGCAGATTACAATATGCATATACAGCAAACACTCAATGCCATTATACAATTAACAAAGTAAATGTACATAAGACAGTACATAAGCAGATGTAAAGACTTCCCATCTTTTTCCATCTCTGGCATATGGAACTTTTGCTCGATTCCAGCCATGAGGGGTGGGTGGTGGGGGTTATGGGGGTGTTGTTGATCCATTTTCCAGGCCGAGGAACTTTGTTGTTTTTAGACGCTCTCCCAATCAAATTACTAGTATGTCCACATGGGTGCCTTTTATTACCTCCCACCAAAGCAGTACCTATTTATCTACTCACATTACTGTTTTTGAACTGCTAGGTGAGCAAGAATCTGGATTATAGTTCATCCCATGCATTTAAAGGCAGCTTAACAAAATCTCTATATAAAATCATTCCTATAAAATCTCTTCCTCTATTGATTTAATTCTGGTTTCTATTGTGTACTACTGGTTTTTTTAAATTAATTTTTGTCATGAGATGCAATGAAATTCTTTGTAATCCTTTAGTGTCTTTGTTATTGTTAACAAAGTGCTTAGCATTTAGACATAGAAAGCCTTTCTTCCTCCCAATTTTTCCTTTACTTCTTTTTTTGTTTCTGCCCTTCTGCTTTTCACCTGCCTCCATCTTCAAACTTCAAATTTTATTAAGGTTGTAGTCAGACACTTGTTGCAACACTTGCAATGTGTCCTCTAATTCATATGGACACATTCCTCCTTACTGCTCTTTAACAAACAAGCATTTTAATGGCAACAAACGGCAAGGGTATGCCGTGTCAGAGGTGTTGAACAGTAACAATCTTAATTGAGCAAGTCCTAAGATTATAGCCAATGCTTTGAAACAATCTTTCCCCTCCTGAATATTCCCACACTTTCTAGGCAATAATCAAGTTATGATCTTTGTTTTCCATCCGAAAAAAAATCCAGTCTGAAGGAAACAACACTAAAATAACAAAAAGAACACTTTTCAATATGTGTGTTTATGTGCTTTCTTGTCACTTGTCAACTTATGGTGACCCCTTGAATTTATACCAGTAACAAAATGTACCCTAGAGATGAATGTGACAACCTTCATGCTAGTATTTCTAAACCCTATGGTCCATTCCAGAAACGATCACTTTAAATGACAAATTGATGAATGACACATTTAATCAGATAAATACATGTTAATATTAGTGGTCGTGGCAATGAAGTAATTTCTCCATTTCTGCTCATTTACCTAATTAAATTTCAAACCTAGCCTTCCAAGCTGTGCTGTTTTTCTTGTCTACTGATACGATTACTTTTCAAAACAAACAAACCCCTGGTTTAAACAGTGTTCATGCTTTCTATCTCAATGTATTTTTAGTTTCCCCCCATGAGATTTGCTCTTAATTAAAAAGCTCAAAACAAAACTCAGTTTCACTGGTTCACATTGCATTTCCTCCCCTTCCTCCCACTCTTTCAGCCCCCCCCCCCCCACACACCTCTGTTTTGCCTTGGTATTGATTGTACTCAGCATTTGACTCTAAAAGCTGCCAGTGTTCATTCACATTTAAGAAGTGAAAAGACAAAGGTATATTTTTCTGACTGAGCGCACCTGCACCGAGATGAAAATGGCAGCTTTCTGCAGCAAATATATGCCAAGTCCTTGTCCTTTACCACAATGTAAAATGAACTAGTTCTGTGGGAATGTCACATAGTTTGATGTATTTATTATTGTTTTGTGCATTTTTTGGCTTTTTTAAAAATCACGATTGGAGACATTTCTATTTAAAAACTAGCAAAGACTGCAGTTTTATTTACTTAGCTTGCTTTATTGAGAAGATGTCTTTGGACCTTGTATACTTGAAGATTCACACTTCACTGTTCTAGATGGATCCCCTCTTCTTCTTTTGAACTTGAATAATTGATTTAAGTAGAATCAACATTATATTGAGTCAAACCATTACCCTATCTCATTCAATTATTATCAGCACTTAGCAACAATTACTCAAGGGGTTCAATCTTTTCTTGCTCGACCTACTAGGAAATGGCAGGAACAGAACCTGAGATTACTTGCATGCAAAATGTGTGCTCTATGAATGACCTATGGCTATTTCCCAAAGCTGTATGTGAAATGTTTTATTTTATTCCCAAAACAATCACGTCTTTTTTTTTGAAAAAAAAAAATGTGTTATGTGGAAAAAGATACAATCTACAAAATTCAACAACCAAAGTACAAATATTATTTCCCCAATCCCATCACCACCAACACCACCAACAAAAGGAAACTTACATTAATTTTGATGAACAAGTTCCATGCATTTCAACAAACCTACTTTAGACAAGATGAAAACTGGATTTAGTCCACTGGAACTAGGATGTACAATTTTTGTCAAAGTTTCATTTTGAGCAAATATTTTCATGGCTATTTGAACATTGGTTTTAAATAGGTAAAGTAGATGTTACTCATACAAAAATGATTGATGTGTTAGTCCAGTACTTTACATATTTAACTTGCAATAAATAAGAATTATGACAAATCTGTTCTGAAGTAGATATTTGTATTTCTCATTCCATTTTAGGACTGCAGTGCCATTAATCTGAGAATCTGGCAGAAATATGATCAAGGAAAAAGAAAGATATCAGAGAGACTAGATGACATGGAAAATATCATTTTGTATTCTGTGTGACACATGACAAGGCATAGCTCAGAAATGTATTTAGTTGTTATACAACTCCAAAAAACGAAAAGCAATAACAACATTGCTCTCATGACTATTGACCATATCTGTTAGGGGTTTTTGGGAGCTGCAGCCCAAAAGGTATCTTTTTCAAGCTCTGATATACAGAGAGAATGATCTGTTTCTGCCTTTAAATCTGTAGATTACAAATCCTATTAAATTTCAGCTGTCTGATTACAATTTACAGTTTTGAAGAAGTGCTCCCTGTTCTTCCTATCACTGGAGAATAATTAAAATTGATATACATTTTTAAAAAATCCTGGCTATGTATTCACATATATATGGAAGAATACATACCAGATACTAAGACAATTGATACATCTAGGTCAGTACTGTCTATAAGCCAGCAGTGACTTTCACCATTTGAGACCATGATACTTCTACTGGGAGATTGAAGCCCCCATCATATGTGTCACCAAAATTGCCACGCATCATGGCAAATCTGACAGTGCTCAGTGTGGGAAATGGGGAACTTGTTGCCCCATGTCCCGTATCACCCGGCTTCTCCCCTACCCCATCCATGGGGGAAGCGTCCACTGCCCAGCTTCCCCCTGTTGACCTCTATGCAACATGGGAACCTCCCATGCTGCTGGTGTTCCTCTTTAGTTGTGAGACAGAGCCCCACCAGAAGTAGCTGTACATCATGGGATAGGAACCAGTGGGCTCCATCACAAAACTAAAGTTGCAACTGAACTTTACCCTTCTGATGAGGTTGTGAATCTGGCATTTTCTTCGTGCAAAACTAATGTTCTGTTTTTAAATTGTGCTCCTTCTCAAAGTATATAGAACCTTGGTTGATGATTTATGGTTTCTTCTGGACATCTCAGCTCTCTTTAGCGTAATATACGTCTGGTAAAATAGGACCATGGGATATGGTGTTGCATTGGCTTCTGTCCTTTGAAGCTAGTGTTGAACCTGATTAATTTAGTTCAAAGCAGATAATCTGTATTTTATATAGCAGTGTGAATGGGACCTCAGTTCAAGGCTGAATTGAGCAGCTTTGGCTGGTGTTAATCTGGATCAGTTCTGTGCATCGCAGAACCACTACAGAGGTGATTTGAAGGCCCTTCATATTAAGGCTGGATCAACACTGCCATATAAAATTCAGATTGTTTTGAAGTGGATTTTATGGCAGTGTAGGCTCATATTATCCAGTTCAAAGCAGATAAAGTGGATTATCGGCCATGAGAATCTGGATTATATGGCAGTGTAGATCCAGCCTAAGTGGTCAATGTAGATGTGGCTAATGAGTTCTGCTTTTTGTTTCCCTCTGATCAAATGTGCAGAGTGGCTGACAGCAAACAAGATAAAACTTAATTCAGATAAGGGAGATGACTAGTTGACAGGATGGACCATTTCAGGTATAGAGAACCAATGCTTCCTATGTAATAACATTGTTGGAAAAAGTATTCTTCTTGAGTTTTTGCTGGTTTATCAGATGCATCCCCATCTGAAGACAGCACACACCTCATACCCTGGTTATACGTAGATTAAGGCTGGATCTACACTGCTCTATAGCCCGGAATCTGATCCCAGATTATTTCTTATCCCAGATTATCTGGCAGTTTAGACTCAGGGCCCTCCCAGACAGGCCCTTTATCCCAGGAACTGATCCCCGGTTTTCTGCTTTAAACTTGATTATATGAATCTGCACTGTCAGATAATCTGGGATAAACAGAAAACCTGGAATCAGATCAGAATAAAGGGCCTGTCTGAAAAGGCCCTCAGGCCCCTTTCACATGGTTGAATAAATTCCCACATTATCTGCTTTGAACTGAGATATATGGCAGATTTCCAGTTCAAACAAGATATTGTGGGATTTTCCACCTTGATATTCTGGGTTACGGTATATGACTGTGTGGAAGGGCTTTCATATACTCCAGTTCAAAGCAGATAATCTGGGATTAGATCCTGGGATATAGGGCAGTGTAGATCCAGCCTAAACTACTGTAATGTGTTATAGTCACAGTCTAGATCAGGGGTCCTCAAACTAAGGCACGGGGCCGGATATGGCCCTCCAAGGTAATTTACCCGGCCCTCACTCAGGGTCAACCTAAGTCTGAAACTACTTGAAAGCACATACCAACAACAACAATCCTATCTCATCAGCCAAAAGCAGCCCCACACTTACCAGTGAAATACTAATAAGTTTAAATTTGTTAAAATTGTTCTTCATTTTAATTATTGTATTGTTTTAGGTGTTTTTTGCACTACAAATAAGATATGTGCAGTGTGCATAGGAATTCATTCACATTTTTTTTCAAATTATAATCCGTCCCTCCAACAGTTTGAGGGACTGTGGCCTGGCCCTCTGTTTAAAAAGTTTGAGAACCCCTGGTCTAGATGGCCATGAAGCTTCAAGTGGTGTACAATAACAACATCCAGTTGTTTGTTGGGAATGGTGAAGGAAGGGAACATATAGAGTTCATTACATGGCTATAAGTAATCTCCAGATTAAATTTTAAAATGCTTGTAGTTAAAGACTAGCATGGTTTGGGACCTATTTATTTTAAGAAAGTCATATACCTCCATGAAGCAATAAAAACTGGAAATCACTCAATGGCATCCACAAGGGGAGAAAATGGAGTCACGTCTCCAATTGTACAGTGAATAGCTGTTTTTATTTTAGAAATAGCCTGAGACATTTATTTTATGTCAAGCAAATGGAAGGACATTCTTGGCCCCAGAAATGTCTAGAGTTAGATTTCATATCATCCCTGAAGAAAGCCATTAAAATAAATATATTATGGAATAATAAAAAATCCATCACTGAGTACTTGGAGACATGTCTATTTTTTTGTATAAACTTGTCATGAATCCAAGTGTATGCACAGAAATACCAATGAACCATCTCCCAGGCTGGATCTATACTGTTTTATATTCCAGGATCGGATCCCAGATTATCTGCTTCTCGCAGATTATCTGCTTCTCCCAGATTATCTGGCAGTGTAGAATCATATAATTCAGTTCAAAACAGATAATCTGGGATCAGATCCTGGGATATGTGGAAGTGTAGATCCATGTCCAATAAATTCCAATGTGTCTTAAAGATTGTTCTAGTTTGCTTTTCTTCAAATAAAGTGACTAATTCCCATTCTGAAACACCATGATTTTATTTGATGTATAATATGCTGATGACCCAGGCTAATGGGGGAGTCTCTCATTCATAGGATCACTGTACATCACATCTAGCTTGGTGGCATATAAGAACACTATGCCAGATGGCCTTTGTTTTATACTATGAAAAAAAGACCTCCTTCCTAGGTCTTTCACTCTAGTGAGGATAGTGATTATTAGAGGTATGCATTTTTTGTTTGCATCAGAATTTGGATCAAATTCATTAAATTTTGTACTTAAGAGGAGATATCTGTTACAGTAAGTTGTAACAGGATCAAGTATGTTTGTGTACTAAAGAAAACCTTATACTGTTGATTATTATGTGAAGCAGCTAATGTAGGTAAACTAGTAAGTTTGGACCTCACCCAGTGGAGTATAACTGTATGGTTTTTAGAATACAGTTCAGCTTTTGCTCTGAGGAGCCTTTGCTCAGGCAATTTGCTCAACCATTTCTACTGCTCTCTCATTTGGATGACAATGAAGAAGGCTTATTCTGTATTGCTTACAAGGACTATGTAAGTTTGTTGCACTGTTTGTTTTTGTGAGCAACACTGCAAGTTTCTCTTTTAACTCTGCTGATAAGAGTAAAGTTTTTCTGTTCTTTTTCCTCTTGTCTGGGTGCAATGTTATTGTGCCTTCTGCATTGGACCTGACCAAAACACGCAATACACAACAATATCTGAAATTGGACTTGGCCCACGCCAAAAAATTAAGAATCAAAACTCACCCCATACTTTTTGTTTCCGTTTTGTAAATCTCAGAAGGCTCCCAAAGTCAGTTTCTTTTTCAGCACAAGGAAGGAAAGCAAAGCCATAAAGGCTACCTTAGTGCCTTGCCTTTTTTCTAAATTAATGGAGTCTCAGCAATAAGAGCGGGGAAAAGAGGGAGCAGTGTTTGCTAGGAACTGGACAGAACTCTGGGAAATGTAGTTTGGTTAGGGGGGAGCTCTATGCCAGAGAATTCAAAATGACCTGCCCTAAACTACATTTCCCAGAATGCATCAGCATCAGAAAGCACCAATCAGGGTAGTGGAGAGAGAGATTTGTCCCTCCCTGGTGGGCTAATAGTTGTAAGTGTGTACCGTTGTAGCAAGGTTCACCCCAATAGTTTTTAAAATGACAGAGAAAGGAGCCCCTGGAGCTTCCCCAATTATAGTAATTTATGTGCAATTTCCGTAACAAAATAGTAACAAAATTTCATTACTCTCATTATAGTAATGATTTTTTCACTAGCTATACTTTAAAAACACTTTAGAATTAAAATGCCAGCACCTCCCTGTTTTGTAATGACCTTTGAACCATTTTTAAATGGATTGCACATCCCTAGCGATTATGTTCATCTCGGGGGTGGGGGGGGGGAGAGGCTTTTTCTCTATGCAAATGTAGCACTATAATCCAACTTTAACTTTGACAACATTCTATACAATTATGGGATTTATCATTATTTAAGGATGGGCACTGAGGTGTACATCTACAAGCCATTCCAATTTACAAAGTAAATCTAAGTTGCACTACTTAAATTTTGCAGCAGGATGGCAGAAAAACCCTCTGATGGCATTCCATTTTCTCTATCTTCAACATCTTTCACATAACATAAGTGATTGGAGCACAGCTCTCTGCATCTTTTACATTAGAGAGCAATCGAGGAGCAGCTCTCTACAAATGCTAATAGAGATTGATATTCTAGTATGCCTGGCAAGCTGCGCTTTTGAAAAGTCCCAAAGTTTGATTTAAGCATATCCCTAGCTGCTGACTGGATTTGCAATCTGATGCACATACACACGTACAAAAAACATTTCAGATGGAAACTGGGGAGAGTTTATTTATTTTGTTATTCACTATAACAATTTCTAGGTTGCTTTGTTAAGCAGGCACTGTGCTTTTTGATCCTACTCAGTTTAGTCTCCATAAACTATTGCAAGATGATTTAGGGATGTCATGCAGTTTAAAGTTATTAATGCATGCATTGGGAAGCAGTTGTGTGAAAAAGGTTGATGGAAATGGGAGGTGAGGTTTAGGACATGGAACATCTAGTGGTGCTGTTGAATAATTTTGCCTTTTCGGCAAAAATAAAAAAAATGTAAAATTCAGTGAAGACAGAGATTGATCTGGAATCTGCAACATCTCTATGTCATTCTTGTGGTCTATAAACTGGAAATTCTGGTGGAGGCAGACAACAGTTTGTTTTTCCTTTTAGCTTCACATGGTGCCATATGTGAAAATGAAGTGATAAAAAATCACAGCTGAGGACAACTTTTCATCAGTATCAATTTATGGTATCCTTATTCAGAGGATGTTTGCCTTCCCTCTATGACTGAAAGACTGAAAGACTTGCCCAAGGTCATCTGGGGCTCAAAGGCAAACTCTCCACATTCAAACCATTCAGTTTTTCACTCAAAAACGCCAAGGTACATTGGAACTCAGAACAAGTTGGTCTATGAATCAGAGTGTTTCCTTCTTATACTCAGTATTTAATTTGGAAACACTTGGGCATTTAATTCCTGTTCCTTTGGAAAAATTACACTTTTACTTCCATATTTGTGGGTTAAGTTTTTGTGGATTTGATTATTCAACAATTACCAAGTTTGCTGTGTCCTCTGCTGCTGCCATATATTTCTAGCTCAGGCATGGGCAAACTTTGGGCCTCCAGGTGTTTTGGACTTCAACTCCCACCATTCCTAACAACCTCAGACCCCACCTTTTCCCCCTCAGCCGCTTAAGCTTCATGGTTTCTTCATCAGGCAAAGATGTTTAAAATGATACAGAAGAAAAGTGATGATGTTAAGGTCATTCTATACAGGCTGTAAAATGCAGAAGAAGTCAGAATAAAAGTGGTGTGTGCTAGCTGTGGATTTTAAAATAGGATTTTAAGTGCAACTTTTTAACATGTGTGGCTAAAACACATGTTTAAAAGTTGCACTTAAAATCCTATTTCAGCTGAAAAATTTGCATATTCGCATGACTGTATATCCCTGCAATCAAGAAAAATATGTGACTTCATTGCTGTACACTGATGTGGACTGCTCCAGAGCATGTGCGCATTTTCAAATTCTGAAACAGCTGATGAAGTCTCTAAACAAATGTAGCTACAAACACACAGCTGACTAAATGGAAGCACAACTGGAAAGCAATTCCTATGAGAACTCTCTGCAAGCATTCCTTTGTTCCGATCTTTATGAAATTGAACAGAGCTTGAATTTACACAATGGACACCAGCATGGCAGGCAAGTGATCTAAAAGGAAACAAGGTTCAAGAAGGAAAAAGTAAAGACAGCAGGAGGATGATGAGAGATAATGACAAGAAATCTGCTTATGTGCACACTGAGATATCCACATCAACACTTATGAGTTCCAGCACATCATGAAAAGACAATAATAAAAGTATACTTCTGGCAGATGTCTTACATTCATCTTGTCAGGATGACAGGGGGCCATTTACCAGGTCTGACAGCACTCTATCTGGACTTTCCTTAAGGTACCACAATTTTTAAATCCACGTATTTGTCCCCGATTATGAGGCTGTCTGGAAGAGCCCTTAGAGTCTCTACAAATGTTCTTTGCCTAAGAAGGACAGGGATACCTTTCAATTTTTTGCTTTTTGGCTGCCCTTGTTTTAATTTGTTTTTGCTATATGTTGTATTTGTATGTTTTTATTCTTCACTGCACTGACCACCACCTACATTGGAAGATTTGTGTATAAATTTAAATGCATGAAAAAAGATAAAACAGTTTGTTCATGCATATTATTTCCAAATAGGATTGTCATCATTGTATTGCCCCTGCTCCTATGCTTTCAGGAACAGTTAGACAGTTACAGTAATTAAGCAGGCAATGTTTTCTACATTAGTTTACATCAATTTCTAATAATTAGGCTAATATAAAGCAATAAGATAACAGTAGCAGCAGCAACAACAACACAAACAACACATTAAAAAAGTTGATAATCATATTTAGATTTCATAGGAAACATACTTCATAGAAAATGAGTAGCAATTTTATTTTAATTTTTAAATTACCAAAACATAAAATAAGTATTTTACATTCAGACAAAAATTAACACTAAAAACAATCACATACAAACCAGAATTAAAAATAAAAACCCTCCTTATCCATGGGTCCTGCATTAGTGAATTAATCCATGGAAAATATTAGGGGAATAAAAACCTCTAGCACTTGTTTGGGTTGTTCATTTTACTGTATATAATGGAATGGGTATCCATGGATTTTGGTATCTATGGCTGGATCTACATTGCCCAATATTCTAGGATCTGATCCCAGATTATCTGTTTATCCTAAATTATTGGCAGTGTAGACTCATATAATCCAGTTCAAAACAGATGATCTGGGATCTGATACTGATATAGGGCAGTGTAGATCCAGCCTAGATCCAGCCTATAATATTCAGTGGATACCAAGGCAGCATCTTCATGGCCATATAATCCGGTATCTCATCCAAGATTATCTTTTTTGAATTGGATTATATGAGTCTACACTGCCATATAATCATGCCCTCTATATGCAGTTAAATTGGAAAAGGCAAATTAGATATCTGACACACAGAAGTACAACTATTTACAGGGATTCAAACACATTTTAATCTCTTTGCGTTATCTGCAAATGCCTCATTAGTTCACCTTTCAAACTACCAGTTTGCAAAAGTGCTGCTGACTAAAAGAATTCAGATTTGTTTATGCAAAGGGACAGAGATCAGTGAGGCTATTTTAGTCAGCTCAAACTTCTCAGGCCCCTTCTCAGGAATTAAAAAAGGCTAGAAGTTGAATCGAGGGGCTGCTTCTTTTGGGTTCTTCCAGGGTAAATTAAGATTTTGCTTTTTGTACCTTTATGCAGAGAAGGAGATGTGTCCTTTTAAAAAAAGAGTTAAGGTACAGATTTTACATTGACCTGTGGATATGTCAACCCAGGTTTTGGGATTGATTTTTAAACTCAATTTTAAATCTTATACAAGAGTATATACAGTTTTGTGGCTGAAATACTGGCTACAGTTAGCCTGATTATGGAACATGCTGCAGTGGAGTGACTATGAACGGCTGTGGGTCCCATATTGAAAAAGAGGCAGGATATTACTTAATTGATATCTGTCTCTTTGCATGTCTGTAGGGTTTTATTTCTGAAGAAACAAACATAAGACACAGCTGTTTCCTTTAATAGGAAAAATGCCAGTGTTGTTCTTTTTGTAATAAATGAATATAATTTATTTATTTACAATGAATGCAAAAATGTTGAAGTATCAGTAGTTTTCACAAAAAATGCTGTGAGATGTGAAAGATTTCAAGGAGATCTGCTAAGTAATCTTTTAGACACAGATTTGTAGATCTCTGGTATCTGAGCAGCTCTAGGATCTTAACAATGTAGAACAACACCCTTCATAAAAAGCTTCCCACATTTTATATTAATTGAGAAGTAAAAAATCATGGCATACGACAATTACAATGTGTTGTAATCTGGTTTTTCCATCATAGTCAGCAGATGTCTCTTTGAGATCTAATTGTAAAAAAAATATTTTGTAAAATTATATCTGTCCTCAATTATGTTCCCATGAGGATAGTTTAAAGAAAAGGAAATTGTTTAATGATGCACTTTTCTAGCAGAGTGACTTCCTGAGAACTAATTTTGAACATTCCCATTTTATCCCTGTCAGCAGTTTAGGAATATTCATTGAAAGATACAATAAGCATGATCTGAATTATTATATTCTTACTATAGATCTTTAATGGGCTTGACTTAAAAGGAAAACAATAATTACAAAAACTAAGGTATCATTAAACAGACATATAGCTAATCCATTGCATTGCATATCATTTATTCTCTTTGGAGAATGAGAGAAGAAATAAAATACTTTTATTTGGTTTTACTACTTTATCTTACATTTAAAAATATGCAAATAAGTTATGCATGTCTATGTGTGTCTGTGTATATCTAAACATTATTTTATAGGTAGACAACAGACAGAGATATAGACAGACTCTTATCAGCCCAATCAACCCTCTCAAAGCAAAAATAAAAAACTGTATTGTAGATGTGTAATATGCAAGGCAATTATTTCTATATTATCTAACTAGAGCAGACTCATTTAATTAATTGATTCATTTATTTTGTTTGGTCAAGTAATTAAATATAAGTCATCTTGACCTACATAATTATAATCTTCAATTATAGCAAATGAACCAATTGAAGGAATTCTAGTAGGTGATCCAATTGAATGGAACCTACAATGTAACTTAAGGGTTGAGCTTCTTGCATGTCACTCGGATGTCAGAAAGTATCAGACAAGAAAATAAACCTGAACAATTTAAGGAGATGCTGCAGGATCACTGCAGGAGCTTCACACACTTTCTCTTTCTGCCTGTCTTTGGTGCTACCTTGCAGAAAAAAGAGCATGTACCCAGGCCTATGTAAACCACAAACTAAGCCTAACTAGCTCATCAGACAGGCCGATCTGCCCATTGTACTGTTTCCCCTCCAGTTTTGACATGGAGCCCTTCACATGATGCACGGGCACTTCCAGTTGGGCTCCATGCCAAAAAGGGAGAGAAAGCAGCACATGTTGCCGCAGTGGCAACACGGGGACCTTCCCATGCTGCCTTCCCTATAATGGGGGGAAGCCAGGTGGTAATGCTCCCCCCCCCATGGGATGAGGGGCAAGTTAAGGCGGGTGCTGCAGGCTGTGGAGCGGCATACTCTCCATGCCCCGTGCCAGGAGCCCATGGATTTGCCCCGATGCTGGGTGAATTCATGGGCCTTTTTGATGAGGTCATAAGAACTCTGTGATGCAGAGGCATTATTCAGTTTATAGCAGAGGTGGGAATCATGAGCCCATCGAGATGTTGTTGGACTTCAAGTCTCAGCATTCATCACCATGGCTTTGTTGAGCACAATTAATGTGCCTTGTGCTAAAATGTTTGGAGGGCCGTGTAATTTTCACCTCTTTTTTAAATAACATGTTGTTGTTCATTCGTTCAGTCATCTCCGACTCTTCGTGACCTCATGGACCAGCCCACGCCAGAGCTCCCTGTCGGCCGTCACCACCCCCAGCTCCTTCAAGGTCAGTCCAGTCACTTCAAGGATGCCATCCATCCATCTTGCCCTTGGTTGGCCCCTCTTCCTTTTTCCTTCTACTTTCCCCAGCATAATTGTCTTCTCTAGGCTTTCCTGTCTCCTCATGATGTGGCCAAAGTACTTCAACTTTGTCTCTAGTATCCTTCCCTCCAGTGAGCAGTCAGGCTTTATTTCCTGGAGGATGGACTGGTTGGATCTTCTCGCAGTCCAAGGCACTCTCAGAACTTTCCTCCAACACCACAGCTCAAAAGCATCTATCTTCCTTCGCTCAGCCTTCCCTAAGGTCCAGCTCTCACATCCGTAGGTTTCTAATTTTCTGGAAGAGGTCTCTTGTCCTTCTTATTCTGTTGTCTTCTTCCACTTCCATGCATTGTTTATTTAGAAATAGTTCCTTATCTCTTCTGGCTAACCTCTGGAATTGCGCATTTAACTGGGCATATCTCCCCTTATCACTGTTTCCTTTTGCTTTCCTCCTTTCTTGGGCTACTTCCAGTGTCTCAGTAGACAACCATTTTGCCTTCTTGGTTTTCTTTTTTTTTTTTTTTTGGGACGTACTTTGTTGCCGCCTCCTGAACAATGTCGCGGACTTCTGTCCATAGTTCTTCTGGGACTCTGTTTACTAAATCTAGTCCTTCAAATCTGTTCTTCACTTCCACTGTATATTCACTAGGAATGTTAGTGAGATCATATCTAACTGGTCAGTGTATTTTCCCTGATCTCTTTAGTTTTATTCTAAATTGTGCACTAAATTTATTCTATTTTAAATCTATTCTATTTTCTAATTGTGCACTAAATTTATTCTAAATTGTGCATAAATTTATAACATAATGGTTTATAATAAAGCATTAGATTGTACTATGCAGTTGGTTCTGACAATTGAAGCTGGAACTCTAGGGTGTTTATCATTTCAAAGATTTTGGTGAAGTTTCCTGTCCTCAGCCATGCACTCCATTTACATTACATTTAAGAAGTGAGTACAAGGTAGAAAAAATCATTTAAGAATGTATAGCCTTTCTTATCGTGCACTAAGCTATTTATGGTGACTTAGGGCATTTCTTTATAGCCAAGGCAGGAGTTCTTCAGTGTCAATTGCATCATAGTGAGTCTTCTTAAAGTGGGAAGACAAAGGTCCCCTTTGAAAAAAAGTTTACTGAGAAATATAATTGCTCAAGAATTAACCCAGCAATATAAATTACCCAATAAGATTAAATTGCACAAGAAAAACCAGTAATGTGACAGAATCAGGTGGTGGTTTTCAGTGTGAATAATCTTCAATAAAATTGAGGAAGGAACTGAATATTTCTTGCCTAAGACAATCTTGTGAAATTCAAAGGGTCTTCATCAATAGATGAGTGACCTGAAGGCACACACACACATGCTATAGGTAGAACTTTCAAGTCATAGGTAAGTATAAATCCTATCTGTGCAACCATGCTGGCTGCAGATCAAGGGACCTTCTACACAGCCATATAATCCAGAATATCAAGGCAGATAATCCTAAATATCTGCTTTGAACTGGGTTATCGGAATCCATACTGCCATATAATACAGTTCAATGTGCATTTGTACAGCTGTGTGAAAGGGGCCTAAGTGAGTTATGATCCAACACATTTTTTTGACTAAGAAGGAATATATTTTATACTGATCTGGATATTAGTAATGGGCTTTCCATTCACTTTCACACAATGTCTTTCAAAGAAGTGTTGAATATTTAAGTTAAGAATACAAGACAAGTCCAGTAGACCCATCCAGTGATGGCTGGTGGTTTCCATATCATTGAGACAGAGTGTGTGGTCTGGATTTTAGCATAAATGTTAAAAAGGGGCTGAACTTTTTAGGAGACCTGAACTTCACTATATCACTGGATTGAAAGGCATCAGTTAATATAGTGCCAAACAGGTGCCATTAGAAAACTCATGAGCAAGGTACCATATATGTCTGTAAGTGATGTTTGCTGGACTCTATGTGGTATGAATGGTTTTCATTTGGGGTTCCAATACCTTTTTGACAAAGTCCTTTTACAAATACAATACTCTTTAGCATACTGGGGAATGTGTTATCTCTTCATTCTCTGTGTTTTCTTCATTTATCTCTTTTGCACATCTCTTAGCCTCTTTTCTAGACTACAGTTTTCCTAAGGCAGCTTACAATATACATTGCTAACAATACCTAATGAGCACATGCAGTTCTAGTCATCAAAACAAAGTGGCAAGACATCGCAGACATGCCTGCAGGTATAAAGTGAGGCTACCACTGTTATGTTATGTTTGTGTGTGTTCGTGTGTTTTCAATTCACTTGTGGACTTCTGGCAACCCATGGATTTCATAAGGTTTTTAAAGGTAAGGGATACTCAGGTGGTTTTGCCAGTTCCTTTCTCAGAAATATAGCCTACAGCCCATTGAATTCATTGGTGGTATCCCATGCAAGTACTAACCAGAGCTGAGCCCATTTAGCTCCCTAGATCAGACAGGATCT
The DNA here is from genome assembly GCF_037176765.1 of Anolis sagrei. Taxonomy (NCBI): domain Eukaryota; kingdom Metazoa; phylum Chordata; class Lepidosauria; order Squamata; family Anolidae; genus Anolis; species Anolis sagrei. Next base: position 93,958,480 of record NC_090023.1, read on the forward strand.
GGTATCTTTAAGGCATTTGGGCACCACCATTATAAATTATAGACTTCAGATCAGTGAAACGAGCATGCAAGGACAAAGCACATTTGTCATGTCTTCACAGATTTATTCAGTTACCCTGATGCACTGAGGATGACTTCACAGGATTCTTCATAATGAAAACATGTCCTGAGATCACTACTCCTGGTTATATTCATCTGAGAAAATGTTCTTTTGCCTGTTATGGCATCAAATGGTTGCCAATCTTTAAGCCACGTTGAGTTGCCCTTGGGCTTGAGAAGGGTGGGATAAAAATATAGCAAATAGATAAATAAATAAATACATGATACCACTTTACAAAGGCTAGTTTTCAATAGCTTTTAAGATATAATTAAACACAGGGTGTACTGTTTTTTTTTTAAATTAAAAAGTATCATCATCAATGATAGCTACACAGAGGAATGATTATCTTAACCACAGACAGACAGCCTAGTATTCTCCGAATGTTTTGCACTGCAATTTCCATTAGCTCTATTGTTCATCTATATTTGTCTTTCTGTTTTGCTTTTTCCCCTTTTAATAATTGATGCCAGTTTGATTGCATGGTCAGAACCTCATGGCATGTTAATTAGTACTAGCTAGTGTTCAATGTTTAGTCTAGTCTAGTGCTTAGTTCTAGTATAATCTGAGCCCATTTCTGGATCAGCTTATTGCCTGGTAAACAATTATTTCCCTTTCTTTTTAGTGGTGAAACCATCATTTTTGGTAATTTTAATAATAAAAGACCATTAAAGGAAGGAAAGCCATATTATTATGCAACATAATATTGTACACATTTTGAATGGATTTTATTTTTGGTTAATAAAGAAAGCACAGACCTTGTAAAATGAAGAGATGCAGCAACCAAATATTTATGTATTACCATGCTAAACCCACTCAGACATTTGCAAACAAACAAAGCTGTTTTGGGTTAAAATAAAGTTTGCTGGAAAATATTCAGTTGGCTCTTAAGCAGACACAGCATGCTATTTCTATCATTAAATGATTCCCCCTTAATTATATTTTGCGAGCTTTATTATATAAGAAACAAAATTCCAAAATTAAGAAAACAGCATATACCTCGTATGTGTGCACTATAGGACAATGGTATATTTCTTTAGAATTGTCTTTCTTCTACCCAGTTCTTAAAAATTGATAAGAAGATATATGTTCTTGAATCAGAAAGTATGTATTAAAACATGTATGTTATACACATCTATACTGAATAAAGATCCTTAGTGGTGAATCCAGTCTCAGTCATAGCAAGAGTGAACCTACTGAAATCAGTGGGACTTATAGTTGTAGCAAATAACTCTGCTATTTGGCAGTGTGGACTCAGATAACCCAGTTCAAAGCAGATATTGTGGATTATCTACCTTGATATTATATGGCTGTGATATTATATACTACCTTGATATTATATGGCTGTGTGGAAGAGCCCTTAGTTGGTTACATTGTCACACATTCCAAGGAAGTCTCACTGTGCAACAAAGAAACACCCCCCCACCACCACCACCCAGAATAATGATTATCTAATTATGAGATACTGTAATGGTTTCCATTCATTATTAGGCTCCGCGTGTGTAGGGTGGAATTTAGTGGAAGTAACCATCTGGGAGAAAATTTCAAAGATCAAATGAGGACACAAGTAGCCAAGCAGCATCAGACTGTGGTTAAGGAGGCCACAATTATAAGATATGAAAGCTGCATTGGTTTGATTCTGCCTGAGTGTGTTCAGGGGGGTAAGGCTCTGCCCCTATCCTTTCTCTCTCCTACTAAGGACACTTCCAGACAGACCCTATATCCCAGGATCTGATCCCAGGTTTTCTGTTTATCCCAGATTATCTGGCAGTGCAGACTCATATAATCCAGTCTAAAGCAGAAAACCTGGGATCAGATCCTGGGATATAGGGCCTGTCTGGAAGGGCCATGAAACTTAATTTGCAGTGACTGAAGTCAACTAAAGACAAAGGGTGAAAGTGGGAGGAGAAGAAAGTAACCGGGACACTTTAAAGGCAGCTGATAAAAATGGGACAGTAGAGGATGACTTCTGATTTTCCTTACCAGATTGGGAGAATTGGATAATGCATATGGGTTGCTGCATCCAAACTGGAGCTCAATGCACTTTATTTCAGATTTTTAAAAAATGAAAGCTCAATTGCAAGTTTTGCATTTATGTAGTGCATATGTTAATCCCTGAATACTAACAGGAAATGAAATGCCCTAATGAATATGTTAAAATCATTACAATAACTGCAAGAGAAAAAACATATCCAGGTAAAATTAAGAAAAAATGGAAGAAAGTCTGTTCACAAGACAGAAAATATTAGAACCTCCCCCTACCAGTTAGGCTAATATATGCAACCCTGAAGAATGTGAAACACTCCCTTTTCAAACTCCTGCCAGAATTTACTTGGTAGGCAATTCAAGGGGGTGGGGGTGGGGAGAAGGCTCCCAATTGTTTTCCTTGACCTTTTCACCCACTGCTGTAGCTAAACAGAGGACAAAGGTCAAGAATCAGTTTCTCCTTTATCATTCTCTCCCTCCCTTTTCCTAGTCCAGCTTCAAGCTTTCAATATACTACTGAAGAGAAGGGTGTGAGAGTCACCCAAATGATCAAAAGCAAATATCTGGGTTGTTTACAGTGAATAGCAGGGAGGAAGAGGAAGTGTCGAAGGCGTCAAAGCCATCCTTCCATTTCTTGCTCTGCTATGAAAAAAGAAGCAAAATGGGGCATTGTAACACCAAAAAAGGCCAAAAAGAAAAAAAAAGGAAATATTGGAGGAATAAGTAGTCAGTCGAGCGAAGGAAGATCGATGCTTTTGAGCTGTGGTGTTGGAGGAAAGTTCTGAGAGTGCCTTGAACTGCGAGAAGATCCAACCAGTCCATCCTCCAGAAAATAAAGCCCGGCTGCTCACTGGAGGGAAGGATACTAGAGACAAAGTTGAAGTACTTTGGCCACATCATGAGGAGACAGGAAAGCCTAGAGAAGACAATTATGCTGGGGAAAGTGGAAGGCAAAAGGAAGAGGGGCCGACCAAGGGCAAGATGGATGGATGGCATCCTTGAAGTGACTGGACTGACCTTGAAGGAGCTGGGGGTGGTGACGGCCGACAGGGAGCTCTGGCGTGGGCTGGTCCATGAGGTCACGAAGAGTCGGAGACGACTGAACGAATGAACAACAACAACAACGTGTAGAGAACCACAGCTCTGTGCTGGAGTAATAAGATAAGAATTCAAATCTGTAGGTGGTATTTGGTACAAATTTGTAGTCACACATGTGAAATATACCTCACTGCCAAAATTCAAAACAAATGAAGCCCATAATGCAAAACTCAAAAATAGTTTGCCAAAAAGAAGAAAAAAAAGTTGGATAGTTATTAAAGATAAGATATAAAAACCTGTGGAAATGGAACGAGGAGAAATGGTGGAAACTGGTAGGCAATGATGCCAAATGTGAATGTGGGGAGGACAGCTTACCAATCATACTCTGCAGGAGAAAGCACAAGATTCTAGGATTAAGGAATAACAACAACAACTCGCTTTTTCATGATGGAAATAACTACACAGCAATAATGGAAGAGATAGTGAAACTATCACAACTAATAATTAAAACAAACAAACAAACAAATGGAATTTAAAAATGAACATCTCAGGAATGTAACAGTTGAGCTATTGTGTCATGGAGAGGCAGCATGACCATACTTGGTGAGAGACAGCTGTTTGTTGCAATATGAGTCTAACATTGGTCACTGAAAAGCTTGGGTTCGGCATCTTGGTCCTTCTGTTGTTTCACTGCTTCAAATCTCTTTTAAGAAAAAAAAGATATATAAACAACAACAACAACAACAACAACAACAACAACTAATAATAATAATAATAATTATAATTATAATTATAATGATGATGACTTATGGTGACTCAAAGTGAACCTGTTACTTCATTATTACTCAGAGACTGTACTGGGCAAGAAAGGCCCCTTTCACACATAAAATCTATATTGTATAAAATCTATATTGAACTGGATTATAATGCAGTGTGGACTCAGATAATCGAGTTCAAAGCAGATATTGTGGATTGTGGAGTCACCTTCGGGCTGAGAAAGGCAGGATACAAATACCACAAACAAACAAACAAACAAATGTATATTCTGATATTGATATTCTTGATATTCTGGGTTATATGGCTGTGTGGAAGGGCCCTTAGTCACTAGTTGGAGAAGATCTGTTTCAATTGCAGTCTGAATCATAGCCCTTTTCCCATACACCAGTGATCCCTAACACTGGGTCGCTGGTTGCGGTTGGATTTCAACACCCAGAATTTCTAAAAAGCATGGCCAATTACTAGGGATTATTGGTGCTGTAGTCCAAAAGCATCTGCAGAGCTGAGTTTGAAAAAAAGCTGGTATTCACTGCCAAAATCACAATCTGTATGCAGATAATGTTCAACTCTATCACTCCTTTCCACCTGCTACTAAGGACCCTGTTCAGGTCCTGAACTGGTGCTTGGGTTTGGATGAGGGCAAACAAGTTGAAATTGAATGTAGACAAGACAGATGTACTTTTGGTCAGTCGGAAGGCTGAACAAGGCATAGGGTTACAGCCTGTGTTGTATGGGGTTACACTCCCCCTGAAGATGCAGGTTTGCAGCTTGGGAGTTCTCCTGGATTCATCCCTGAGCCTGGAACCCCAGGTCTCAGCGGTGGCCAGAGGAGCTTTCGCACAATGAAAACTTGTGTGTCAGTTGCGTCTGTACCTTAGGAAGTCAGACTTGGCCACAGTGGTATATACTCTTGTTACACCCCATATAGATTACTGCAATACACTCTACGTGGGGTTGCCTCTGAAGACTGTTTGGAAGCTTCAAATCGCTGAATGGGCAGCAGCCAGGTTTCTAACTGGTTGCAGGTCTGCTACTAAGCACAGTTCAAAGTGTTGGCTTTGGCCTATAAAGCCCTAAACAGTTCTGGCTCAGCTTACCTGTCCAACCATATCTTCCTCTATGATCCACCATGGAGGTTACGATCTTCTGGGGAGGCCCTGCTCCCCGTCCCACCTTCTTCACAGGTGCAATTGGTGGGGGTGAGAGACAGGGCCTTCTTAGTGGTGGCTCCTTGACTATGGAACTTCCTCCCCAGCAAAATTAGAGCACCCCCTCCCTCCTGACCTTCAGGAAGAAAGTAAAAACCTGGTTATGGGACCAATCCTTTGGCTAGCAAGCTAATGCAATATGAGTATATGGAATTGTGAAATGACTAGTGGAATGACCTTGGATTTGAGTCCAGATAATGTGATTTTAATAATTGTTTTAATATTTCTGTTGATTTTTTTTTGTTTTAATACATATGTTTATTTTTACTGTATTTATGTATGTGCACGGCATCAAATTGCTGCCTTTTTGTGAAGCTTCTGTGAGTCCCCCTGTTTGGGTGAGAAGGGCGGAATATAAATGTATTAAATAAATAAATAATCCAAGTGGCTTTGGTAGGCATTACTCATGGAGAATGGCTTGAAATACTTGAACACTTACTTATGCATGAGTATACATCTCTGCAGAAACTTGGCTAACCATTTGTTTAGAACTTGCAGTGAACCTCCTGCTTTCCATGTGTTACTTATCAGATATCTATCAGAATGTGAGGAAACACTGATCATATACAAAACTCTCAATTTTTAAAGGATCAGCATACCACCAGTGAAGGGAATAACTGTTCCCCAGATTTAGCTTTTAGAAAAGGTATTTATTAGTCTGTTGCACCTTGTTCCTTTGAGGTCTAGTGATTTGAGCATTGGGATGATGGTGCTGGAGACCAGGGTTTGAATCCTTACTTAGCCATGGAAACTCATTGGGTAGCTTGGTCAGGTCACCCTCTGTACATTTCAGAGCAAGGCAAATAAATAAATAAAAATAATCTCATGATAGCTTTGACTTAGGGTCCCTCATTGGCTGGAAACAATGTTGAAGACACATAACAACTGTTCTTAGGATAGAGGTTGCATCAGATGCACATTGATTCCACCGAAACATTAGGAAGAACTTCCTGATGGTGATTGCTGCTCGGATGGGTAGTGCAGTCTCCTCTTTTAAAGCAGAGGCTGGATGTTGTGTTTTTTTCCAGGCTGTATGGCCATGTTCCAGAAGCATTGTCTCCTGACGTTTCATCTGCATCTATGGCAGGCATCCTCAGAGGTTGTGAGGTCTGTTGGAAACTAGTAAAATGAGGACTATATATCTGTGGAATATCCAGGGTGGGAGAAAAAACTCTCGAGAATGTTTTTGGAACATGGCAATACAGTCTGGAAAACACACAACATCCCAGTGATTGGGCTGTTGTAGGATTTTTGAGGATGCTTGCCACAGATGTAGGCAAAATGTCAGGAGAGAATCCTTCTAGAACATGGCCATACAGCACAAAAAACCTACAACACCCAGTGATTCCGGCCATGAAAGCCTTTGACAACCTAGCGATCTGGCCATGAAAGCCTTCAACAATACCGAGGCTGGATGGTCATCTATCAACGGTGCTTTGATTTGGGTGTCCCTGCATGGGTTGGACAGGATGGCCCTTGTGGTCTCTTCCAAGTCTAGGATGATTTGATTGCATCTTCCTGTGCAATCGTGTTTGCCAGGCTCCTGAGAATTTGCTATCTTTTACTAGTGGTTTGATTTACAGAGCTTCCTAAGTGTATGGAAATAAAAATGCCTTGTGCAGCTTACCCGGAGGGAGAGAGAGAGAGAGAGAGAGAGAGAGAGAGAGAGAGAGAGAGAGACTGTGTTTGAGACTGAATCTGAGAAGTCAGTAAATCCTCTGCCAACATTCCATGTCAGCAGAGGAAGGCAAAAAAAGAAGAAGGAAAAAAGAGAGTGCCCGGCTCTTAGACAGTTGTTGGTAATTCTTCCCCTACTCCGGGAGCTGGCGTTGACCTCTTAACAAAGAACAGGTTCAATCTGCTTCCCCTCCTCCACCCCGGGAGACTGATGAGGGTCACATGACCTTTCTAGACAGCACAGAATTTGGATGGTAATGTGTGCTAGTGGGGGAAGGGAGCAGGCGGCTCACACACTACAGTGCTGTACTGAAGGCTTAGTGGGGGAGGGAGGGAGCGAGGGGGGAAGGGGAGGAGAACAGCAGGGAGGAGGGCAACGGAGGGGGGAGCAGAGGGGGAAGGGAACAGCCCAGACTAGCTTCATTCCACAGACTTATTAAGATGCAAATGCCAAATATTTTTACCAGACTGTATAAAATTTACAGTTTCCTTTCCAGCTCAGGCAGACAACGTTAACACACATTAGGGTTTTCGGCTCTTTCTTCACCGCCTCCTTTTAGGCTGCAAATGAAATGTGGGCGATGGTTTTGGGAGGCCTCATTCAAGGTTTATATGAAAATCAGAAGAGGAAAAATGTGTTAAAATACACAAAAACAAACATATTCCCCTGCCACCACCTGCGACAGAAAGAGCCCGTCTTGCCGGGAATCTCGCTCCATTATTTAGGGAATTTTCTTCTTCTGATGTAGGACACAGACTGCAAGGATCCGTTCCCACCCTGGATATATTTTTCGAGGGTGTAATTCCCCAGCGGTGCCTCACATGTACAGTAAAGGAATCCCACACTTTAGAAGAATAATAAAGCCAATGGTTGCTCCAGGAAATGGTTAGCTGATTAAAGAAAATCACATACAGCTGAACACTAATAAGCAGAGAAAATGGCAAGGGAAACAAACACATCTTGCTTACTTATTTAAAATGTGTTTACATGCCATTGGGTGACCTTAACAGTTTGAAATAGAAAAATTCCATAATCTGACTTTGTTATCACAAAACGGGAGCCTCGTTTGCTTTTTGGAGGTTGCTCCATTGCACTTCATACTTGGATTTAGCAGAGCATCCTGAATCAGGGAGGAACATGGCAGATTTTCAGAAACATAGTTTGGTGTCATGTCAAAAGAAGAAGAAGGCTTTGGATCAAGAAGTGTATCCTCCTGCCCTGATATATCTTGCTTTGGACAGAAATTGGGGAAAGTGGGTACTTTATGTGATTTTCAGAATCCCCCAGGTTACATGGCCACTGACTGTGATGGTTGGGGATTATGGGAGACATTGTCCAAAAGGTTAACATTTCCAAGCTTTTTTTTCTTTTTGTCTGCTAAGGATGAAAAACTGGTGGTGGTACATAGGGGGCTCCAGGATGGGCATGCTGCCCCATTAGTTGGGTTTTCTGACCAATGCTAATAACCCTAAGCTCAACCTCCAGCAAGGTTTACGAATACTCGGGTGCTTCTACAGTGTAGAATTCAGGCAGTTTGACACCACTTTAAGTGGCATGGTTCACTGCAATGGAATCCTGGGAGTTGTAGTTTGGTGAGGCACCAACACACTTTGGTAGAGAAATGTATACACCCTCTAAAACTACAAATCCATTTTAATTACTGTCATCTATCCTATGGAATCATAAGATTTTCAGTTTAGAAAGATGTAATGAGAAGTACTCAGAGTGCTTCTGCACTGTAGAATTAATGTAGTTTGGCACCACTTTAACTAGCATGGTTCAAGACTCTGGAATCTTGGCAGCTGTAGTTTTCCAAGGTCTTTAACCTTCTTTATGTTGGGCTCCGGCCTGTTGTAAGCTGCATCGAATCCCTTGGGAGATGCTAGTGGGGTACAAATAAAGTTATATATATCAAAGAGTGCTGCTGCCTCACCAAACTACAAATCCCAGGCTTCCGTAACTCTGAGCTATGGCAATTAAAGTGGGGACAAACTGCATTAATTCTACATTGTAGAATTTCCAGTAAATTACTTTTTGAAAAAAGAAAACCTTTCATCTTTACTAGATCTCATTTTGGTAAAGGGATATAAAGTCAAATATTATAAAAATAGAAAGCTTGTCTCTGAGGGAAGTTATGCCACAGTACGGTTATCACAGGATGAAGATGAGGCTGAACTGAAGGGATAATCCCTTCATATTGTAACTGAGCCAATTGGTGTGCGATAGAAACAGAATATGATTCATTTAGGAAGAAATAATGGGTCAGTAATGAACATCCAGGCCCTTGCAGACACTGAAGTGGAACTTGTAATGGGTAACAGGGATGCGTCATGGCTCTAAACCAAGCACGCATCAGCTTCTGGTTGCCTTTTATATTTGTCGAAGAATTTGTCATATACCCTCCAATGTTCACAAGTGTAGCCTGGCTAAGCAACAACAAACTGTGGTTAAGGTGGAAAAATTATTAATGAGGAAGAACACACAGACTTGCTTGAGACTGTAGCTGTACTTTCTGCACATAAAATAATATATTGATGAAGATTTTTTTTTCTGTACAGAAACTGCTTTTTCTGTATAAAAAAATTACACATGTGAATTTTGTTCTGAGTGAGCCTCCATGCTGAAAATTGCTCAAAATTTTTGCCTACTGGAAGAAAGTTGTTAAAATTGTTCATTTTTGTCAGAATGAAATGAGTGAAATGTTATATTTTGACAAATTCTCCAGGCATATGAAATGTGCACCAACTCTCCCAATGCCTTTCAAAAAGAAAAGAACTTACCTGGCCTCCATTAGCATGGTGCCAGAGCTCTCCTGGGCAGTAGGAATGATGTACCAGGCAAAAGTGATTTTACTCCCCCCTCTTTTCTCTTGGCATGACATTCCTGTGCATCAGGAGAGTTCTGGCACCATACTAATGGAGGCCGGGTAAGTTGTTTTATTTTAAAAAGGGGGTTGGAAGATGTCTCCCTATTCTCCCAATAGATAACAGGAGAACATGTAGACAGCGCCCATGGAAAGTGCAGGCTTATTTCATGTTGTGTGGACTACAGTCCACTATGACCTGGGCTTTTTAAACCCAGGTCGAAGTAGACTTTACCACTGTGTGGAACCACCTCCAGTTCAAAGCAGATATTGTGGGATTTTCTGCCTTGATATTCTGGGTTATATGGCTGTGTGGAAGGGCCCTCAGCTGTATAACCAGACATCAGCAAAGGACCATAGGACTAGTAAGTCAGGGACAGAGGCCTTTCCACACAGCCATATAACCCAGAATATCAAGGCAAACAGCAGTATATCCTAGTTCAAAGCAGATAATGTGGGATTTTATTCAGCTATGTCGAAGGGGCCAGGGTTTGTTCTTCAAAGGGTGGCAGTTGCCCCAAGAAGCAGGTTCAGGAGTAAAAGAGCAACAAAAAAATCGATGTGTACTTTGATGGTTTTGCTTTATTATCAGTGATGAGAAGATGAGCTTGTTGATGCCACTTGCAGTTTCAGTTTTTTTTAAAAAAAAAAACAGTTTTGGACTGGAGATGGAAGTCAAAATGTTCAGTGCCTTTGTACATTCAAATAGGCACCATAAGCTAGAATCACATAATTTGCAGAATAAAAATTCACATGAATATCCTTTGTAGAACGTTAGCACCATTATTACAATTTTTTACACACCAGATTTTAATTTTTGCAGCTCGTCTCATCTAATACTTTTTTTTTGGAAAAAATATTTATGCAGCTGTTTTTTGAAAAGAAATTTTTGAATTAAAAGGCAAAAGGGATGGAAAAATCAAACTTAATCATGAAGCACATCCAAATGGAAAGAGTGCTGTGGCTTGTTGAAAATCTATGAGAAATCTTGGATGTATTACAAGTATCACTAATGCTCTCATTTGTATCTGATTCCATGAATTGATTATTTATTAAAAATATGCCTAAATAGCTTTTCTGTTCACCAGCACATCCAGAGAAATATACATAAATAAAAATGTAATGTTCATTAGTGGGATTAACATAACTCAAAAACCACTGGTTGAATTGACACCAAATTTGGACACAATACATCGATCAGGCTAACAATCAACCACCACTCATAAAAACATTGGAAACACAGCAGAAGAGACTTAAAAAGCCAAAAATTAAAAAAAATTACAATGCATGCACACACAAAACACATACACAAACTGGGCCACAGCAATGCGTGGCAGAGAACGGCTAGTATATAATAAAACTAAATCATCTATATATATAAATTTGTTAGGGGCATCCAACGAGGAAACAAAACTCAAAAAACCCCCAACGAAACTTAACCAAAATTCCCATGCCCATAACACAACCCACAAGGTACAAACATATCTACTCAAAATGAAAAACAACACAACAACACACTCACAAAACGGCAAAACAACAACACTCAAAAAAACCCAACGAAACTTAACCAAAATTGCCATGCCCATAACACAACCCACAAGGTACAAACATATCTACTCAAAATGAAAAACAACACAACAACACACTCACAAAACGGCAAAACAACAAAACTCAAAAAAACCCAACGAAACTTAACCAAAATTGCCATGCCCATAACACAACCTACAAGGTACAAACATATCTACTCAAAATGAAAAACAACACAACAACACACTCACAAAACGGCAAAACAACAAAACTCAAAAAAAACCAACGAAACTTAACCAAAATTGCCATGCTCATAACACAACCCACAAGGTACAAACATATCTACTCAAAATGAAAAACAACACAACTACACACTCACAAAACGGCAAAACAACAACACTCAAAAATCCCCCAACGAAACTTAACCAAAATCCCCGTGCCCATAACACAACCCACAAGGTACAAACATACCTACTCAAAATGAAAAACAACACAACAACACACTCACAAAACAGCAAAACAACAAAACTCAGAAAACCCCCAACGAAACTTAACCAAAATCCCCGTGCCCATACCACAACCCACAAGGTACAAACATATCTACTCAAAATGAAAAACAACACAGCAACACACTCACAAAACGGCAAAAGAACAAAACTCAAAAAAACCCCAACGAAACTTAACCAAAATTCCCATGCCCATAACACAACCCACAAGGTACAAACATATCTACTCAAAATGAAAAACAACACAACAACACACTCACAAAACGGCAAAACAACTGAGCATGCGCATTGGCGCCCAGCCGCAAGTTCCCTGGCGCGCGCACATGGCCTTCCGGCCAACGTTCCCTCTGCGGAAACCATGCCCACTCCAAGCCCCGCCGCGCCGCTTCCCGCACACACACACACCCTGCCGCACACACACACGCAACCCCACGCTCCATCACTCCCCCCGCCGCCGCATACACACACGCAACCCCACTCCCCCCGCCGCCACACACACACACACACAACCCCATGCTCCATCACTCCCCCCACCGCTGCACACACACGCAACCCCACTCCCTCCGCCGCTGCACACACACACGCAACCCCACTCCCCCCACCGCCGCACACACACACGCAACCCCACGCTCCATCACTCCCCCGCCCCAATCTTACCTCCTTTTACTTCACGCCACCTCCAAACCCCACCCCGCCCCTTCCCGCCCTGTCAAAATCTAGGAAAGACAGGAAGGAAGGAAAGAAGGAAGAAAGAGAAAGGGAGGTAAAGAAAAAGGGGGAAGATAGGAAAGTTACAGGAAGAAGAAAAGGAAAGAAAAGGAAAGATGGAAGGAAAGAAAAGAGAGACAGCAGAAGAGAAAGAAAAAGGGGGAAGGAAGGAAGGAAAGAGATAGAGAAAGAAGAGGAGAAGGAAAGATGGGAAGGAAGGAAGGAAGGAGGGAAAGAAGGAGAGAAAGAGGGAAGATTGGCCACAGCAACACGTGGCGGGTAAAGGTTGTTATTTCTATGATTATTATGATGCTATTATTATTCATCTGAGACCCTTTTACGGGGAATGGGAGTGGTGTCAGGTCCCAGAGGCAATGCACTGCATTATTGTTATTGTTATGATGGTGGTAAAATAAAAGGAAATAAAAAGTGAAAGAAGGAAGCAAACAGGGAGGGAAGAAAGGCAAAGGAAGAAAGGGGGAGGGAGTGAAGGAAAGAGAGAAGGATGAAACCAAGTAGTGAAAGAAGGAAAGAAAGAAAGAGGTAGAGAAGGAAGAAAGGAGAGAAAGGGGGAGGAAAAGGGGGAAGGAATAGGTAGGTACCTCTCTTTCATAATAGTCCAGATATCTACCTCAACTTTGATAAGTTTTACTATAGGCCACAGCAACGCGTGGCAGGGCACAGCTAGTGAAAATATAAAAACGGAACAATAACAAAACATTCGAAAATATATGAAGACTATTTTTTAAAATCTCAAGATTAATACTTTGACTCTTTGTAAGAAGCTCAATAGATCTAAATACCCTAAAAATATTAGATGCTGTCTAATCTGGGATGCTAAGCAGGGTCAACTCTTTTTAGTGCTTGGATACGAAACCAATTGTGAATAATAAGTACTATAGGTTAACCCAAATTAACCCAAACATGTCTGAATACCTTTTTAAGGTCCTATGGCATGGCAATAGCGGCGGCACAGAAACAATTTCTTGCTGCCAATATTGCATCCGGAAAGAACCGTCCAGCTGAGCTATTCCGAGTCGTCAGAGGACTATTAAATCCGCCTAAATGCGAGATCCCTGACGACTCAGTGGCTCGCTGTGAAGCATTTGCTCGGTTCTTTGCGGATAAAGTTGCGTTAATTCGGTCTGACTTTGACGCCATGTTAACTGCAGTCTCTGAGGATGTAACAAGAACACCTGCTTGTCCGGTTTTATTGGATTCATTTCAATTGGTTCAGCTTGAGGATGTGGATAGGATCCTTGGAGAAGTGAGACCCACCACATGCATCCTAGACCCCTGCCCATCCTGGCTGATAAAAGAAGCCAGAGGGGGATTGGCAGAGTGGGTTAAGGTGGTGGTTAATGCCTCCCTACAGGAAGTAAAATTTCCAGCGAGCTTAAAACAAGCTGTTATAAAACCGCTGTTGAAAAAGCCATCACTGGACCCCACTCGATTCGACAACTATCGGCCAGTATCCAATCTCCCCTTTTTGGGCAAAGTCGTGGGACATGTGGTGGCAACACAACTCCAGGGATTTCTGGTAGACACTGATTATCTAGATCCGGCACAGTCCGGCTTTAGGCCGGGACATGGAACTGAGACAGCCTTGGTCACCTTGGTAGATGATCTTCGCAGGGAGCTTGACAGGGGGAGTGTGTCCCTGTTAGTTCTGCTGGACCTCTCAGCAGCCTTCGATACCGTTGACCACGGTATCCTTCTGGGACGCCTCGAGGACATGGGACTTGGGGGTACTGCACAGCAGTGGCTCCGGTCCTTCCTCGAGGGACGGCCTCAGATGGTGCTACTGGGTGACACCTGTTCTGCCCCACAACCGTTGTCATGTGGGGTCCCACAGGGATCAGTTCTGTCCCCGATGTTGTTTAACATCTACATGAAGCCACTGGGAGAGATCATTCAGAGTTTCGGACTAAGATGTTATCTCTACGCAGATGATGTCCAAATCTGTCACTCCTTCTCACCTGTCACCAAGGAGGCTGTCCAGACCTTGAACTGGTGCTTGGCTCCTGTGTCGGACTGGATGAGAGCTAACAAATTGAAACTGAATCCAGACAAGACAGAGGTCCTACTGGTCAGTCGTAAGGCCGAACAGGGCATAGGGTTACAGCCTGAGTTAGACGGGATTACACTCCCCCTGAAGACGCAGGTTCACAGCTTGGGAGTGATCCTGGACTCATCGCTGAGCCTGGAACCCCAGGTCTCAGTGGTGGCTGGGAGAGCTTTTGCACAATTAAAACTTGTGCACCAGCTGCGCCTATACCTTGGATCTGGCCACGGTGGTCCACGCTCTTGTTACATCCCGAATAGATTATTGCAACGCGCTCTTCGTGGGGTTGCCTTTGAAGACTGTTCGGAAACTTCAATTAGTCCAACGGGCGGCAGCTAGATTACTCACCGGAGCGTCATACAGAGAGCATACCACCCCCCTGCTATGTCAGCTCCACTGGCTGCCGATCCAGTTCCGAGCACAATTCAAAGTGCTGGTTTTGACCTACAAAACCCTTTACGGTTCTGGCCCAGCGTACCTGTCCGAACGTATCTCCTTCTACGTCCCACCTCGGAATTTAAGATCTGCTGAGGGGGCCCTGCTCTCGGCCCCACCTTTATCACAAGCGAGACTGGTGGGGACGAGGGACAGGGCCTTCTCGGTGGTGGCCCCTCGCCTGTGGAATGCACTCCTCGGGGAAATTAGGACATCAACATCCCTCCTCTCCTTCAGGAAGAAGCTAAAAACCTGGATGTGGGATCAGGCTTTTGGGTAAGCTGGCAGATGGACAAAGACAACCAACAATGACCAAAGTAGGAAAGGACAATGACAATGCTAAATGGTTTACGGACTGGATTTGGTGAACACTGACCACAAGATGTTTTACTGCTGCTAGTATATTGTTGATTGTTTTAATTAGTGATAACTGTGATTTTCTATGGTAAATTTGTGTACTGTATACTCCATTGTATGTTGTAATTGTTAGGCATCGAACTGTGCCTTTTGTAAGCCGCCCTGAGTCCCCGCTAGGGGGTTGAGAAGGGCGGGGTATAAGCACCCCAAATAAATAAATAAATAAATAAATAAATAAATAGGTTATAGTTCAAATGGAAGAACTGGCAAAGTACCTAAGAAAACCCTGGTAAAGTCATGGGGACTTCATAAGTTGACAGGTAACCTGAAGCCAGAAACATAGATGGGGCTCAAGAAGAAAGGAGGTAGCCATGCTTCCTTTGGCATAAAATAATAAAGATATATAATATCCAAACTGAGAATGCATGATGTAGTGGTTAGGGTTACTGAATGAGTCCCGGGATATGTGTGTTCCAGTTGTTGCTGAAATACAGAGGTTATTGCCCAGCGTTGGGTCATTCACTCTCTTCAACTTGACCTATGTTGTAAAGACAATATTGGCATAAAGGGAACCAGGCATGTAGTAACAAGAGACAGGAAATGCGGCCATTTCTTTTCAATAAGAGTTCTGCCCCACCCAATGACATTTTACTACAGTTCCTAAATATGTGGCATTACAGGAAAATATATGAAAAACAGTTCATAGACAGAATTCTTAGATCTATTTTTCTTTGTCCAATTTATATTCTAGGAACAACCTTGTAAAGTAGGTTTGGCTGATATGCTACAAATGGTTCTAGGTGGTTTATATGTGTGCTACTTTACAATGAAGATGGGATTTGAATTGATCTACAATGCACATTAATCAGAGGGCAGGGATATAAACACAAAGTTCATACAGTGAATTTGAGACAAAGGTTACATCTACACTGTACAATTACTACAGTCTGACACTTTAACTGTCGTGGCTCAGTGTTATGAAATTATGAGGGCTGTAATTTTACAAGGTCTAGCCTTCTCTGCCAAAGAGTGCTGCTGCCTCAACAAACTCCAAATCCCAGCATCCCATAGCATTGAGCCATAACAGTTAAAGTGGTGTCAAACTGCATTAATTCTATAGTGCAAATGCACCCAAAGCTGTACTTTTGAGCAGGTATGATAAAGGCCTTGTGAATTTAGAATTATGCAGTACAAAACATTATATTTGTTTCTAATCATGCCGTTCATGTGAACCCACTCATAGTATTGTACATACAGATTTTGTTTTTCCTTTCTTTAGCTTTTTCCAGGATCAATACATAAAGTCCAGATTAAAAAAGGAATTTTTAGTTCTTTCTCATTAATAATTAGGGGTGTACACCACACCCAAAAACCATACCATTTTCAGTTTCGTTCTTGGCTGACCCCATTCCATTTTCCGGGAAAATCCCAAAATCGGGAGGGAGGGGACTGCCATTTTTGTTCTGGTAAGATCCCATTGGCACCAGTGGGGAAACTTTAGAGGCTCATTTCTGTCATTTTTTTGCTTATCAGGATGAAATTTGCCTCACTTATGGACCACATTTGTGATTGCAAGCCTGCCAAGTTTCAGAATATTTCACTACGCCACTGATTTGGGGGAATTTAAAAAGGTTTTTACCATAACACATTTTTAAAAAGAAAAACCCCACAAGATTTGAAGTCACAACCAGCATTGCTCTTAAAAACAGCCTCAACACAAAATTGAAAGTAAAAGAAAAATGCTTTACTCCAGCAAACAAAATAAGCAAATGCAATTGAAATAGAAAACAAGGAAGTCTTACTACAGACACCAATGAAACAGTAACAATGAAAGCCTTTTGCAAAAGTCCCAGCAAAGTCAGCAGACAATAAGGCACAGATCACGAAGTCCTTAACACAACACAGGTTCTGGCAGTAACAAAGTTGTTGTTAGCAGCGAAAAGCTACGTTCTCCTGCTTCTGATTTATACCCCATGCAGGAGGACTTAGGGCGTCACTCAATTAGCTCATCAATATTTTAGCCGCTAACCGAGCTGACTGCTGCCTGTTCTCTGACTCCCTCCATATTTCTAAAAAAGTAGGTACCTGCAAAGCCTCGTCAGATTCTTCTTCCTCTCCCTCCAAGACCTGAGCACCTCCCTGCTCCCCTTCCTCTTCTGATGATGAGGAATCTCCAACATCATGCACCACAAGAGGGGAGGAAAATGGTCCTACCAGGTCCATTTTTGGCAATCCGACTGCTGGATCAGCGAATTTTCCCGAATCCCGAATCACCAAACAGAATTCTTCACACCCCTATTAATAATAATGTTTGCTCTCTTGTTGCCTGGCCAAACTCTGATCCTGGTTGGCCACACATGTCCCAGGATTTGTTGGTGAAATATTGGAAGGTATGCCACTGATGTTATGCCTGTATATTTTCCAGTAGAAGAAAAATAATGCGAGCAGTGAAATACCTTGCAACATCATACATTAGATTGATATCTTCTACAATGTTATGTAAGATTGTGCTAAAGTAGCAAGTCAAAGCATAACTTTATTAACCACAAAATTGGCTTTGGTACCAAGATAGATGCCCTGAAGTCTAGTTCTGTGACAGATAAAAGAATAAATGCAAGGCAAAAGAGTGATCCGGTGTTGAATGGTAGATTGCATAATACCAAGCAAAGTTATTTTCCTGCATGGCTTTTGCCAATTTGCCTTAGTCATCTCATTAAATTGACCCTCAGACTCTGCTGGGACAAACGTGGGCTACTTGGAGAGCCTTGTAATTGTAAATGAAATGTCAGCTGGGTAAAGATTGTGGAGACAAAAGTGTTGTGGGTGTATAAAGTTCCTTTTAAAGAGCATATTAGGAAAGGTACCAATAGAAGTGCTGTAGTCTTTATCTGATATTTTCTATTTTTCCCTCTGTTTTTTTTTTGCTGCAGTTGCTGAGTGAAATTGAAAATCTTCTGACAACAAAACCTAAAAGTTGGCAGCAACAGCTTTTTGAGTCATATCCTGAGTTCTTGTTTCATTTACACAGCTATAATAGTTGTGGTGTAGAAGAGACCTATTTTACTTTATAGAGAGACTTTGCACCATGAAAGAAAGGGAACACAATTTAGTTGTCCATTAAGATTATTTTTGGCACAAAACCATGGAAATTGAAAATTATTTAGTCAGCAACTTTGGATCATGGAAATATGGGGATGGGTGGGAATAGGATGAATTAGGAAACTAATAACAAGGAGTCTGTCTCATCACTGAAATGTCTCACGAGTCCCAGCCTGTGATGACAATGCAAGGCTTTTAAAGTGCAATTAGTTATGTAACGTAATACAAAACCCCCAAAATAAATAATTGTTGCACATTTTTAAAAAGTATCACTTTTGTACAAGCTGGGTTTAGAAAAGGCAGAGGAAAGAGACACCAAATTGTCAATATCCGCTGGATAATGGAGAAAGGCAGGGAGTTTCAGAAAAGCATCTATTTCTGTTTTATTGACTATTCCAAAGCCTTTGACTGTGTGGATAATAATAAATTGTGGCAAGTTCTTGGTGGTATGGGCATACCAAATCATCTTATCTCTCTCTTGAAGAATCTTTATAAGGACCAATTAGCAACAGTAAGAACTGACCATGGAACAACAGACTGGTTCAAGATTGGGAAAGACATACGATAGGGTTGTATACTCTCCCCCATGCGATGTGTGGGGCTTGACAAATGCAAGGCTGGGGTGAAAAGTGAGGAGGAGCTGAGAAGGACCTTTTGATGGCCAAAAGTGAGGAAGAGCTGAGAAGTCTTCTAATCAAGGTGAAAAAAGAAAGTGCAAAAGCTGGGTTGCAGCTAAACATAAAAAAAAAAAACACCAAGATTATGGCAACAAGGATGACTGACAACTGGGAAATAGAAGGAGAAAACGTGGAGGCAGTGACAGGCTTTGTATTTCTAGGTGCAAAGATTACTGCAGGCACAGACTGCAGCCATGAAATCAGCAGACACTTACTTCTTGGGAGGAGAGCAATGTCCAATCTAAATAAAATAGTGAAGAATAGAGATATTACACTGGCAACCAAGATCCGCATAGTTAAAGCAATGGTATTCCCCATAGTCACCTACGGATGTGAGAGCTGGACCATAGGGAAGGCTGAGTGAAGGAAGATAGATGCCTTTGAACTGTGGTGTTGGAGTAAAGTTCTGAGAGTGCCTTGGACAGTGAGAAGATCCAACCAGTACATACTTCAGGAAATAAAGCCCGACTGCTCATTGGAGGGAAGGATATTAGAGACAAAGATGAAGTACTTTGGCCACATCATGAGAAGAAAGGAAAGCTTAGAGAAGACAATGATGCTGGGAAAATCAAAGGAAAAAGGAAGAGGGGCTCACCAAGAGCAAGATGGATGGATGGAATCCTTGAAGTGATTGGATTGACCTTGAAGGAACTGGGGATGGTGACGGCTGACAGGGAGCACTTGTGTGGGCTGGTCCATGAGGTCACGAAGAGTTGGAAATGACTGAACGATGAACAACAACGACTGAACGATGAACAACAACATCACTTACAGAGTTAGGTTGCCCATTACTGTAGGTGGAGTAGTTATTTAAGAATTCTCATATATAAAGGGTGGGGAAGAGAAAATGCCCCAAATTACAAAAGCCTTTCTTCCCATAATTAAAACGAGTAATGTAAAAATGTTAATCATTTCACACAAAACTGTAATTGTGCACTAGTTTGTGTATTATTTCAAAAGAAATGATTTTATGTCCTCATTATCCTGAAGGGTAATATCTTATAAATAGCACTGTCTTGAAAAGTCTTCCTTCTGAGTTCTGTAATGACTGGTTACATGTGCCTGCAATGGCTTCTTTGACTGCTTAGTTGTGGGAAAGTGATACTGCAGAATTTCTCCACACACACACACACACACACACATAACCTTGAAATGTGCTGTATGCAGACAATCACAAGAAGCCTTTCAGAATAATGCCACCTAAGTGAATACTGGCACTTGGAACTCAGCATTTATCCACAGTCAGCAATATTATCTTTGTTTTTATGTATTCATGAAACATGTTTGGAACTGTTAACCCTCACATATGGAGATTGACAATTACCATATTTTCAAACAGTTACTATAACACTAAACCATGCTTATTGGGTTAAGTCCAAAAATTCCTTGACATGAGTAGAAGTCACTTCTGTTTGTCTATAGCATTTCTCTTGTCAAGGAATTGTATCATATTTCACACTAATATGGGTTGTCTGACCTTCAATATTGGATAGTGGGATCACAAAACAGAAGTCTTGGTATAACCCATTATAGGTGTACATCAAGGGCAGTAGACATGGCTTCTTCTGTATGTACGTCTTCTTCAGCTTTCCCAACTTGAGGTTCTCTACAGTTACAAATGCACCCAGCCATTTCTCACATCTCATCTGCAATGTAAATAAACCATGTACTATATTATTTATCATGGATTCTCTTGGCAAGTAGCAACAATTTTAACCTGCAGAGAAACAGAAGAATGCAGCCTTTTGTATATTTACTTGGCTGTAAGTCCCATTGTGTTTACTCAGAAATAAGACCCACTGTGCTCAATAAAACACATTACTAAATAGAATATGATGGGTTACACATTCCTAAGATTCTGGGTAAAGCAATTTGTTAAACATGTAAAATGATTTTATATCACAGGATTTTTTCTGGGTGGCATTTTCTTTCAAAGTGGTACATATCTAGCAGAACTTCCAAACTAGAACACCAGTCCTCTGAAACCAGCATGTACGTCTTCTTAACCTTTAGAACATTTATGAGACCTGTGGGTTTGTTCAAACAAGAAGCCTTTCAGAATAAATTAAGTGGTGACTTGGCAAAGTCGGCAGCATGGGAAATAAATGCTAAGCCGAGCCTTGTACAAAACAGAAATAGCAGTTTGTCATTTGCTGCTTTACTAGATTTGAACAGTTGACTGATTGTCTGGAAAATGCTTAGACCTGAGAACAAATATTACCTTCTCAGGTTTCATTCTGTGTCATTTGATATAGTGCACAGTTTCTATTTCCAAGCAATTCTCAGGATATTTGTATTGGTTTTCGTTCAAATTTGGCAGCGTGACAGAGACACATATGCATCTGGGAATCTTATTTTTCAAGAGTAACATGCCGACATCAGTTACTATGTGGGCAATGTACCACATTATTAGTTATGTCTATTACTTTAATGGGGAGGGGGATGTAGAAGGCTAAGGGACTACTGTAGAACAAGGAAGACTGTACCCCCCACCCTACCTACTCTTGCAAAAAACCCCAAAACAAAACAAAATAAAAAGCCATGTTTTGTGGGGACCTCCCTGCACTCTATAGAGCAGGCCTGGGCAAATCCAGGTCCACAGGCTGGACACGGTCCTTTGGGCTCTTTGCCATGACTCCCATCTGCTTTGGCCTACCCTTCAGTATGCGGTTACAGTGACACACCATGACCCCAGGCTGAGAGGAGGACCAAGGTAGAGACACTCTTCTGCTAAGTGCTCTCTGGAGAGTACTCAGCAGCTTTATGTTTGTCTCCCTCCTCTGGGCCTGGGGAAGGTGGGCTGCTGCCTTCCTGGGACCCAGAGAAGAGCTTGACCTACTCTTGCAAAAAAAACGAAACAAAACAAAAAGCCATGTTTTGCAGGGACCTTCCCGTACTCTAGGGTATTTTTATCATTCTTAAGCAAAAATAATAATATTTTTTTTTTGCAAAACATTATTTATTGCATAATGTTTTAATTTTTGTTCATTTTGCTAGTTTTTTTCTCTAAAAATTACTTTCAAATTGCCATTACTTTAAGTATGGAAAAGTTTTCCAATATTACTAAAACTTGTCCTCCCAACATTTTTTCAGCAGCAGATTCTTTCCAGTTCTGAGATTCTTTGTTCCTATGACGGCATGCTTTCCAAAAACACAAATACAACAGGGAAAGAATTACGATGTTAGCAGCTGTTACACTATTTCACAAAAATGACATTGTTCCATCCTTGTCTCTTTTCCCAATCCAATGTATTAGAGCCCACATTCTTTACTGTAATGTATTACTTCCAAGCTTTGGCAAACAAGATGAAAATACATGGTGTTCCAAAATCCAAAAGAACAGCTAAGCCAGCTCCAAGCAAAATGCAATAGCAGGAACTGAATTTATTTTCTTTCGGTGGTCATCTGTCAGCAAAACAGCAAAGAGCTGCTGTCGGGATTTAATTCATTTAATCCTTACCTATACTTTATATATTGTACTGGGAGAAATTTCTTATATGAATAGAGGAATATACAGTGGTCCTATTGGTGTCACAATCACTGTATCATATCACACTGCACGGATACAGTGCTTTGATTCCACTTTAACTGCCATGGCAACATCCTATGTAATTCTAGGATTTCCAGTTTGGGGAAAAAACATTTAGAACTCAGAGCCAGAGAGCTCTTCTGACTCATTAAACTGCAAACCACACAATGTCGAAGTGGAATAATAGCACCATAACAGTATAGTTGTGAAAGGTCTTGTTTCTAGTCTATTACATGCTGGCAAAGAAAATGGTCATTACATCTTTTCATGGAAAGAAAAGAGTAGAAATATATCTGTGGTCAATGCAAGAGTTTCTAGTATTGCTCCTGTTGGGTTTTATAGAAAGGAACAGGAAGCATTTGCAGAGTTCTCCTGGGGTGGTTCCAGACAGAACTTTAATTCGGGCCCAATCAGGTTTAAAAAAAACCCCATTTGGGCCCACATTAGAGTCCACATATGCCCCTGAACACTCGTGCTTTCCTTGGGGGCGGGGGGGGGGGGGGAGGTGTTCAGATGCCCTGGCAGACTTTACGGCAGGGCACCCGGACACAAAAGAAAGAAACCCCCCCTGAAAAGCCTTAAGAAGAAAAAATAAGTTACCTGGCTGACATTTCCCTGCTGCAGACCCTCTCATGGCAGATAGAAATGACATGCCAGAAGAAGCGGGGACATGATGCACCCCTTCTCCTGGCGCATCATTTCTATACACCAGAAGAGGGCCCACAGCAGGGAAATGGTGGCCGGGTAACTTAACAGCAGAGGTAATCAATTACCCCTCCTAAGGGGTTCATTTGCTGCCCAGCCATGCCCTTGGAGTGTTTTTTTTTACAACCCCTTTCTGGATTATTTACTGTGCTTCAGCAGGATCATGTGTTGGCAATTTGTCTACAAAATGTCTACATTTTGCAGAGTTGATTTCTCCCTGGATCTGGGATACACTGGCATCTACTGCAGCATATTGTTTGGCTGAACTCAGAATTTCTGAAGAATTAAAAAAATATGTTCTTCACCCTTATGCATACATTGCAAGGGTATGTTTTATGGCTGCTGGGGCCTCGGGTCACCTTCAAATTGCATTATACGATTAGTGTATAAGGGCTCTCTATCTGTTCTGCTCCATACCACTTCTCTTGCCTCCCATATTTCAGTTTACAGCATTCTACTAACATGACTGGTTGGAAAGTTACAGATATACATATCCTGTAATACTCCCTCTTCTGCATAATAGCTGTTTGGTAGTGTTAGTGAATCGACCATGTTATATTAACCCCTCCACTTATTTTTACTGCTGTCTCTATGATATACTTGTGCCATATTCCTGTGCAAATATCAGTCTTATCAGATATAAATATAGTGTTAATGTCTGTGTACAATTATTTCTCCCTTCACCCTTCTATTTACAAAATGAAGGCATCTGGTGGCTAGGTCAGAGAAATGCTCAATTCCCCACCTGTGTTTGAAATCCCACAGGAATATGTGTGGCACATATTGTAAATCTTTACTGTCAGAGCTCTTTGTGGCTGACTGGGGTTTTGCATGTGTATGTGTGTGCACTCATGTTTATTACCTTACATGGTCAAAAGAGGGAATTCCCTGTTCACATGACTGAAGTGTATGTGGATGGCTGTTATTCTCCTCCCTGCATATTTTAGCCCTTAACTAAAACAGTACCAACATCTGCAATGGGACATACAAAGCTTATTTTAAGTGTGCAGTGAATGCATCTGCATACTGATTTTCCAGTTCAAAAAGAAACTGTTTCCAAGACAGTTAAATGCTATGGTTAACATTTACAATATCTAATAAGATAAGGAAAATATACAGAAAACATCAGGTAACTGCATTACACAATACACTATACGTTTCAAAAACTGTAAGCATTAGAACAGTGTTTCTCACTCTGGGGATCGGGACCCCGGGGTCGCCAAAGACCATTAAAAACAATATTTCTGTTGGTCTTTGTTGGTCTGTGTGGGAAATTTGGCCCAATTCTATCATTGGTGGGGTTTGAACTATACATTGTTCAAAGAGCATTCTCAGCAACTACAGCAACTACAACTTCCAAATGTCAAGGTCTATTTTCTCCAAACTCCACCAGTGTTCAAATTTGGGCGTATTGAGTATTTGTTCAAAGTTTGGTTTGGATCCATCATTGTTTAAGTCCACAGTACTTTCTGGATGTAGGTGAATTCCAACTCCAGAACTCAAGGTCAGTGCCCAGCAAACCCTTCCAGCATTTTCTGTTGGTCAGGGGAGTTTTGTGTGACAGGTTTGGTTTAATTCCATCACTGGTAGAGTTAGGAATGATCTTTGATTGTAGCTTAACTATAAATTCCAGCAACTACAACTCCCAAATGAAAAAAAAATTAATATTTTCCCCCTCAAACCCACCAGTACTCAAATTTGGGCATATTGGGTATTCTTGCCAAATTTGGTCCAGTGAATGAAAATAATGAAAGTAATAAGAAGGGGAATAATAATAATAAGAACTTCATTCTTATATCCCGCACCCATCTCCCCGAAGGGACTTGGGGCAGCTTACATGGGGTACAAATATTAAATGAATGATGTGTGTGTACATGTAACTGTATCTCTTTGTATATGTGAGAAATGGAAACAAATCAATGTGTTTATATTGTTATCTCTCCCCCTCCCTCTCTCTCTCATACATACACATATAAGATGCCTGGTGGCTCTTAGCATTAAGTACCTAATAATATTGGACAGGACAGTAAGTTTAATATTACAGTAAGGAGCAATGCACATTGCTTTCTGTGTTCATAATGTCTTATGATAGAATTCATGAATTTATTACAAATGAATGTTTATTGATATTCAAGCGCATTGAAGGACAGGTGTGTTCCCACTTATACACTAGCATTCATTTCTGTCAAGTCATATGTAATTATAGGGTAGATGCAAGTTTAAACACTATTATAGTATTTCTTATAGTAGATATTATTTCTTATAATCTACTGGTATAAAAATACTTTAACAATGCAAAAATAGTTAGACCGCATATATATAGTTCCATTAAAAAAACATTAGACCATGGGAACCATAATTCATGAAATTAAGCAATCATTAAAATAAATATAGGCTTTCTGACCCGGAATATAGTTATCCACGCAGCAGCAGCTATTGCAGTTGCCACATCCACACACACTTGATAGTTAAATGCATATAAACAGTTCATATCGGCATCTGAAAGTCCAAGTTCCCAAAGCTTTTCAGACCTACTTGAGAAACTTGGCTCTTGATATATTCCTCTTCCTTAGTTGATATTACCAGAATGCACAGGTATACAATGTATAAAATGCAACAATCCCTTTTCAAAATGGCAGCATGTATTTAAGAGCTTTTCATCACTCGCTTTATCACTTTAATTGCATCAGGAAAGCTTCCTAAGATAGCATTATACAATGCAACATTTCTGTCTGTTTTGGCAGATTAGGAAGGTCATCTTTTGGAGGTGCTGAAATTATTGCTTTACGGGTCAAAGTGATGGTTTGAAATATCCCAGCTGTTCTAAAGACAACATCTACTCAGATGTATAGTGGAAAGCTACACTAGTATCACAGGGGTTTCTTTGACTGTAAACAAATCATCAATGTTTCTTGGACATCTGCTTTTGAGTATGTTGTGTGGACCTTTTGAATACTAATGCAATACAATTCTATGCATTTTTTTTACTAAAAAGTCTGCTCCTTTGCTTCCAATGTAAGCGTATCTTGGATTACAACAGACGTCATTGGGTGGTGATGTGTTATTGATTAATCTATTAAGCATGGCCTTGCCTGGCAATTACATATTAATCCCATGTTAACTAGCTAGCCAACTAGTTAAGAGATAGAGGAAGCTCATATGAGTCAATAGTTTACATGGTAAATTAGTAAACGGCTGTTACTGTTATATTTCAGAAGTAGTGACTGGCAAACCTCCTCTCAAAATCCCCAAATTTCCTAAGAAAACCATATGAAATTCATGGGGGACCTCATCATACCCTATTTTTTCCATTCCACCTATAATCACCAGTGAAACAGAAGGTGCATGTGATACCTTGCAGTGACCCGTGTGACCTCCTTTCTTCCCCCATCACATGGGGGCATTGGGGCAAAGTGCGTTGACACCCTGTCTGTTTCCCCATCAGACAGGGGAAAGTGTGGCAACTCACATTTCCATGTTACCCTTTTCCCCATCAGATGTGGGAAAAGTCAAAAACTGTGGGTAGCTCCATTGGAGCTACCCAAAAGACACATGACTCACTGTGGTTGACAAGGAAGCTTCTGCCATCAATGGGGCAGGGCCACGGTCTATGTCATGTGATGGCATTCAGCAGGATCCATGACTAAAGAGAAGTAAGGGGTCAAAAACCCGTGTGATGAGTTGGGAGGTCACCATAAGTCCATAGGTGACCTGAAGGAACATACATACATTTTCAGTGTTACAAAGTATGTGTGTCTGTATGTATGTGGAGGTGGTGGTGGTGGGGGAAAGAGTTTAGAGTAGCAGATAGTGTTTCCTTATAATATATCTGAGGCCAGCTCAGGTACAGCCTTTTCAGCAAGTAGATTTGGAAGAAGGAAATGAAGAAAGAGAAGGGATTGCCTCATCTTGCACACCTAAGACATGCTTGATGGATTTTTTGCACCCTGGTTCAAAATAATGTGGCAATCTCATCTCATGAACTTTGCTCACTGTGTATATTTATTTGTATATATTGTTGTTCAAGGCATCTGGGAAGGTATGAAGTACCAGAGGAAAGGTATTTTAAAATGTCTTTTGGATTTTTCTGAGAATTTCCAAGGAGCAATACCTGAATGGGACAATTGAGAAACAAGTGAACATTTTTTTGTATCTTTCAGTGAGACAATAATAGCAGTAAGATGAGGAACCCCATAAGCTACCCCCCTGGGCTGCAGTAACAAGCAATTGATTAGTTGGGTGATTAGAGTAATTAGGAAAGAAAATTTCCTTTTAAAAAGTAAAAAATTCAAGCTCTATTTCATGAAGAAACCAGCTGAAGGCCTTATACACAGGGCCAAAACCTATAACCCATCATGGGTTAACCTGAGATATCCAAATGGCACCTCAGGTTAACCCGGATTAATCCAAAGTAAACTGGGACTTCCCAGTTTACTTCAGATTAATAAGACTTCAACAGACCAAGACCAGATCTATCAATCCATTAGCCATCCCGGTTCTTCAGGCTCTTGGAACTTAAAGGAGTGAGAGGATGCCCATTCCTTCCGCCCAGCTTACCAATGGGGCCTGCCAGCAACATGGGATTTCCTTCTTTCCCCCCTCCCCCCTCCTAATGTGTTATTTTCAAGCACCAGGAGCACTCTATGGAGGACTCGGGGGGAGGGGTGCACTGCCTGCAGGACCCTTTGGTAAGTTTTTTTTGGAGGGAGGGAAATGGGAGCTTGGAGAGGCCCGGATTTCACTCCAGGTCAACCTTTGGTTGAACTGGGATGGCATCTAGCCACACACCCCAGGGGGAAAGTGGGACAGGGAAGGAACTGAAAACTGGGAGGAAGCAGGTTATTTTAACACTTAGGTAAGTTTAGAAAGTCCCTGAATGAAGGTTTCTAGAGAACTAGGAGCTTCCTCTCTATTTCATGAAGTTTTGATTGATCCTAAGAAAACTATTGCCCAACTAAATTTATGATGCACTCTACTCAAACAAATAGTCATAAGAATGGCTTGCACTTAAACTAAAGGATGTTCCAGATATCTGTAGACAATTGCTTCACTGCTTTTGCTAGCCAGATTACACATCTTTTTTCCACCCGCTTACATTTATACATAAAGAAATAGAAACCATATGCTTAGGTGTTCCCTGCAAAGTTTAAAAAACACAAATATGCACGCATCCTGTGAGCTGATTTAGAGTTCATGTGTGAACAAAATGAAATCCCCAGAAACTTGTTGTTTCAAGGAGGGCGCATGCAGCTTGTCACTGCAGCTGTGTGGCATGCAGATGAGGCCATTCGCATTACAGAGCCAGCCATGTTTGTTGGCTGGCTGCTTAAAGCCTCCAGACAGCATGAAATAGGAAGGGAAAGAATGCATGGACGTTGGAGCAAGTCATATTTTGCTTATGACAGAATTCTGATGTTCATGAGCCAAATATTTTCATCATAATCCACATTTCCTTTTTGTGATGACAAGTTCAATCCATGACACTTTTTTGTATATAAAAATGTAAGGCTTGGGAATGCCTTCACATATGAGATCTTTGAGAATAACTACACAAAATATACCCAAGAAATACAAGGTGTGGGAGCCTGCCAAATGTATGTTACCATGTGTGGATCCTGAGAGTGTGGTTGTCCCAGAACTAGCATGTGTCTTCTGTCTGCTCACTGTAGAGCTGGCATTGAGGTGGACATGTACTTAAGCCCACAGTGTTACAGGGAGCTCTTCTATGCTCTTCAGAGCCTCCTGGCTTTAGCTCAGTTCATTCATTCACACATATTCTATTCATGTATATACTTTATATTGCTCCTTTCTCCTAATATTGAAGCCAAATCAGCTTACATTGAAAGTTAAAACAAAGTACATTATAATCTGCCTTATCTCCCGTATTGAGAAAAAATTAAAATAAAATATATTTGTGTAGGTACATTCATGTACTAAGCTAAGGTTGGCAGGTTCTGAAGAGTAGAGATGCATTCCTTGTAAGACCATGGGCATGCCCAACAATAAGTAAAGGTAAAGGTTTCCCCTGACATTAAGTTCAGTCGTGTCCAACTCTGGGGGTTGGTGCTTATCTCCATTTCTAAGCCAAAGAACCGGCATTGTCTGTAGATATCTCGAAAGTCATGTGGCCAGCATGACTGAATGGAGCGCCGCTGAAGTGATCTATTCACACTTGCATGTTTTTGAACTGCTGGGTTGGCAGAAGCTGGGCCTAACAGCAGGAGCTCACCCTGCTCCCCAGATTTGAACCGCCAACCATTCGGTCAACAAGTTTAGCAGCTCAGCAGTTTGGGCCAGTGCGCCTACCGGGGACCCTATTGCCCAACAATAGTTATAAAAAAATAGGTAAAACAGCATGTTGCACTAAAGTTATTCAAAAGCATTGAACAATTTAAACATTAATTTAAATAATAATAAAAACAATAATAATACTTTATTTATACCCTGCCTCGATCACTCCAAGGGGACTCGGGGCGGCTAACATGAGGCCAACCCCACAATAACAGGTAAAAAAATACAACATAAAAACATAAACTAATACAACAAATAGACTAGAATAAAAATCAAAAGAAAATAATACAAAATAAACACAAGATATAACATAAATAACAAAACAATAAGCAAGTTTTGAGTCCTCTT
This sequence comes from Anolis sagrei, assembly GCF_037176765.1. Taxonomy (NCBI): domain Eukaryota; kingdom Metazoa; phylum Chordata; class Lepidosauria; order Squamata; family Anolidae; genus Anolis; species Anolis sagrei. The sequence continues at coordinate 93,988,373 of NC_090023.1, forward strand.
TGAGTCCCCCTAGTCCGCTTTGAGTCCCCCTAGGGGTGAGAAAAGCGGTATAGAAATACTGTAAATAAATAAATAAATAAGTGGGCAGGACCAAATACAACTAATAGTATTTTTCAGAACACACTAACTGTATCTATTTATCTAGCTATCATCATCTTCTATATATCCTAGAAAGATAGAAAGATTGTCATTATGGTTACAAAAGGACTTGAAGGCACACAACAAAAGCAGCAGCAGCAGCAGCAACAATGTTGTCATTCCATGGGAAAGTGTATTCTATGATCCAATAAAGTATCTTTATGTATCAATAAAGTACAAGTGACTGCCTGAGATATAAATTCTATTGAGTGAATGATCTAATCAATAAAAGGAAACCATAAATTTATGTTGCCAGAATTTGTTTATCTTCCTTTGATGCTTCTTATTTTATTTGTTAATTTGTACATTAATCTAGATAGCAGGCTGTGTTTATTTAGCCATTGATAGTCTGGATACAATTAAGGATACTAGATGAAGTGTGCCAAAGTCTTCACTAAATATACCAAAATTCCATGGGGCCTAGTCTTTTCTGTGTCCCATTTTTAACCTCAAGATTTTTTTCTGAATTAGCTTACAAAAAAGCTCGTTTGAAAAAAATCTCTAGGCATTAGTACCAATATAGTATTTTTTCATATTTTAATGACCACCTCCCCTTCCCTGCCCTTCATCTTAGGTGTATTAAGAGCAGGGTCTCAGGAAGCCATTCCTTTTTTCTAGCCATTTCATAGGAGCCCCCAGTGGTGCAATGGGTGAAACCCTTGTGCTGGCAGGACTGCTGACTGAAAGGTCGGTGGTTTGAATCTGGGGAGTGGGGTTTCCTCCCATCTGTCAGCTTCAGCCTCTCACAGGATGGTAAAACATCCAGGCATCCCCTGGGCAACTTGTAGAAGAAATTTGCAATTTCTCAAGTCACTCCTGACACACAAAAAAGCAATTTCAATGAATTGCAAATCTCTCTCTCTCTCTCTTTGCTATTCAAAAGCTTTCATTTGGATTTCACCTTGAAACTGGCTTCTTGGAATTTGAGTGATAAGGAAAAACATTCTGTCAGATTTTGAAGTCATTATCTTGGAGCCTCAAATGAGTTATAATAGGACCTCCCATTCAATGCTGACTTTTTCTTTTTTGCTTCAAACCAGAAACTGTCATTTTGATCACAACCAAAAAGACTTAATGAGATTTTAACATATCTAACAAAGTTTCCTGAAGAGCTATGGCAATGCCCTTTGACCTAAAATCCAGCGATGCAACCTGGTGACAACCAAAATTTCAAGGATCAGCGAAGGTTTCAGGGAATTATGGCAGACTGCCTTCTGAAAGCCTTTTCTCACTGGATTTTCAAGTGGGTTCGGCACAGGCATCTAGCTTTGGATCCTTGGGAGTTATGACTGCTTCAGAGAGACAGATACACAATCAATTGTGTTATTATATAAACATGGCTTGTCAAATCCTTACTATCTTTATAATGCTTTCCTCCTACAAACTCCTGGGAAGCAGATCTCTGTGACTGATGATGCATGTTGCAAAGAATCCATTTTAATAATTATCTATTGCTTCACCATTAAAAAGTGCTGTGGGTGATGTGCAATAAAAATAGATTAATGTATTGTATTCTGGAAAGCAATCAGCATAAAAACAATGTTCTGAGAATAAAAATAGTAGAACAGCTGCCAACCGAATTCATTTTATTTATACAATTATTTCATCCCCAAAAGGGCTCCCAAGGTGATTTCATGAAAAGGACTTTTAAGGCAACTGAAAACTTTAAAACAATTTAGATAACTTTGCACAAAGCAAAAGAAAAAGAAGGAAAACAAATATTAAAAGGAGAGAATAAAGATGTTCAAAAGCTTAACAGGAATACTTAAAGGTTTCTAAACATGATGCAAAATTGGTATGTTTTCATATGTTTTTTATAAAAAGTACTGACATTTTTGCAGGATAATAATAATAATAATAATAATAATAATAATAATGTTATTTCTTACCCATGTCTCATCATGGTTTGAGGTGGCTTGCAAAACAATTAAAACACATGAGCACATCAAAACATCACAAATACACATATTAAACATATCTCTATAAAAGCTACACACCAAAAGATGACTTCTTAGGCAGATCATCGTGACATTACCATGGAAAACCACTCTCTTTTTACTTCCGTACCATGAATTTTGCTAAGTATTTAGACCCTGTTTAACTTCCCATTTTCTATTCTTTCCAACCCCTCAAATACTGAGCAGACTACATGCTGCAGGATTTTTATTACTGAAAGGAGAATTAAATATACAAATGGACATACTAAAGAGAACTGCGCCTCGAAATGGAAAGAGCTAATAGCCAGAGTAAAGGGGAAAAGAAAATACAAGGAACTGAATCAGACTATCTCAATATCGAACAAATAAAATAAGGTAAAACAATTCCAGCAGGGAGAGGTGTGAGAGGGAGAAAGAGGGAGAAAAAAACACAAATAAGTATAAATAGTAGACTCAAGTATAGAAATGGAAAGCCTAAGAATACAGGTTACACACAATGGTATGAGTAAATATGTGGATTTTTTGGGTAATTACCCCTTTTTCTGTAATGTGAATGTGAAATGTTATATTCTACTTATATAATCTAATTAAAAGTTTTAAAAGAAAGAAGGGGAAAAACTGAATTGTGTGTGTGTGATTAATTTTGCTAAGTACAAAGTCTAAGTCTGTTGATGTTCTGAACAGATGCATGGCAATAGTAATGGATTGTGAAAGAAGAAACTAGCAGATAAATCAACCTAGACATGAGACCATTAGAAAAAAGAGGCTAGGGAATTTGTTTTTAGTCAGTTTTGGATGTGGTTGCATTCCCTATCTGCTTCATGGTTTGCAGTAATTCTTTTGGATCCTCTCTTAGACATGAATATAGAAATTTGCATTGTGGCAAAGGATGATAACACTCATTGGAAGCTCTTATGTAATTTAACCCCATTTCTATAGGTGTCAGGTCTGGTCATAGGACAATCTTGTTCCAAGAGGTGCAGCATGCTCTACTCAGGCCTGTATACTATCAAAACCTTTATCAGGTTCAGGATGATGCCATCGGGCTCTTAACTAGTGATAGAAATGGGTGATCATCATCCACAATGAAGAGGGCAAGGAATGACTTTCTCTAATGTTGTTGAACCCACTTGGGAGAAGGATTTTTTGCCCAATTTCTGTCATTTTAGGTATCACTCATCCAAGCCCGACTGATCATTGGAGGGAAGGATATTAGAGGCAAAGTTGAAGTATTTTGGCCACATCATGAGAAAAAAGGAAAGCTTAAAGAAGACAATGATGCTGGGGAAAATGGAAGGAAAACCGGGCTGACCAAGGGCAAGATGGATGGATGGTATCCTTGAAGTGACTGGCTTGACTCTGAAGGAGCTGGGGGTGGTGATGGCTGGTCCATGAGGTCACGAAGAGTCAGAAGTGACTGAATGAATAAACAACAACATCCAGCCAACAAATCATAAGATTATTTAATAAATAATGCAGTAATGGAATGGTTGTCTAAAGCAGCAGCAAACAAAATCAATCCATTCTTATTTGCGTATTTGCCATTTGCCAAATTATTCAACTGTACTTGTTGTCCCAGATAGAAATATTCGGTCACTTCCTCAATTTCATCTCCATTTATAACGATGCGGCCTGGGAGACACTGCTCATTTTTCAACCTTTTTGTTTTCTTCAAGTTCATTTCCAGTCCTACTGATTTTTAGAGTCAGGCTAGTTGTTGGAGATCATGTTGTAAATCTTCCAGATTTTTGGCAAAAATGACACAATCATCTGCGAAGAAGTGATGAGAAAGTTGTTTGCCGTCAACTGAAGTCCTGTCTTTAAATTTAATTTTCTGGAAGAGGCTTTCCAAAGTTGACGCAAACAGTTTTGGTGATAATATGTCTCCATGATATCCTCCTTTGTTTTTTCTGATATGACACACTTCTGACAACAGTTTTATATCAGTTGTGCAGCCTGTATTGATACCTTTTATGATGTTCACATACAGTGGATTTACACCAGCTTGGTGCAGAGTGTTAAGGATGCCTGTCAAGGAGAAAAAAAGGAAACAAGGCTAGGCATGATGCCAACCCACCAGACACTCTCAGGGGTACAGTTGAACTGCACTGATATATAAGAGTTTGTTCTCTTGTTATTTATCAGCATGAATGTTATAAAGATCATTTACTCTTTTTTATTTTCCCAGCTTTCACACACATGGTTGTAAATAATAAATAGTGTTTTTCCATTCAGGTATGGACTTTTGATTTGCAAAATGATGAGAATGCCACTCTGTTAGGTTCATTCTGTACTCTTGAGCATAGTGTGATGTTGTGTTTTCTAATGTCTGGAGCACATGAAGCAACTATGATTCCTTTATTCAAAAAACCTGCCAGTTGTGAAAGCTGGTGGATCCAGTCACTACCTCAGGAATGTGTATGTATTATTCAATCTGCAGTAAAACAGCAAATGTATGCATGTGTTACATTGGCTTGGCACTGGAATGTATGTATGTGCGGTTCATGTCACAAGCAATTCAAGAGGAGCACACAGCTGTCTAGTCTTTGAAAGGAAGCTAAGAAAAAGAAAAAAAAATCAAGTGCCTACTTAGCTCTGTTCCAAGAGTTAGAAGGAGATTTTTCTTGCCTCACAGGAATGCTAAACAGTTCAGAGAAAAAACATGCCCAGTTTTGTTTAATGAAATAACATATTTAAAAATATACAGTACACTTTGTGGCTAGCTTGTAACAAGATGGGCTCCAAGTGACTACATCATTTTTTCTTGATAAAAATGTAGAATAGAGAATTTTAAGAGTTAGAGTTATGAGTCGGGTATATATGGAACAAATTTATTTTATCTTATACTAGCAGAGAGTTAATACATGAGATCTTTTTCTCATTAGAAATAATTTTATTTTTTTTCCATTGTATTGAGAGTGGCTATTACATATTTACATATTTAGGTTAGCTTCCTATTTTCCCTAGACACATGTTATAAAGATTGTTTGTGCATCATTATTAGGTCATGTTTGAGATATATGGAGATTATGATTTAGAGTTGCAAGAATTTATGGGGTGTTATTTTCCCTTGTGAGTTCAAATTTAGGGAAAATGTAGCTAACTTAACTGGGCCATTTATTCCAAAAGTCAGCTGAGGAATTTATTAGGGTAAGATATAATTTTATGAGGATATCATGATACAATGTCATTTCTTCAGTGAGTCACAGGGATCAGTCAAAGGAAATGCTGGAATATGACTGAAAATCCAAGGCACCTTTGTGCCATATGTTTAGAGGATGAGAAGAATAAGAGTACTGTGTTTGGTGAAGAACTAAAATATGAATAAATGAGAGAAGTCTCAGCTGTATATAAATGAAAATAAAGATAGACTACACGATGAAGCCATAACGCCGATGTAGAGTTAAAACTTCAGGGCTCTCCTGATTTTGAATTTGCTGAGATTTTCACAGTCATATAGGGAAAATGGGTTTGCTGAACAATAGCTTATTCTTGTGAACTATTGTAGCAAAGCACAGTGTTTTGCTGCTGCTTGGTCTTGAAAAGGGAACTATTGATTTGTTAGGGTTGTGAGATCACAGAGCCTGTTTTTTTCTTCCAGGGCTCAGAGTGAGAGAAGGATCACAGGATGAGAGAATTGTTTTGATTCCTTCCTCATTCTGGGTTCTGGAGGAAAATAATTCAACTCTGAGAACTGGGAACCCTAAGAAGTAGCAAATATTTGTAAAGTTCGTATACTGTTAGCTCCCATTGCTGTAAGCCTGCTGTAGACTCTCTGCCCATTAAGCATCCACTCCTGCTCTTCAGTGGCTGAAGTTTACTGTTTCATGCTTAATTACATCACTGGAGTCATCCATATGGATCGTTCAGAAATCTCAGGACATGGATTTCTTCTGACATCACAATAATATTTTCATGCAAGAACAGCTAGTGGTGAGAACTGCTAGATTCATAGGTGCTATATCCATGTGTTCTGCAATTCAGAACCAGTCTCAAAATTAAGATTTTTCAAATATTGTTTAATCAGGTAGAACTTGGAGATAATTCCAAGTCACAGTCAGCCTTTATGTTCCCAAAACTAGGGAGCAACTATCATCCCTTTCTCCCAACAATTCACTCAGTCTGCAAATGATAACATTTAAGGCCAATGCCTTAAATCAAGAAATAGTTTTCTAAGATCTACAGAGATACTCGAAGGAACAACTTGGCAAGCGAGAGTCCAAAAGTGGAAGGTTAAAACCCAGCACCTCAATCCATGGCTGATACCAAATGAGAGACTCCCTCCTGGGCACACAGAAGACTGGGCAACTTGGAAGATGCTGAACAGACTGCATCTTGTGCTCTGGCACCACGAGATGCAGAGCCAGTCCATAAGAAATAGGGCCACAAAGTGGAGTCCACAACATGTGAGTGTAGAGAAGAGCAAACCACAGACCACCTATTACAATGCAGCCTGAGTCCTGCCACATGCACAATGGAGCACCTTCTTATAGCAATATCAGAGGCACTACAAGTGGCCAGCTACTGCAAAGGACATTTAATATAATGCCAAGTTTTTAAACTTTGTTTTCTCAGATGCATCACAACTGTTTTGGTTCACTCCTGATATGATCAATAAATAAACATAAACATCCTAACAATGCATCATGTGTGATTGTTCACTCAACATGGCGAACTACCTCTAAAGTCTCAAATACATATAGCAGTCTCTTTTATTTATTTATTTATTTACTTTGCTTGTATACCGCAGTTTCTCAGCCCATAGGCGACTCAACGCGCTTCACAACAAGAGCAAAAGACAATCCAACAACATACAATATTAAAACCATTAACAGTATAAAATACAAACTAATGACATCTCAATAACAACACATTAACGTCTCGTAACTAAAATCGTGATCCAATTCGTCATCCATAATTCCGTTTCCTATATTCATCGTGTTCATTGCACTATTTATCCGAACGCCTGTTCAAACAGCTAGGTTTTTAGTTTTCTTCGAAACGCCATTAGCGAAGGGGCTGATCTAATGTCCATGGGAAGGGCGTTCCACAGCCCTTTTAACAGTTACATTGAAATAGTAGCATGACATCTAAATTGTATCTCAGTCTCTTACTATGGAGGTATAAATGAGTATATGAGGGTTTGGAATTTAAAAGGTACTGCAAAAGTACTTTTTACAGTAATATGTCCAATACAGATATAAAAAGTTCTACACAGTATCTGTAGTATAATTCAAATTCAAAGCAGGCAGACACTTATAAAGACAAGATTCTTGCCAACATTCAGTCTGAAAAGCATTTTAGAAGTCTTAAACTTAAAGGTCACGATTTATACAGTCCATAAACCAAAACATAAAATGTTTGGCACAGCAACTCTTTTTCTGCTAGCCAACATGGAGCTGCTGGATAGTGATCAGAAGTGCAATACTGCATTTTCCCAGTATGATTTTCAATCTTCCCAGGAACTGAAGTGCCAGCTGTAAATCCTATGAAAAAAATATTCAGCCAAATATTTTTCTGGGGATACAATTTTTTTTCAGAAGAAAAGCTTTGAAAATGTATGCAATGTTCTGATTGCCAACTGAAGATGCTGCTTCAAATTCCCCCAGTGATACGTAATAATTAGAAACAATTTAAGACATAAGCAAATAAAGTTTTGTTGCTAAAATCAAAGATTTGCTATTGTATTTTTGAGGATGGGTCAAGGGAGAAACTAAGACTGGTGCACAGGGCTAACACTCTTAAATCATGTCCTGATCTTTACTAGGCTAGCCTGCTAACAATATAGCTTTGGACTAGCATCAGATCTGTTGCAAGAAGTTATCACTCCAATTGAAATCAATGAGAGGTAGTCAGTGGTTGTACTTTCATGTTCGATACTGTGTATTGCCTCTTCTACCATCTTCTCTTTTTGTGTTGTGCTTATGTTCAAACCCCTAATGTAATTATACACAGTGCTAGCTGGTCTATGTGCTCCAAATGGTGATATGTAGCCATCTTTTTGTATGTTGGGTATGCTATGATGCAAGTTTGTATGCTTCCAGAATGTTAGTGTTGTGAATTAATTGGTTCTTCAGTATATGAGTGGCATGTCTGAGGAAATACTACTGTAGCCTTTTGCCGATTTTACAGTATTTCTAAGGATGCTAGAAATGTATATGCTGTTTCTTGTGTGCAGTATGATTCCCATATCCCTGGGTGATACATTACCAGACTGTTCATGGATATGTAAAACCATAGGTAGTAACACACCCTATTGATGCCTGCAATAGATGCAAGCGAAATGTCAGGAAATAATGCTTCTGGAACATGGCCATACAGCCTGGAAAATTCACAACAACTCAAACCCTATTGAAATGGAAGACTTCTGGCTCAAGAAGACCATAGACTTCTACTGAAGTACTTAGAAAATCCCTAAAGGAGACATATTTCATCAGATGGTGATAAGTGAAACTACAGATATCAGTCTTGCATATACATGCTATATTTTGTTCTGTTTGTTCCTCGTGTATGTGTAAAGAAAAGTGTGTGTGTGTGTGGGGGGGGGGGGAGCATTCTATCACCATTGAATTGGCATATCATTCTTTGGTCCTCACCCATGTCCCTTTATTTTCTTCGGACACAGAATTCCTTTTGCCCTTTCTCATTTTTTAGTTTAATTGAAGTTCTAGATCAGTGGTTCTTGACTTGTGGGTCCCCAGATGTTTTGACCAACTCCCAGAAATCCTAACAGCTGGTAAACTGGCTAGGATTTCTGGGAGTTGTAGGCCAAAACACCAGAAAACACCAGAAACACCAGAGGACCCACAAAACACCAGAGGACCCACAAGTTGAGAACCACTGATCTAGATGATGATGATGATGATGATGACAAGATGATGATGACAGTCCCCCCTCGATGGACTGTCACCTTGTCGTGGTGAGGGGGCTTGCGTGTTCCGATGAACCTGAGGGCACAACAACTGGAGTCGTGCACTCCCAGGAGTGGCCGCGGGGGAGGTCCCAGACCAAGCACAGTCCGAAGACCCAAAGACCTCAACGGCGGAGCAGGTGGAGGATAACATGGCACATGTTACAACGGCTGCGAAGGCGGAAGAAGGCTGCAACAGACTGAGAAGCCACGGTCATTGTGTTAAACTACATCACCAGTGGAACCTCACTCTGTGAAGACTGTGTGTTGATCAGTTGTGCACTGACCTCCACACATTAAAAAAAAACCACGCACAGGCGTCTTCCAAAGAAAATAAAAAACAAACCAACAAAAGTCCCATGGCGATCAGCGAGTGGTGACAGGAGCAGGACTGTGAAATCTGGAAGCCCCTAGTCACAGACTGGCACATGGGCAGTGGGGACGGACTCAGTCGTTCTACCTCAAGGTCCGAGGCAGTTGAGTAGTTCGGCAGCTGTATCCACGACTGAGCAGCCCTTTTTAGGACCCACTTTGCTCACCCCACATGGGGAAGGGGCTAGAAAAGGTGCCCTAAACATAGTCTGCCTCTCTTTTCCCTGACTGGACTGCCGCATCCAGTGGGGTCACCATCCTGCAGCCAAAAAAGAAAAATGAACTTCGGTACGTGGAACGTACGGACACTCATGGACAACAGTCACAGTGAACGCCCCGAACGCAGAACTGCCATCATTGCAAGGGAGCTGGGACGCTTTAACATCGACATAGCAGCCCTTCAGGAGACCCGGAGAGCAGGAGAGGGACAGCTGAAGGAAGAAAAGGGAGGCTACACCTTCTTCTGGAAGGGACTGTCCGAAGAAGACCAAAGAATGCACGGAGTTGGCTTTGCTATAAGAAGTGATCTGATGAAACATCTGTCCGAAGCACCCACTGACTCTCCACCCTCCGAATTGATCTTGCCAAAAACCAACGGGCAACCATCATAAGTGCCTATGCACCAACACTAGATGCTGATGAAGACATCAAGGAGAAATTCTACTGTCAGCTGGACACCGTCCTATCGGGGATACCTAAGGAGGACAAAATCATCCTCCTGGGGGACTTCAATGCAAGAGTCGGGCGAGACTTCGACCTGTGGCCAGGCACCATAGGAAAAGACGGGGTTGGAAACAGCAACTCGAATGGCATCCTGCTTCTCACCAAATGTGCGGAGCACAACCTTGTCATCACCAACACGCTCTTCCGCCAGAAAAACAAGTTCAAGACATCATGGAAGCACCCCCGGTCAAAGCACTGGCACCTCTTAGACCATGTAATCACACGCGCCAGAGATCACCGTGACGTGCTCCTCACAAGAGCCATGACAGGTGCTGACGACTGCTGGACCCACCACAGGCTAATCCGATCCACGATGGCTATCAAGATCGCCCCCAAGCGCAGACTCCAAGGAAGAAAGACAAGGCGCAAAATGAACACCCAAGCCCTTCAGGAGCCCTCCAGATGAGCCCATCTCCAAACAGCACTCAAGGACCATTTACCCACAGTACACCCCGAAAATGTTGAGGAACATTGGAACAAACTGAAGACCTCCATCATCCAAGCCTGCGAAGAAACTATTGGATACCAAGCCAAGAAACATCAAGATTGGTTTGATGAAAATGACATCGAGATCCAACAGCTAATTGACAAGAAAAGGAAAGCCTTCCAAACATGGCAGAGAGACATCAACTGTGCTGCTAAGAAAAAGGTCTATGCCAGTGCAAAAGCTGAGATCCAAAGAAGGACAAGAGAACTCAAGAACATCTGGTGGACAAAGAAGGCTGAAGAAATCCAACACCTGGCAGATACCCATAATGCTCAAGGATTTTTCAAAGCCACAAAGGTCATCTATGGACCAAGAAACCATGGCATACAGCCTCTACGCTCATCAGACGGAACCAAACTCCTGAAGGACCAAAAGTCAATTGCACTACGTTGGAAAGAATACTACCAAAGCCTCCTGAACCGCAGCTCCAATGTGGCCGAAGAGGTCCTCTCACAAATCCCGCAACAACAAACCAGGGATGAGCTTGCAGCACTGCCTAGTTTGGAAGAAGTCAGCAATGCCATCAGCCAACAAAAGAATAACAAAGCCAGCGGACCGGATGGGATCCCTGCTGAAATCTTTAAAGAGGGAGGACCCGAGCTGACACACCAACTCCACCAGCTCATAGAAAAAGTGTGGGTGACCGAGAAAATCCCAGCAGACTTCAAGGATGCCACCATCATCACCCTCTTCAAAAAAGGGGAAAGAACAGACTGCGGAAACTATCGAGGTATCTCCCTTCTAACCTCCGCTGGGAAAATCCTCACAAGAATCCTTGCAAACCGCCTTCTGCCCCTCTCAGAAGACACCCTCCTAGAATCCCAGAACGGCTTCCGCCCCTCCAGAGGAACCGTAGACATGATCTTCACTGCACGACAGCTCCAAGAAAAATGCAGAGAACAAAATCAACCTCTGTACATGGCATTCATCGACCTTGCAAAGGCATTCGACACAGTGAATGGCAGCGCTTTCTGGACCATCCTCCAAAAAATCGGGTGCCCAAGCAAATTTGTGAACATCCTGCGGCTCCTCCATGATGACATGATGGCAACAGTCTTGGACAGCAATGGCTCCCAAAGTGACCCATTTAAGGTGGAATCGGGTGTCAAACAGGGATGTGTTATTGCCCTAACTTTATTCTCTATCTTCATTGCTATGATACTTCACCTTGTTGACGGGACAGATGGCAAGCTGTTTAACCTCAGCAGACTGAAAGCCAAAAGCAAACTTACAACAAGATCTGTTATAGAACTCCAGTATGCTGATGACAATGTCGTCTGTGCGCATACAGAAGAAGATCTACAAGCCACTCTCAATACCTTTGCAGAAGCATACACGAAGCTTGGCCTGTCACTGAACATCGAGAAAACCAAAGTGCTGTTCCAGCAGTCACCAGCCATCCCCTCTCCAATGCCAGAGATACAGCTTAATGGTGTAACATTAGAAAATGTTGACCATTTCCGCTACCTTGGCAGCCACCTCTCCACCAAAGTCAACATCGACGCCGAAATACAACACCGCCTGAGCTCTGCAAGTGCAGCATTTTCCCAAATGAAGCAGAGAGTGTTTGAGGACCGGGACATCCGTAGGGATACCAAGGTGCTTGTCTATAAAGCCATTGTCCTCCCAACCCTGCTATATGCCTGTGAAACGTGGACTGTCTACAGACGTCACATGCAGCTCCTGGAACGATTCCATCAGCGCTGCCTCCGGAAAATCCTGCAAATCTCCTGGGAAGACAAGCGGACAAACGTCAGTGTGCTGGAAGAAGCAAAGACCACCAGCATTGAAGTGATGGTCCTCCAACATCAACTCCGCTGGGCCGGCCACGTTGTCCGGATGCCTGACCACCGTCTCCCAAAGCAGTTGCTCTACTCTGAACTTAAGAACGGAAAACGGAACGTTGGTGGACAGGAAAAAAGATTTAAAGATGGGCTCAAAGCCAACCTTAAAAACTCTGGCATAGACACTGAGAACTGGGAAGCCCTGGCGCTTGAGCGCTCCAGCTGGAGGACAGCTGTGACCAGCAGTGCTGCAGAATTTGAGGAGGCACGAGTGGAGGGTGAAAGAGAGAAACGTGCCAGGAGGAAGGCGCGTCAAGCCAACCCCGACCGGGACCGCCTTCCACCTGGAAACCAATGCCTTCACTGCGGAAGAAGATGCAGAGCAAGAATAGGGCTCCACAGCCACATACAGACCCACAGGGAAACCCATGATGGAAGACCATCTTACTCATCCAACGAGGGATTGCCTAAGTAAAGTAAAGAAGTTCCAAATTGGAACTTGAAGTGGCACACAATTTAAAAGAATAAAACTGATCAATAAGTCATCTGCCTCAACCTAATCTAGTAAGGTATGAGACAGAAATCCTATCACAAGTCTATAGCACTATGGTTTAACACATTTAAGTTGGGAAAACCCCTTAAATGGTTTCCCCAGATATTCAAATAATGAAGTATAGACTGTAATAAGATGTTATATGTTGCTCACGTTACTTAAGACATAGTTAAAGTTTCAGCAGACTTAACCTTTAGAAAGTTCAGTGGTTAGATGGAGAGTGCTTATACAGTATTTCCTTATGACTAATATGATATGGAATGAGGAAGGCTTGAGTGTCTAATTTATCTTGTCCATCAAACCAAACTGGGCCCATGGCCATGTATGCATTTCTGGTTGGTTGGCAGCCCTTGTGAGTGGGGGAGAAGTGTTTGGAAGTTACAAAAGATTATGTTGTCCCTGACTTGGCTAATTTTAGTAAAAGAATGAAACATCAAGTGAATTAGTATTATGTATTACTGATGCTCAAACTGCACACAAATGGTTCACAAGGGGTGTTCTTCAATTAATATTATATATTAATGTAAGTGTCCTTTGTAAAAAAATGAATAAAAATTGTGTGCTCCTGTTGGTTTCCACCCTCTCATTTCCACATTACATCTATAAAAGGTACAGAGAAGGAATGATTACTTTGGAAAAGGAAGCAGGAAATGAGTAAGGAAGAGGACATAAATATGAGAGATGAGCAATAGGACAGAAGAAATCAATGGGGGGAGGCTGTACTACTTGGAATTCAAAGGGACAGTGCAGATGACAGGGTGAAACTTACAATCATGGGAAAAGGTGTAAGACTTCTCCACCTACATAAGATTGCTCAGCCTTTGACATTTGAGCTTTAAAATAGATATCTATGGAATGGATGATTATCTCCAAAATAGGTTTATCTCCACTTGGATTACTCCTTGAACATTTGAACTGAAATCAAAACAGATTAACCATTTCATTGGCATCAGCGTCCCCAGGCACCATGGAAAAGAAGAAAGGAAAACTTTATATCTGAATGGCATGGCAAGTTTTTTGACTGTCAGCCATTATGAGGTGTTATTTGTGTACCACTTCTGGCAGCACAGTGGCTTGGACTGACATTTACTCTAACTCATTAAAAGTTGTTGTATGTACTTTAGTCTTTTTATCATTTTAAGCTTGAGAATTAGTTAACATATCTAAGTGCTAGACAAATACCAGATGAGTGAAATGACCCCTTCCCTTGCCCCCCTCCCCCAAACACAAAACAAAACCCAACACTTCGCTTTACTAAGAAAAATTCAACTCATTTGGGAAGATCCTTGAAATGGTTTCACTTTGTTCAGCTGAGGTCAGATATAAGTGGCAAGCAAATAACTGTTTCAGGGAAACTCTAGTGCTTGATTTGCTCTTACGTTTCTGAGAAATCAAGAACCTCTTTGCAGAAAATTTGGTTGCAAGATGAAATAGGAAATAGCTAGTGCACCACAAGAACTTACATAGGGCTAGGCTTTCAGAAAAGTTGATGAAATCTAAAAAGGGGATTATGAGTGAAGGCTGTCATGCAACTTTTGTTCAGTACTTTTAAAATGAGAAAGTAACTGTAAATGGTACTTATGACTGATCTGGGTATCATATCAAGAGATGGGACTAGCACACAATGTAATATATTATCTGTGTTGTGGTCTGCTATGGGTGTTGTCTATTGCAGACATCTATGCAAAATTCCCCTCCACTCCCATAGACGTTAACTTGGTGGAAATGTTTTAATATTTCTTTTTTTTTTTTGCTGTTACCAAAATAGCCTTGGAAACCTACCAGATAATATGAAACATAACTGCACTGAACTAGAATGACAGAGTAGAGTTTTTTATCCTTGGGGAAACAGCTGGGGTGTGTGTGAAACATGCCAGAAGGTAGTGCCTCTATCACTATGCCTTCTATTTTTCCAAGTTCAAAGCTGAGTACCAATGCTTAAGTACACCACCCAGGCAGAATAGAAGACATGCGTGAGAATCTTATCAAGGTACCATGATAGCATAAAACCTAGTGTGCAAGTAGTTACCCTTTCTCAGATATTATACTTGTTTTTAGGACAGCCCATCATTTTGCTAAGCATGCTCAGCCACAGCTCTCTCTCACAAGGCCTCGGCATCCATTGTGTAATCAATTCTGCAACTTTCATATGGAGTGGATCCAGGCTGATGGATATATTTACACTGTGCTAAATGTACAGTGGCCCTTGATATTCCCTGAGGTTTTGCTCTTATTGAGGTCTCTACAAATAAATAAAAAAATGTAATATTAACAGCAGTGAAATAATTTGTGCTAAATCCAGTTATTAGGTCCAACTGTAATAAACACACCAAATCAGTATCACTTATTTTAACTGCTGACTTACTGGAAACCTACTGTTTTAAAGGTCCAATTGCACCACCAATTGGAGTGATGCCATGAAATATAATATTTACAGAAAAATAACAATTAAGAAAATATCATATATATGATCCCAATAACATTTATAGTCATGTATTATAGATGGAAGTCACTGGTGAGTGAACAGTGGCTTGCTTACAAATAAGTTGAAGTTTCACTGAGAAGTTCTCAACCCATGTATTTTGAAATAATAATAATAATAATAATAATAATAAACAACTTTATTTATACTCCACCACCATGTCCCCAGAGGGACTCGGGGTGGCTAACATGAGACCAAACCAAAACAATTACAATAAAGCAAAGGTACATATAAAACAAACAATAACATCAAATAAAATGCTTAATAATAACATAGTAATGAAATGAAAATAACAAAACCATAATAAAAACAAATGATAAAATGGTAATAGAATTAGACAAAGTGAACTAGGCCAAATGCAATGGGTAAAATTTGATAAAACTCATGGGTAAGATAGATAGAAAGTGCTATGACTAGTGGGAGACTCAGACGAAATAGCAGTAGAGTTAATCTTCAACAAAGGGATAAGATGAAGAGCATCAGAGAGACAAATTAGTCCTGGGACGGGACGTGGCATGGAAATTGATTGTTCAATCCCCACAAACACACTAAAAGTCAAGTTTTTTTTAACTTTTCCTAAAGGCTGCCAGGGTAGGTGTTGTTCTAATTCATAATATTGGATCCAGTATCTTAAACAGCTCTTTAAAACTTCAGACCAAAACTTAGAGTATCTTTTCTATCTCCCTGATATTTGATTGGCCAGCTTCCACTGGGTATCAACAACACATACAAGCCCATCCATTCCTTTGACTCAAGTTATTTGTGAATCCAATCAATATTGTTTGCTATAACAGCGATTCCCAACCTTTGGTCCACCAGGTCTTTGGGACTTCCAAAAGCCCCAGCTAGTTTGGCCAACAGTCAGGACTTTTGAGAGCTGAAGTCCAAAAACACACAGAGAACCAAAGGTTGGGAACCATTGCATTTTACTGTCGAACCCATCTTTGCATTCCTTAACACTAGAAGCTCTCTGAGATATTTTGAAGAGATTGTTGTGTTCTCAGGTGAAACCAAATTCTGGTTTGTATACTGCTATTTCAAAACCTTGCCTAAAATGAAAATAAATCCATGACACAATGGAAAACATTCTTTGTCAGTGGTTTGTTTCTCTTGCCAACACACAAAGTGGCATAAGGCAAGAATAACATACTCTATCATTCCACCAGTCATAAAAATGTAATAGGTGCACTGGCTGGCCCCTGTGTGAACAAAGGTTTGGACTAGAAAACAGTTTAGCCTGATACAAAATGGCTTCATTTGATGTTTTAACAATTACTTAGACCTCTGAATATGTCCCTGTAGCACTGGCAAACAAAAAGAATTGAAAACCAAACAAACAACACATCTTTAGCATAATTAGGTGGGATATCATCTGTATCATATGAATAATATGTTTAACAAACATTTTCAGGTTTAGGCAGCAAATTTGTGGAAGGAAAATAATTAGGAAAAAAATGTCTGGAATTTAGTTGTGATTGAGAAATTCAGTAATTTTCAGGTTTGTGTGTCTGTATTTAAAAGAAAAAATACAGTTTACAAATGTCATTGTTTATGAGCCTGACAACATTTTCATTTTCAACATTTTCAACATTTTCAACTTCTAAGATCATTGCACCATTTAAACATTTTTAAAAAGTGTACAGCTGTTTCCTTCTGGGCAAAGTAAACCAAGAAGAAACAAATTAAACACTCTTTCAGTTTGGAAGAAATAAATCAACCATCTAAGACCCATGTTAAGCCAATCTCTGAAATTCAGGATAAATTCCAAATAGTCTCTGAATTTCAACACGTCCTTCCCATATGATCTGCTGCCAGTGAATTTCAGATTTTTTTATTATGCTATGCCTACTACTTTTGGACTTATGTTTAATGATGAAATAGTTGAAGACCCAACTGGTTTCCATCTATGATATGATATTTGACTAAGAATTCTACAAGGATCCTTTTAAAAAGAATAAATAGCAATACAGAAAAATGAGCAGCAAGTAATCATTAGAGTCCTAGCTTTCTGCTCCTGAGACTTGAGTTGTAATATACTGATGCTGTTAAATACACTTACGAGCCTCTTGGATAAAGCTTTATGTACTATTATTTGCTGAAATAAACCACATAAAAAGGCCAACACTGCCTTGCAACCTTATTGACTTTTCTTTGTTAAAGTAAGTGCTAAGTATTGACATTTCAGTGAATGAATATCTGGATATCTTGGGCTAAACGAACACAAACATCTTTGTTCTAGTTCCTTATAGTTTAATCCTATGCAAGTCGAATGGAAAGCAGATCACACTGATTTCAGTGGCTCTTTCCCCCTGTTCAGCCTACATATGAGCACTGTTATTGGTGTGTGCCCTTGACAGTTTTTTTTAACTTATGGCTATCCTAAGACAAATCTGTTATGGGGTTTTCTTGGCAAGACTTTGGCCCCTTCCACACAGCTGTATAAAATCCACATTGAACTGGGTTATATGGCAGTGTGGATTCATATAACCCAGTTCAAAGCAGATATTGTGAATTATCTGCCTTGATATTATGGGTTATATGGCTGTGTGGAAGGGCCCCTTTTCAGCAAGGTTTGTCCTTCTGCTGAAGCTGACTTGCACAAGGTCACCCAATGGGTGTCCATGACTGAGCAATGATTCCAAGTATGGTGTCAAGAGTCATAGTCCAACACACTATACCACATAGGTTATCTGGGTAGTGAGTATACAGTTTGGCTATCAGCTAACCAGGAGCTGGTTCCTCACACATGTTATTCAAACGATTGCTCAGATGTGATTGCTTCATGTTTGTGACTGTGGGATCATCACATGGAGGCAGCATTAATTATGCATATAAAAAGCATATAAGAAATGGTTGCCTTGGCATCTTGCCTAGTAAAACAACTTTTGAGTGTGGAAATGCTCTATATTATAGGTGCTTGGCAAAATGTTATGAATAAATGCTCCTAATGACATTCATAGGCTAGACATAAGGATGTGGTGGTACCTCCACTCCCACTTGTTTCATGCCTATCTTGTGTGCCTGGCTTCATCATCTGGCTCTTCCCATTCCCCAAAAATATTGAAATCAGAAGTTGGCAACTCTACAAGAAAGAGACATATGAGTGAATGTGTGTTTTTATATGTATGCATGAACGCAAAATTATTTACCATGGGGGGTTGCTTTGACACAAGCGATACTGTTTGAATATGGTTTGACGCTGTCCCAGTGATTATCCTCATACTCTTGACATTATCATACACAAACTGGTTCTATCATTTCCCATGAAGGAAAAGAATATTGTGTTCATTTTCCACTCCTCACGTTCTCCTTCCAGAAAACTTCTTTCTTAGAAACAGTCCTCCTGGAACACACACTTTCTCATACACTTTTCTACATGGGCATTAACTTATTCTAAAAACTCAATAAAAGTGCACTTCCAAGTGCATTTGTTCATTGAGCGTAACCAAAGTAGTATATGTAAAACCAGCAAAACCCTGTCAAGCTAAATATGCCATATGCACCATATCCTGTCTGATCATGGAAGCTAAGCAGGGTCATCCCCAGTTAATTCTTAGATGGAAGAATGCCAAAGAATACTAGGTTTGGCAGTTTATATTTGAGAGGAAAGAAGTGGAAAAACCACCTCTGAGTATTCCTTGGCTAAGAAAATTCTATGACATTCACGGCGCCACATATACACATTTTCAGAGCTACTAGGTATATGTGGGAGGAAAGTATGAAAGTATATGTGGGGGAATAGCTACCCCTTTTCTGGCTGAAACTTGAAAGGAAACATTGATCCCACACTCAAGGATTTTAAACTTTAAAAAAGATAAGCAATTTTAAAACTCATGGTTATGTTGCAACAATCATTCTGATAACGCCTTCTCTATGTTTTGGTCTGAGACCACCAATATTTTTGTTGAATTGCATTTTTTAAAAGAGTTGCAAGGCTATTTTGTACACCAAGATAACTATATAGTGGTGAGATGGCTGGAAGGGGCTTGGTTCCAGGAATATTTTATTTTGTGTTGCTTGAAAGCAGTGTCTCAAGAAGAAAAGTCTTCCATTTCCTCTACTGTACACATGAGATTCTCTGATGATAAAAATGTGGTCTAGTAGGGTGTTTCTGTTTTCTTTGGAACTCAAAAAAATCCAGCTCCTTAAAGGTAGGTTTTCTGTTTAGTCAACAGCTCCTCCACCAGCCAAGGCCAAAATGTAAAGTGAAGAGGGCTTGTAGTGAACCCCTTCCAGAGTAAGGAGGACTGAGGTTGTAGCAGCCTCTAGTGGACATAGTCTTCTTTCTACTAATTCTGAACATAAAAAATGAATACAGCAAAATTTGGGTAAATATATGAATAAAAAGTAAAAGTTATATGGCTTAACAATGTGATATGCCAGTTGCAATTGCAGCATTTAACCTGTAAGTATGCCACACTTGAAACAAATGTGCTGTTTTCTCTCTCCATAGTTATGTTGGTATAAATGAAGGATTTGTATCATATCTGCGAGATAAATTAAAGTATTTTGAAAAATCATAATACACAATAAGATAGGCTATAATGGGCTGTAATGCATATAAAAACAAACTTGCTTTAGAAGGTGATTTTTCAAAAAACATTAAATGTTATTTGCTCGAATCTTGATTTAAAAAGTATATAGCAATACTTATTCAATATTATTTTAGTGGTTTAAAAATAAATTGTTTTGCATAGAAGAATAAGATGGAACTATTTTAGAACTGCTGAAAGCAAAATGATAGAGTTATAGACATTCTGTATGAATTTTTGTGCCTGTTGTCTGTAGTAACTCCATTTGTTTTCAGAGAAGCCCTGCTTCTTGTTCGTTTAAACTACTGAGTGCCAATAACAGCAGGAATATTAAATAAAACTGCTTCACCATTATAACTAATCCTTTTTATATTAGGTCAGCTAATTAGTGAGGAAATGTCTTAATTTCAGAAGAGAAAAATATATTACTTCTTTCTAGGGAACAGGGAATGCCTCTAATTAAATTCTCTTTAATTATTTATTAATATGGCCGTCTAATTACATTTTGGCTTACTTGGGAATATATTCCTATTTTTCTCAATGGTAGATATACTTCAAAATTAAAACGATATTATCACTAGTCACAAAACATTCTTATTAGACTGTCCGCCTGTTTAAAAAAGTCAATGAAATTAAATATATTGGATTCCTCACCCCAGAAAGCACTTATTTATGTAAGGATCTAATAGTTATTACACTGGCTCACACTGCCATCTAGCATGGAGAACTTTTGAGCTCATGGTTAACAGTTGCAGCTCATGGAAACTACTGTGAATACAATAGCATGTCCACAACATATCTTCTTATTTAGATTGACAGCTCCTTGTTACTATTGGTGTACTTGTGGTTTTTTGGGGGTTTTTTTTGCTAAGAAATAGGAAATTATACCAATAGATGATCACATCACTATTAACCCTCCTGAGCACATAAGCATAGTTTGCATGGCAGACCTTAATGTAAGTTTCTGAGAGTATTTGCTATGTCAGTTAAAACATTTTTAGAGTATAGACTTGTCCAAATGTTACTTTTGTCTTTCTTCTCTATAAATAAATCCAGAGTAAAACTTGCATAAATGTTACTTTCATTCAGCTCCGCAAGTTGTAAGATCAAGCCTAATCTTGTTATTCTTAGCATTCCCTGAAAAAGTTAATGCAAATGCTATTTTAAAGAATAAAGTAATACCCTATTGTGTAAGTTCTTCATGTGCTATTGGGTTTTTTTTTTACTGTGGGACTCTAGGGTGTATGCATCAGGACCAAGTTAAGATCAGGGGTAGGGACTTGCTTCACAAGTGGTAGAAAAATCTCTCAGTGGCAGCACACTAAAGTGGATTTCTCAACAGAGTCAGGTTGTGAGGTGTGCATTTTATGGAAATCAATCACCAGATCTGTGTCTCATCCCAAGTCAACAGTGTATAGCTGCAATCATAAAATTGTGACCTTTCACCTGAAATAAAATGTGTGTATATGTATATTCAGTGTTATCTTTGAATTCTCACCACTAAGAATGCAATTTAAGTTTAACGTACAAACACTACTGTGAAAGGAGGAACTGGTTGGTGCCCATTAACCACAGCTGAGGAACTGCCCACAGAGATTGTGAAGAAAGGAAATGATACAAAACTTGTCCCTGACAGAAGAATGATGGAGAATATATGACCTACAGCAGTTCTACATGGGCACAATAACCCAGAACCGATCTGGAATGTTGTACTCTGGGTGGGCCCTGTAATGATTCTTATTGCTAGCCTCCAAGACACTGCAGAGGTAGGAATGAAGTCCTGGCCATTCTGTGATGTTTGGCAGTGCTGAATGGCCACCCCTACCACCATCCTCCATCTTTAATCATAATGGCAAGCACAAACCACAAAATGACTAGTGGCCATTGCTTGTTGCCTGGAGTGATGTTGGCTAGAGCAGTAGAGCAACGTGGAAGGAAGAAAGGAGACCAATTCTCAGGGAAACTCAGGGGAGAAATCCACAACTCTTATTAATGTGGTTCATGGCTGCCCCTGGTGGTGCAGTGGGTTAAACCCCTGTTCTGGCAGAACTGAAGACCGACAGGTCACAGGTTCGAATCCGGGGAGAGCGTGGATAAGCTCCCTCTATCAGCTCCAGCTCCTCATGCGGGGACATGAGAGAAGCCTCCCACAAGGATGGTAAAACATCAAAACATCCGGGTGTCCCCTGGGCAATGTCCTTGTAGACGGCCAATTCTCTCACACCAGAAGCGACTTGCAGTTTCTCAAGTCACTCCTGACACGACAATAAATAAATAAATAAATAAACAAATAAATAAATGGCTGTGTTGACCTGAATCAGCTCATGAAGCAGATATGTCCTGCCTCTTCATGATTAAATATACATGTTGATGTGTTGCTGGAGAACGAAAACCTGTAATATGTCAGCCAGGAGGAACAACTAAAAAGGGTTTGGTGGATCAATGAAGACTTAAACAGTTTAGGGATTAATGTGTTATCTAAATGTGGCTTAAGAAATGTATACTTTTCCCCCTCTTCTTTTTACAGCTGTGTCTGACTATTTGTTTTTGTTTTTTTAAATTGATATAAAGTCTAGTCCAGGGGTCCTCAAACTTAAAACCAAGGGTTAGTTCACAGTTCCTCAGACTGGGGATGGACAGGGCGGATTATAGTTTGAAAACAAATGAATAAATTCCTATGCACACTGAATAGATCTTATTTTTAATGCCAAAACCACAAAAGAACAATATATAAATGAAGAACAATGTTAACCAACATACATTTACCAGTACAGTATTTCAATGGGAAGTGTGGGCCTGCTTTTGGCTAACGAGATATTCGTTAATTAGGATTGTTGCTGTGTGCCTTCATTTGGGAAGGCGTTCAGTATATAGATATAGATGCAGGTACAGATATAGATTTCCTTGTTAGCCTATGTAGAACTTTTCCATTATCACTGGAAAACCTCTTAGAGGCTAACAGATTACAAGGCATTATGGTAAAAGCAACAAAATCGACCAGTAGGAGGAATAATTAATTTATGTTGACTATATTAAATTGAATTAAGTCAACAATTAAATAGATCCTCTTAATACTTCTCAAAGACATCTATCTGAAAGCAATGGTTCTCATTATGAGTTTGAATGATTCTATATTGTTTTAAAATATTGATTTAATATGACAGCTTATTTCACTGCATATTGACATTTGTATTGCATTTTTAATGTATGTGTTTTAAGTCATGCATAAACTGTTTAAGTCAAGTATGAAATAGATATGATAGAATGAAAGCAAATAAGAAACAAACATCACATACAAACATAAAATATGCAGATCTCAGAAGTAGATGATCCATGTGATTGTGTAGTATTGAAAATTGTTTTCAAACATTCATCCATTTTGTGTTTTTTGGCCAAAAAATATTACTTCAGTAAGTATGTTATATATTTAGAAATATAACATGCCTAAAGTGGAAGGAATGCATATGGTTTTAAATTTTAAATAATCCAATACTTTGTTGTTCATTCGTTCAGTCGCCTCCGACTCTTCGTGACCTCATGGACCAGCCCACGCCAGAGCTCCCTGTCGGCCGTTACCACCCCCAGCTCCCTCAAGGTCAGTCCAGTCACTTCAAGGATGCCATCCATCCATCTTGCCCTTGGTCGGCCCCTCTTCCTTTTGCCTTCCACTTTCCCCAGCATAATTGTCTTCTCTAGGCTTTCCTGTCTCCTCATGATGTGGCCAAAGTACTTCAACTTTGTTTCTAGTATCTTTCCCTCCAGTGAGCAGTCGGGCTTTATTTCCTGGAGGATGGACTGGTTGGATCTTCTCGCAGTCCAAGGCACTCTCAGCACTTTCCTCCAACACCACAGCTCAAAAGCATCGATCTTCCTTCGCTCAGCCTTCCCTAAGGTCCAGCTCTCACATCCGTAGGTTACTACAGGGAATACCATGGCTTTGACTATGCGGATCTTTGTTGCCAGTCTGATGTCTCTACTCTTTACTATTTTATCGAGACTGGACATTGCTCTCCTCCCAAGAAGTAAGCGTCTTCTGATTTCCTGGCCACAGTCTGCATCTGCAGTAATCTTTGCACCTAGAAATACAAAGTCTGTCACGGCCTCCACGGTTTCTCCCTCTATTTTCCAGTTGTCAATCATTCTTGTTGCCATAATCTTGGTTTTTTTGACGTTTAGCTGCAATCCGGCTCTTGCGCTTTCTTCTTTCACCTTGATTAGAAGGCTCCTCAGCTCCTCCTCGCTTTCGGCCATCAGAGTGGTGTCATCTGCATATCTGAGGTTGTTAATGTTTCTTCCAGCAATTTTCACCCCAGCTTTGCATTCATCCAGCCCTGCACATCGCATGATATGTTCTGCATACAAGTTAAAAAGGTTAGGTGAGAGAATGCAGCCTTGCCGTACGCCTTTCCCAATCTTGAACCAGTCTGTTGTTCCGTGGTCAGTTCTGACTGTTGCTACTTGGTCCTTGTACAGATTCCTCAGGAGAGAGACAAGGTGGCTTGGGATGCCCATCTCACTAAGAACTTGCCACAATTTATTATGATCCACACAGTCAAAGGCTTTAGAATAGTCAATGAAGCAGAAGTAGATGTTTTTCTGAAACTCCCTGCCTTTCTCCATTATCCAGCGGATATTGGCAATCTGGTCTCTCGTTCCTCTGCCTTTTCTAAACCCAGCTTGAACATCTGGCAACTCTCGCTCCATGTATTGCTGGAGTCTTCCTTGCAGGATCTTGAGCATTACCTTACTGGCATGAGAAATAAGGGCCACTGTACGGAAGTTTGAGCAGTCTTTCGCATTTCCCTTTTTTGGTATGGGGATATAAGTTGATTTTTTCCAGTCTGATGGCCATTCTTGTGTTTTCCATATTTGCTGGCAAATGACATGCATCACCTTGACAGCATCATCTTTTAAGATTTTAAACAGTTCAGCTGGGATCCCGTCGTCTCCTGCTGCCTTGTTGTTAGCAATGCTTCTTAAGGCCCATTCAACCTCACTCCTCAGGATGTCTGGTTCTAATTCATTCACCACACCGTCAAAACTATCCTCAATATTATTATCCTTCCTATACAGACCTTCTGTATAGTCTCGCCACCTTCTCTTGATCTCTTCAGCTTCTGTTAGGTCCCTGCCATCTTTGTTTCTTATCATACCAATTTTTGCCTGAAATTTACCTCCAATGTTTCTAATTTTCTGGAAGAGGTCTCTTGTCCTTCCTATTCTGTTGTCTTCTTCCACTTCCATGCATTGCTTATTTAAAAATAGTTCCTTATCTCTTCTGGCTAACCTCTGGAATTGCGCATTTAACTGGGCATATCTCCCCTTTTCACTGTTTCCTTTTGCTTTCCTCCTTTCTTGGGCTACTTCCAGTGTCTCAGCAGACAACCATTTTGCCTTCTTGGTTTTCTTTTTCTTTGGAACGTACTTTGTTGCCGTCTCCTGAACAATGTCTCGGACTTCTGTCCATAGTTCTTCTGGGACTCTGTTTACTAAATCTAGTCCTTCAAATCTGTTCTTCACTTCCACTGTATATTCGCTAGGAATGTTAGTGAGATCATATCTAACTGGTCTGTGTATTTTCCCTGATCTCTTTAGTTTTATTCTAAACTGGGCAATCCAATACTACTTTAGCATTATTACATGTCCTACTGTAATCTCAATCAGCCAGGAATAACATAATGATTGTCAATATCTTGACATCATGCGTCTATATGCAGTCAATGACTGGCTATGTAAACAAGCTGATTTGGCTGATTTGGCTGTGTGGTGATATTACCAAAAGCAGGCATGGGAAAACATCAGCCCTCCAGGTGTTTTGGACTTCAACTCCCACAATTTTTAACAGCCAGTAAGATGCCTAGGATTTATGGGCATTAAAGTCCAAAACATCTGTAGGGCTGAAGTTTGCCCATGCCTGACTTAAAGCCTATGCTTATTTACTATGCAAAACACCCCCCTTCTACTTTCAATGTACAATATGATGCCTGTATCCTGTATCCACAGGACTGGCATCCACAGTTTTATTTATTTGTCCTCTTTGGATTGTTGTAGGTTTTTCGGGCTATATGGCCATGTTCCAGAAGCATTCTCTCCTGACGTTTCACCTGCATCTATGACAGGCATCCTCAGAGGTTGTAAGGTCCTGTCAGGAGGGAATGCTTTTAGAACATGGCCATACAGTCCGAAAAACCTTCAATAACCCAGTGATTCCGGCCATGAAAGCTTTCGGCTATGTTCTCTTTATGTATTTTCTAGGTCCTCCAGCATTGCTTTATGGTGTTCTTGGGCCAGACATCCTTTATTTCAATAGACATTCTCTATTATCCACAAGATTCACGTATCATGTAAAGTCCTGGAATTTATTCCCAGGTATGAGGGATCATGCTGTGATGATAAAAGTGTTTATGAAGGGATGAGTTGGTTTTTTTTTTTAACATATTGTTCAAATATCTGTGAAATCTTTTCTACACCCCTTTGCTTTTGTCTTGCCCAGTTTTTGATGTGGAATTGCATATGTATCATTTTTTGTTGTAGAAATTTTTCAGCAAAAGTATGTCTTAGTCCTGATTAAGTGATCAGGATGGCTTGTCCTTCTAAGAACGTGGCAAAAGCCCTGTTCAGACATTATTCAAATAAACAGATGATGTATGTGTGTGCATATCTGCTTCTACCATACTTTCAAATAGATAGCTGGAGTATGTACAAGACACAGTATCCTTTCTACTTCATCCCCATCCATGTTTGAAGAATGTCTGAAAAGTGCTAATGCAATTAGTGAGAGGTAATGTAGTGAAATTATATAATTACTCTTGCTGTAATGGTAATTGAGTGTAAGGATTTAATCTGTAACATTCTTTTTAGTTCATGATTACAGTTATGCTTCTTTCTTAGCCTATATAGATGCAATCAGTGAAGGACTCTTTTATTAAGCAAAGCATTTGTCTTACCTTATTTATCTATTATTTACACGTATATTTTATCTTTTCTGCAATGAGCTCTCTTTGTGTATGTGTCTCTTCTGCTTCCATTTTATCCTTAAACAATCATGTGAGGTGGATGAGGGTGGGAGAGAATGATGCACCAAGGCTTACTTCCAAATAAAATACATATAAAATCTACTACTACTACTACTACTACTACTACTACTACTACAGGAGCCCCCGGTGGCACAGTGGGTTAAACCCCTGTGCCGGCAGGACTGAAGACCGACAGGTCGCAGGTTCGAATCCGGGGAGAGGCGGATGAGCTCCCTCTATCAGCTCCAGCTCTTATGCGGGGACATGAGAGAAGCCTCCCACAAGGATGATAAAAAAAATCAAATCATCCAGGCGTCCCCTGGGCAACGTCCTTGCAGATGGCCAATTCTCTCACAGCAGAAGCGACTTGCTCCTGACACGATAAAAACTACTACTACTACTACTACTACTACCATGCTTTAGCTCCATAAAC
This sequence comes from Anolis sagrei, assembly GCF_037176765.1. Taxonomy (NCBI): domain Eukaryota; kingdom Metazoa; phylum Chordata; class Lepidosauria; order Squamata; family Anolidae; genus Anolis; species Anolis sagrei. The sequence continues at coordinate 94,015,740 of NC_090023.1, forward strand.
TAAGGCTCAAAGTAGCTCACCATATTAAAGAAACTATTCAACATGAAAAAAGCAAATATTGCATATCAAATCAAGGGCAAAAGTATGATAGCTGGGACCCAATGCTGAGACAGTGCAGCAAGTGAGAGGCGCAGGTGCGACAGAGTCGTGGCAAGATAGTTCACCAGAAAAGGGGGGGGGGGTCAACAAACAGCCAAGCATGGTGCTTAAGGCTACCCAGATATTGTATGCAAACACATTCAAATACATAACGTCTTTGCTTCTCTAATTTTGACCCGCATTGCTCAATCAGCATTGGGTCCCAGCTATCATACTTTTGCCAAATCAAGCTGTGGAGTATTGCTTTCAATGCAAAATAATACACTTTTTCCAAGTGTGCATGTTTTAACTATACACCTAAAAACATGAAATGATAATTTGATGCTGTGCTTTCTTGCCTTGGTAGGGGAAATTTATGAAGCCTGTTAGCTTCCATTGGTGGTTTCAGTTGGGATTTTCTTTCCCCTGAGCTTAACATACTGGGACCTGATCAAGAGAGATCTCTCCAAAGATACCATTGCTTTTGAGTGATGAATAGGAAGGGCGATATTGGGTCAATATAGTGAATTTCTTATGTATTTCAGTAAATGACAGCAAGGATGTCCTCCTTATACAGAAGCATGCATTTTCCGGGTTGGGTGACTAAGGACAGAACTGCTTTGAGTTTTCCAAGATTCATGGTGATATGGAATCTAGACCGCAATACTTTGTGGATTCTGCCTGTCAAGGATTGCTAGCAATTAATAGCCTAAGTTCCTCACCAAAGCAGCTGAAGACAAGGACAGAGTCATTTTATTTCCATCTTGCAAGATGGGATGCTTGTGAGCATTCTGCTTCAAAATTACAAGCATAAAGGAGCATGCACTCTGTCTATTGTTTGAGTTTTGAACCCCCCCCCCCCCTTCTGTTTCTGGTTGGCCATAGAAAAGGACTGGCCAGGATCCAAACCTGGATTGGTCCAGAGTGGAGGTTTTGGAGCCGTCCCATGGGAGGGGTGCAGCCTGGAAGGGTATTTTATTCCAGTTCTATATTAAACAGATATAGAGTTTGAAAAAATAACAAAAGAAGTATATTCCAGGCCTTTGTCACTGACAAACAGGCCTTTCCAGGTAAACAAAGGATGGTCTTCAGCTAGACCATTGGGGTAGCTGCCTTTGCCTGAGGCTAAGGCACACTAAGGGGTAATAGCTCTGTGCCAGACCTAGGCAGTTGAAACAGAAAGAAAAAGATATTTTACATTTAAGTGTAAGTAGAAGTAAATATATAGTTTTACATGTTGTAGGCATTATGTTTTAATCTTTTAATCTTTTAATTGTATTTATTTTCCTCTGTTTTATAATTCTATGTGCTTATGTGCTTATTGTTATTTATATTTGTAATGCGGCATTGAATCTTGCCACACATATAAGCTGCTCTGAGTCCCCTTCAGGGTGAGAGGAGTGGGGTATAAATATAGTAAATAAATAAATAAATAAATAAATTCTAGATTTGAGAAATGAATGCAATATATAAAAATTATGCAGAAACAAAATATAGCAGTTGTTTTCTTGGTTTTCCCCTGGCTGCCTGGAGATGATGAGATTTTGACTTTTCCAGGCTAATAAAAGTGATGGAATTCCTTTGTCCCTGAGTCATTGCCTGAGGCTGGTTCTCAGTTTGGCAGAATAGCTGGGCAGTTTACCTGTTAGCCCAAATTAAGAAGAGGTCAATATCATTTGTATCCAAGATTCCAGCATATTTGCTACATGTCTGTTTCTGCTATCAATATGTATAAAACCTTGATAAAAATGTATAAACATCTAACATGGGAAAGGGACCCTTGCTGCTGTTGTAAGGTGGCCAAGACTTAACCTCCTTCATATCATTTCAGCCTGATGTCCTTGGCAAACTATAGATCCCTATCTATAAATCCTATTTTATTAAGGGGAGGGAGGTAGTGATGTTCAATAACAATGGAAGCAACTTCTTGGACTTGGGAAGTTGCATTCATCTAACATTTTCATTAGAGACCCAAGTGGCTTCAGTGGTTTGGATTGCCTTTTTACCCACTTTGATCGGCTTGTAGGGCATATCACATTAAATATGTTTTAAATATATTTAGTCCTTCAAACTCAGTGTGTCTGCATGTTAGCATCATCACTATCACAATCACCATCCTGCCTCCCAGGACTGGGACCCAGTCTTAAACCCACTTGAAAAGGCAACCCTACAGTTTTTAGGAGAGACCTCATACTTGGCTTTAAAAGAGGACTATCTACTTCCAAAGGCTTTGCAGAGCACACTTCTTTTTGCTCATCCATTATTTAGAGTTGTTTTAAAGTCATCTGAATTTATTTTGTAGCTAATATCTCTGGTATGTGAATACTAGCACCTCACATTGTGTTTATGTACATAATCATAATGGGAGAAATTTACATTCTTCTTTCTCACTTGCAAAATAGTGTTTGTCTCTCTGTGTATGGATACATGCATATATTAGCAAATGGATTTCCCTCCTGCAATACATGCATTAAAATGTATTTCTGCAGCAAGCATTTTAATTTATGGCATTTCCAATAAATTACACAAACAAAGGTTTTGTTTGTTTGTTTTACCTTGCTGCAGGCAAAATAAAACCAGCAGCACTGTAGCATGAAAACCAGGAATATGATGTGAAGCAGTAATGGAACACTTTGTTAATTCCAAGGAGATAGGAATGAATAATTACTGTCATCATGGAAATGAACAAAACCTTTGTGCAAAACTGAAACAGGACATGATTTCTCATCACACAGAAGTTATGCCTAGATTACATTTTTTGCATCAGTTACCCCATAATAATAACTTACAGTGAGGAGAACTACAGCCTACCAATGACATGATCATTCTAATTTTAGAGGGAAGAGATATTTCCAAAAACTAGTTTAAGTGATCTATTGCTGCCAGTTAAATATTCATAGACTATTTCCCAAATATTGAGATATTTTTGAAACAGTCAAAGTAAAAAAAGAGAAGAAAAATTACAGCCATAAATCCTTCTATCATATAGAAAGTAGGTTGTTGTGTTGGGCGTCTTCCAAATGCTCACGTAATCTAATATTGTAATAGTTAAGCCTGATTCATCATGAATTATGAGAACAATTCAAATGGCTGGAAAGACTTGTTTAATTTTATATTTTGCAAGCAAGAATGCTTAAAGATTCTGAAGAAGATTCCAAGGATATGTATTTGTGACTGAAGTAGAAAACTCAATTTGGACAGTGTTTAAAAATTAAGGGAGTAGCTTCTTCAGATCTTGCATTTAGGTGATGACAATTACAACCTGAAGTGTAATAATGTGTCACTCAGATTTGTGTAATGAGTAACAGTAACTTTACTTTAGTCAAAAGGCCAAACAGAGCAACACTATATACAGCAGTCTCTCTGAATTCTTACAGAGAACAGACAAAGGGAATAAGCAGTCCTTTTAAACAGTTTTTAAAATATGTTTCATGCTTTAGAAATGATCAGGCTTCAGAGAGTTGGCAGCCATTTCCTTCCTGGCTGTTTCCAGTCAGTGCTCTCTTCACTCTCTGAGATGAAAATGGCAGTTAAAACTGTTTCTCTCAGCAGCAAGCTAGAGACAGTAACCAATTAGAATTCTAGCTCCTGGCATGCTTAGCCAATCAGCTGACAAAACATGTCTTTCTAGTCAACCCATTACATGGTGCCTTTTTACAAATCTCCACACCCCCCCCCCCTTCTATGTACATTTATAAAATATCCTCCTCATCATCTTTGTTTTCCTTTTCTGTATTGTAAATCTATAATTGTCTAGTCTTCTACCCTGAAAAGAAGGGTTGTTGAGATTTTTGAACTCAACTGAGATTGTGATGGTGGTTGTAGGAGTGGACAATTATTTTATCAATAGTTTTACTGAAAAGGAAGGTATATATATCTGTATTCAAACATATACAAAGTTGCAGTCTTGAGTCTCATCTTGACATACATATGCAAAATGCATTAACAAGTATGACCTATATACAATCACACTTTCTGATGCCTAACAGCTAAAGTTAAGCAATGCCTGATTTACACACACACACACACAGAGGGGCACTAGAGAGAGAAGGATAGCCCATTTTATGGTGAGGGAGTTGAAGGAGAAAAACAATTTCCCCCATTTTTCCTGATTATCCCCCCCGCTTTCCCATATCATAAATTATATTAATTTTTTGGTGTTTTTTGTACAAGGAAAACTCAGAAGTGGTTTTGCTTGTTTCTTCCTCTGAAATATAGCCTCCAGCACATTAGTGAATAAATACTGTCAATTTGCTGAATGCATTAAGGCAAATCACCAAGCAGGATAAGAAATGATTGAGAACATTACAGGGTAGATTTATTTATATATAAAATAAATGTAATTCTAAAAAAAAGATTTCTCTCCCCCTGTAATAAAATGTTTAAATTTCAAGTCCCATTTGCAGTTAAAATAAATTAATCTCTTTTATTATTGCAAGTTTGTTGGAACTCTAGAGCTGGAACAGATAATACCTTTACTGCTAACCTGTGCTGAACAGGAACAGTGCACACAAGTGAAGAAGGAGCATTGTATCATAGTTAAGACTAGTGACCTGGATTATGGATTTGGCAGATTAATAGGGGTAATATATCATTCAAAATAATTTAATCCAATGCTTATATTGGATTGTTTTTCTCAAATGGCTCATTTGTTCAGAACATTTTAACTGCTGAACTCAGCCAACTGCAGAATGATAACATTAACGTAGGTATTCACATCTCACATCCTGGGACTTAGAAATCTTTAGGTTAATGCTCATAACAGCCCAAAATCACAAAGAATCAATAAGTGTAGTCAACACTACCAAAATAAGATGTGTGCTAAAAAATAAAATAAAAATAAGGACGTGCTTCTTACACTATTGAATGGCTTCATTGGAAAAACAGAAACAGGAGCTCATTCATAGGGGGTGAGGGGAGATGTTAAAACAAATGTAAGCATGATAGCAACTGGCCAGTTAAAAAATTGAATGAAATCATTTGTCACTGAGGTGGTCTATAAAATGATAATTCTATCCCATGGGGACAGAGATTATGATGAATAACAGGATAATTGAAACATGTTTTCAGCGGAGACACATGAATAAAGAGAGGAAAAATAACCAGAAGGAACCACTGTGTCAAGTGAGCTGATTTAGCTATTGTGCTAAGAAGCAACAAGATTTCCAGTGAGGTTGAAGCGAATAATTCAAATATCCTACATACTTATGAATTTTAGTCAAAAATCAATAAAGGACTGACTTATTTATGGGTCAGTGTCTCTTAACTTTTATCAAGAAAGGGATCAATTCCTTCTCTGAGTTGAGTGACAGAGCGCAAAAGCTTAGTCCATCTTAGGTGAGCCTAAAAGAAGCATTGACCTCCTTCCACTCTCTTCTCTGTGACACCACATGTGGTCTTTTTGAATATCTGCATGGGAAAATTATGGTGCCAGTGGCCAAAGGTCAGTGCCCTCCTTAGGTGGGATTCATGTTTTCCCTTCTCCATGGAAAACTCCCAAATTTACTCATGGGTCATATTAAAACATATAATTTTTCTCTCCCCCAATCTGCTTCTAACTTATAGATGAGGCCGACTTATGCATGAGTGTGTTTGGTATATACAATAGTCTCTATCTGCTAGTGGGAAAAGTTCTCAATTTCACTTCAATCTCTTATGCTGATGACGTGGTCAAGCTTTTTGACCTAGTTGTTTTTTTGAGATTTGCAGCAGCAGATGAGGGCTGTTTTGGCTAGCCTGATGGGAGATAGGTTTAAGTAAATACTTGGCCTATATCTGTGGTTGATATTAGAGAGAAAATGAGGAATCAGTTCTGCCCTTATAGCACTCATTTGGCGAGAAGTAAGACTTTGGAACCACTCCTACAAGTAATGTGATCAGAGGGCACGGAAAGAGACTATCGTTTGGCTGACCTCCAAGATCATGCAACTTGAAGGTCAGACCTTCAGGTTGGCTTTCCAGAAGATGCCTGACTTGGGAGTCACCAGTAAAGGGTTTCTCTCAGGGCAGGCCCGTAGCCAGGATTTCGTTTCGGGGGGGGGGGGGGCTAAAAATATTTTCAGGGGGGGTTTCGGGGGGGCTGAGCTTCGGGGGGGGGGCGGCTGAGTCTGAGTGAAAGAGGGTCTAGCCTAGCAAACCTCTTGTATCATTAGCCCAATACCCCCATGCATATGGGATATATTGAGTATGGTGATCAGATCATGATATGAATAAACATAACAGTTTAAATAATGCACCAGTAAGGTCTTTTCGCGAACCACCATGAGAATTTCGGGGGGGGGGGCGCTGAAGCCCCCCCGAGCCCCCCCCCCCCCGGCTACATGCCTGTCTCAGGGGCTCAGTATTTTCACCTAGGAGAAGCTGGGGAAGAGGTCTGGGAGAAACCAATTGACCCAGATGCTCTCACACTTACATATCTCAAATAAAATAAAATAAAATAAAATAGTTGACAGATTAAATAAGGCTGCCTATATTTCCTATAGCTAATCATCAAAGATTTTCCATTCCCCTGCAACCTCCCTTGCCTTAAACTGCTTTAGCAGTTTTGTAGGGGGCAGAACAGTAATAGATTGGCAGCCAGCTTGTAGGAACTGCCTTGAAACATTTAAGGACACCTTAAAATGAAGTGCTGAGAGAGAAATGGGATGTAGATCAAATCAATTGATATACCCTTCAAAATGTGCTTGGATGTCATAGCTTAAGACAATCAAAATGGACTGTGATTCTGGATCCACGGTTTGAATCCCCACTCAGCCATGGAACCTACTGGGTGACCCTGGGCAAGTCATACTCACCCAACCTCAGGAGAAGATAAAACTAAATCCCTTTAGAAAAAATCCTGCCAAGAAAATCCTGTGTTAAATTCACTTTTGGCTGTTGTAAGTCAGAAACAATTTGTACACACAACAACATCAACACAGCCTCTCTTTAGCCATCATGGCTTGGGCTCTGTGCTGTTTGTCACTCCTTTATCTGATCCACTGAGACAGAAGTTGGAAATATTACTATGGTCATACTGATTGGAGAACTCTGGGAACTCCAAATGCCTATAAGTATTGTTTCTAAGCTCAATCTAGGATCACGAATAGGTGAGCAAAATGTTTTTTGGAAGAGTCTCTGATTTCTTCTTGTATGACTCAAACAATTGGCAAAGCTTTTCATGATATGGAAAAAAACACATTTAATTCCTAAAACAGGGACAGGGCTGCCTTTAGACTGCAACTTCCATTACATCATTGGCAAGGGATGTTATGATATATAGTGCACCGTCACCTGAAGAGCCACATATTTTGTATCTCTGTGCTAAAACTGAAGCTTGCTGATCTCCATCTTTAAATTCATAACAGTATGGGCTAATAAAAACAAATTGGGGACTATGATTCACTGTCTGCATCTCTTTTTGAGTTGAAGTGTAGCCAATTTGCAAATCATGCTGGGCGATGACTATCATCACTCTTGACCAGCAGACTTCTTGGCGTGTGTGTGTGTATAGCGATTCATGCTGCCTGGGACTCCTGTATTTTGTAATATTATACAGATTGAGCATCCCTTATCCAGAGTTCTGAAATACGAAACACTCCAAAATCCAAAATTATAGAGGTGTGCGTGGTACCTGTTTCTCCCATTTCATCCGTTCTTTTTTTCATTTCATTTCAGTTGGGAGTATGAAATGGGAACCCCTCCTCTGGAACAAAAATAAGCTCAAAATGAAATGCCACCAATGGGATGTGCTCTAAAATGAAAACGGGGGGGGGGGGGGGGGATTATGAATGAAACAAACAGAAATGGATAAGATTACAAGATTGACCAAGGAGTAGCTATGATAATGACATGTTTAATTTATAATGGTTCAATGCATACAAATTTTGTTACATGCACAAAATTATTTAAATATAGTCTAACATTACTTTCATGCTGTGTATATAAGGTGTATATGAAACATAAATAGTTTTTGGATTTTGGTTGGTGTTCCATTGCCAAGATATCTCTTTATGCACATAAATGCAAATACAGGTATTCCAATTTTTTAAAATAAAAAAATCCCAAACACTTTCTGGTCCTAGGCATAAGGGATATTCAACCTGCATTATTATCAGTATTATTATTGCTACATGACTTTTCTATTTCTCAAAGTTCTATGCAATAGGGGAGGGGGAAAACAATGTGATTTGGCTCTGGGGAGAAAGGGGCTCTTGAATTGAAGGTTGTGTACGTACAATTCATTAAAAGCTCCTGCTTTCACCTTGGTAATTCAAGCACTATTCAATGTTTTGCTTAGTCAGAGGGAAAACCTTTGTGCTGCTTCTAAATTGTATGATTTCTTGTAGCTGGGAATATAAAGACTATTGTGAAAACAAGCAGAGGCAGTTTCTTCAGTTATTTATTGTTCTAACAGTTTGAACCCCTGCTGTTTCTTCTGCCCACTCACTCAGATGAAAGCAACTCCCTGGCTCATCCTATGTGATGGATGTAAATGGCGTTAGGCTTTGTCAGCCTTGACCTATATAGAACTGTGGGCTCTTCAGTATGTAGGACAGCCTTAACTCTCCTTAGGATTGTGGTCTTTTCTTTCCTCTTAACCTTGAGGGGTGTTTTTATGATCTATTACATCTAGACCTTTTAGAAATCCACAAGAGCATTGACATTTACCTCTGCCATTAGAGGAAGTCACCCACAGATCTTTTAACTTGCTATAGTTACTGAAAAAAGTCACTGTACTATAACCTGCACACTTTGCAGGGATTTAAACAAACTATGATGTGGTCTGTGCCCACCTGTTGTTCAAGATTAAAAGGCAACTTTTCCCTAGCTCTTGCATACCCTTCCCCCTAGGTCTCAGAATGCACTGCCCTGAAATGTATTTTTAAGGGTGACTCCCCTGTCCTCATGAGCATTTCAGTTATGAAAAAATGGGCTTGAGTTGATGTATGGATTAATAAACTCCCAGGGTGGGCCAGTAATATCATGCATGCACACATACCCATTCCATCTAAAGCAGTGGTTCTCAACCTTCCTAATCCCGCAACCTCTTAATACAGTTCCTCATGTTGTGCTGACCCCCAACCATAACATTATTTTCATTGCTATTTCATAACTGTCATTTTGCTACTGTTATGAATGGTAATGTAAATATCTGATATGCAGGATGTATTTTCATTCACTGGACCAAATTTGGCACAAATACCTGATACACCCAAATTTGAATACTTGTGGGGTTGGGAAGGATTGATTTTGTCATTTGGGAGTTGTAGTTGATGGGATTTATAGTTAACCTACAATTAAAGAGCATTCTGAACCCTTCCGACAATAGAATTGGGCCATACTTCCCACACAGAACCCCCACGACCAACAGAAGATACTGTTGGCGACTCCCCTGAAACCTCCTCATGACCTCAGGTTGAGAAACACTGATCAAAAGAAGGGCAATTGAAACTTTGTTTGCATTGCCACTAGGATAGAAGATAGCAGGCCACATAGACATACATACCGGTTAATTCTTTGTCATCCCACTTTTTCAGTTACAGTATTAGACCCCTTCTACACTGCCATACAAAATCCAGATTATCTGCTTTGAACTGGATTATATTTATTTATTTATTTATTTCGAGGTTTTATATACCGACCCTCTCACCTTCAAAGAGGGATTCGGACCGGTTCACAACATGTGTTAACATACAAAAAATATACAATAACAACACAATGCCACTTCATTACACGATTAAAATATCAGCACCATACACATTAAAATATTAACATCCTAGTTAAAAGAGCCAAATCGTCCAACACCATCACAATCACATTCATCATCCTTCTTTCATGTGGGCAAAGAATTAAATCAGTTGTCAAATGCCGCGTTCCACAACCAGGTCTTTGTTAGTTTCCTGAACGTCATGAGGGAGGGGGCAGTTCTAATCTCTAATGGCAGGGAGTTCCAAAGTCGAGGGGCCACCATCGAGAAGGCCCTGTCCCTCGTCCCCACCAGCCGTGCTTGTGCAGGCAGAGGGACCGAGAGCAGGGCCCCTCCAGACGATCTTAGTGGTCTTGATGGTTCGTAGGGGAGAATACGTTCAGAGAGGTAAACAGGGCCGGAGTCGTTTAGGGCTTTATAGGTTAACACCAGCACTTTGAATTGTGCTCGGAAGCTAATCGGCAGCCAGTGGAGTTCGAGTAACAGCGGAGTGGTGTGCAATGTAGACACATATAATCCTGTTCAAAGCATATAATTTTGATTATCTGCTTTGATAATATGAATTATATGGCAGTGTCGAAGGGGCCTAAGTTTCACTCTCATCCAATTTTCTTCCTTTGTCCCCAGGTTACTTCAATTGCTGAAGACTGAGTTGAAAATGCAAAAGTAATTTCCTCTCAATTGACTCAGTGGGGGAAGAGGACAGAAAAGAATCTTATTCTTCCCAGTAGGATCTGGCAAAAGCAACTTTTTCAGCCTCTCCTAGCTTGTGTATTCTTCCTCATTAATAAATACTGTCATCTGAACCATACCCTGATGAGGTTTTGCCAAACATGTTCTGTTTCTCATCTGTGAAATCTTGGAGTGCATGGACACAGATTTCTCCTTGAAGGCAATGGCTGGGGATTTGCTACTTCATCCCTTGGTTCGTTATTGATATTTGCTATCTATGTTTACAAGTACACCCTGCCCAATACCAGGATTGGTTTGAAATAGGTGGGATTCCCCAAGCTATTTTCACTCTTTACATCCTCTTAATAAAGATTAATTATATGCTTGTCACACAGTTAGAACACTAGTCATTTAAGCAGTGATAGTATGCACTTTCCCTTTGTATTTTGCAGTTAGCTGAATTTATTTTTGTATGGATTTGTAAAGCAAAAAATGACCATACTTTTTGCGTGTCATTACTGAGCAATGTATCTTTGACAAGAAAAGATAAATAAATTGGAAGAAATATGTATCATGTTAATGTCTACTCTAAACCCGAGATGGCTATAAAAGTGGGTATCATGCCTTTGACAGCCAACTCAAATACTGGCCTGTTCAGGGGGTGAAGAAAAGGCAGTGTGAGTGCTGTACCTTAACTTTTATCAAAATGGAACAATTATTTTCTCAAAGTAGAGTGACGAAAGGCAAGAGATTAGTCTGGTTCTGGGAGAACCTAAAAGAAACACCAATCCCAATATTCTCTTCCCCATAGCATGGCTTCTGGCCTCAGGGAGGAAGGGAAATTATGGCAGCAGCCTAGATCAACCGCTCCTTTGAGATGGTGCTGGTGTTTTTCCCTCTCTGCAGGATGACCATCAGCTTATCATATCATATCAATATCCATAATGAAGCTACAAATCTCAACTTAAACATGAGGTTAACTTATACATGAGTAGGCCCTACAGGTTTCCATGAACAGATACACTTCTATTTAGCATCACAATGACGGTCCCCCCCCCCCTTTTTTTTCATGTTAGAAGCGACTTGAGAAACTACAAGTTGCTTCTGGTGTGAGAGAATTGGCTGTCTGCAAGGACGCTGCCCAGGGAATGCCTGGATATTTGATGTTTTACCATCCTGTAGTAGGCTTTTCTCATGTCCCCACATGGGGAGCTATAGCTGACAGACGGGAGCTCACAACGCTCCCAGGATTCGAACCGCCGACCTTTCAGTCAGCAGTCCTACCAGCACAAGAGTTTAACCCACAGTGCCACTGGGGGCTCCTACAATGATGGTAACATTAGCACTAATTGGACCTCTAAAGGCAAAGAGTTCTGTAAGTACAGTGCCACACCAGAGAAGGTTCTGTTACATGCTCCACTACACCATACTGCCCTGACTGATGAGAATAGAACTGTGCTATGTATTTTACATGGCAAATAGGCCATATGGGGATGACTCAGTGCATACCATTACTTGGCATGGCAGTGGAGAATTTGATGCTGGGTTAATTTTGGTCTCTACATGTCACCTGAAAGGTCTGAAGGACCCGCAGGCAACCTGTGAATTGTATCCTTCAAACTTACTACAAAAGTGAACTATTGTTTACAGCTGAAAATAAACAACATCTGAGGATGCCTGCCATAGATGCAGGCAAAACATCAGGAGAGAATGCTTCTAGAACATGGCCATACAGCCCGAAAAATCTACAACAACCCAGTGATTCTGTCAATGAAAACCTTCGACAATACATTGAAAATAAATAAATCAGACCTATGTATCTCTTTGTAGCACAGACTTGTTTTACACAATATTTTCAGTGACAATTTGTAAGGATTCAAAGCATACAGAGAAATCCAATAAAATTCTACACATTTTTCCCTGGTAAAAGATGAGGCACAATTCAATTTTACTGTGGAAGAGCTGTAAGTGCAGTTAATTATCACCTTTCATGAGCCACACTTTTCTCAGTCACAGAGAAACTTTAACAGCATATTTAAAATCTAAGAAGCTGTGCACGCAGGTCTCTTTCCTCTGTTGTGTCAAGTAATTAGCAGGCAGATAATGAATTCTCCTTTATGTCTGTGAGCTGATGGGCTTCTAATTTCAGGGTCTCAGAACAAACCGATTGCATTATGGTATTGTGTCACATCTAATTTCAAGAGCCAAGAGGGAAAATAACCCCATTTATTAATGATCAGCAGAATAAGAGAAATTCATTATCTCTCTCATTTTCAGCAAGTGGAGTGATTTTCTCTTGCCAGTTTAAAGGGAGATTGTGTATGCAGAAGGGAAGCTTTCGAAATCACACAGAATTTGAAATGAACGTATTTTATCCAGCCTGAATTTCAGAAGGATAAGACAAAAGATGAAGAGCCGTTCCCAGAGATTTTTGTGGCCTAAGATAAAACATAAGAAGCCCCCCCCCCCCATCCCACTCATCCTATTCCACATTGAGGGGCTGATTGAACTAGAAAATCTTCCTTTCTCACTGGGAACTTCTACACTGACACTATAATAATGACTTTATATTCTTATATCTCACCTCCATTTACCTGAAGGAACTTGCATGGCTTACATGGGGCCAAGCCCAAAATAAACAAAGGTTACAAATAACACAATTAAAGACATATAATAGTGAAATATATTAAAGTAGTAAAACCAATCAAAAGTAAAATATCATAAAACATAAACCAGACATCAAACAACCAGTAGCCAAAAAAGAGTGCATGTGCAGATTTGAGACTAATAGGGAAAGACAAGGTCTTGTACAAATGCAAAGCTGTAGGGCCGGGGCTGGGAATACAGTGCTGGAGATCCAACCAAAAGATTAGGGCTAGGTAGACTTAAACAGTACCTAAACCATTATTCAAAGGCACATTAGAACATCCAAGTCTTCAGGTCTTTTCGAAAGTTGGACAAGGTGGGGGCTAATGTAATCTCTCTGGAGAGAGTGTTCCAGAGCCAGGGGGCCACCACTGAGAAGGCCCTCTCTATTGTCCTCACCAACTGTGCTTGTGACAGAGGTGGGATGAGAGAAGGGCCTCCTCAGCAGATCTTAGCACTCAGGTTGGTTCATAGTGGGAGATATGGTCACAAAGATAAGCAGGACCCAAACTGTTTAGGGCTTTATAGGTAATGACCTGCACTTTGAACTGGGCCCGGAAACTTATCGGCAGCCAGTGGAGCTGCTTCAGTAGAGGCATCTTCCACTCCCTATAAGTTGCTCCAGTTAACAACCTGGCTGCTGACCTTTGCACAAGTTGCAGTTTCCAAGCTGTCTTCAAAGGAAGCCCCACGTAGAGTGCATTGCAGTAATCAAATCTGTATGTAACCACTGTGGTCAAGTCAGGCTTCTCGAGGTATGGTCACAGTTGGCACACAAGTTTTAATCCATCTTGGAACCAGTTTAGGAGAAGCCAGTTTCACTATGCTCAAATCAGATTGCTATGCCAGGGACCAGTTTAAGGCCAGGAAGGTGACTGCATTTATCATAAAACCTGACCTCAACCACTTTGCAAGTTTTTGTCCCAAGTTCCTGGAGAGATTTGCACTAGCATTCCAGAGGCATATGTAATTTGGGGGGGGGGGGGTGAAGGGAAAGTGACAGTTGGCAGCAGTTCTTTCTCTCAAGGGGTCAGTTCGTCCCCTGCTGACCAGCCATATCCTTGGGGTATTCTTTGCTGCTCTTCTGCAGTAAAGAATCTGAATTTTGTGGAGCCAATTTACTTGATATCAATGGCGGCACATTTTTTGTTGAACTTTGACTTTTCTGGGACTTTTGAAATGCACGTATACCCTGAGATGAGTGCTGCAGCACACATTGCTGGCATGTATTTGATAGCCGCCATTGCTTTGAGTTGCCTTCAAAATGCAATATATGGTCAGTGTAGAAGTGCCCATAAACAACTCTTATCTTCCAGCAAAAGGGAAGTGCTGTTGGACATGTGGGGAACAGCTGGGGCCTCCCCATTCTTCATATCGTGCCTGAAAAAGTTGTTTAATGGTGAGGCCAACGCTGTAGACAAAGAGAACCTTACTAACAGTCATACTGCTTGCAGTAAATGCACAAAAAGGAAAGCAAGGCAGCCAACCCAAAAGACAATTTGTTTATTTATTTATTTATTTAAAGTATTTATGTTCTGCCCTTCTCACCCCAAAGGGGACTCCGGGTAGATCATAGAACACATATACAGCAAACATTAAATGTCGATTATACAATGGCAAGACAGCCAACAGATAGAGGTATGTATTAGGCTTTCCCATCTTTTGGCATCTTTGGAGGCTGTGCTCTATTCTGGCCACAGGGGATGCTGTTGATCCATCTTCTTGCTGAAGAGCATTTTTCTTTGTTTGTAAACTTTCTTCCCTTTTTCTGACCAAAAATACCTATAATACCTCCCCACTCTAATGCGGCTCCTATTTATCTACTCATATATTTGTTTTCGAACTACCAGGTTAGCAGAAGCAGGGCTGAAAGTTCAGACTTTCACCCTGACCCAGACTTAGAACTATCTACTTTCTGGCTGGCAAGATTTATTGCAGTTTGGTGATTAACCTGCTGTGCTAAAGCCAGGCCGAATCGTATCATTTTAAGGGAGCATATGTGTAATGTAGTGATTAAATGTTGGGCTACAACCTTGGAGATCAGAGTTCAAATCCCCACTTGGGCATACCCACTGGAGAGCTTGGGCAGGTCACATTCTTACTGAAGAAGGGTAATGACAAACTCCCTTTCTTGTTAGGAAAACTCTATGTTAGGTTCATCTTAGGGCAACATAACTTGGAAATGACTTGAAGGAAGGCTACAAAAAATGTATCTGTTAAAATATTTTTTGAAAATGCTGAATTGACAAACATTACTGTTAGTGGCAAAGATGATTAATTTTAATGTGACATACTGCCATGTAACGTTGCTGTACATAGATTCGGATCTTAGAACAGGAGTGAGCAAAAGATAGCTTTTCAGATGATGGCATACAACTCCCAGAAACCTTAGTCACTATAGTCAATGGAAAGAATTTAGGGAGATGCAGTTTAATTATATGATTTATATCCTTGAGTGTACCCACTACAATTGTATCAGAAATCTGATAATGTTAGGGACAGGACTGGGCTATGCAGTTATTCTTGGATATACACACATAAAGGACAAAGAGTAGTATATATTTCCTTAGATATAGGGAATACCTAGCATGTAGTTATCCATGTTTACTTGGAAATAGGAAATAAATCTGTTTTAGAGACTCTTACACAGTAAACAAACATACATAGAAATGCAATTTTAATTTTACATCTTATTTTTGTGTGTGTAGTGGATAAGTAATGGATGAGTATGAATTCAATAACAAAATGGCCGTTTGTTTGTTTAGTGAATATTATACCTAGTAGCACTGTCTTCTTTATGGCTTACAAAAGAACAACAAAATATCAAAAAACCTTGATAATTCATGTAGAAAATGTTATATTAGAAAATTGTAGAAAATTGTATATCTTAAATCTTACAAACAGCAGGAAGAAATATATCTGACAAAATTTATATGAGAAGACCTAAATGATCATGTGATCTGTAACAGTTTTAACGATTTCAGGAAAGAAATATAGTCTTTACCCTTCACTACATTTACATTTCTCAATCAAGATATCATTGAGAATCTTTTCAAAATCAACTGGACAGAAATAATTTATGGTGCTATACGGCACAGTCACTAGGCATATTTACGCGCTATATGTCCAAGGAGGGGGAAAAAATCACATGAATTATTAAGAACAGTGCTATATTTCAGTGCTAAAAATAGCTCTGTTAGAGGAGGATGACTTCTCTAGAGCTTCACTGCAAGAAATGCATTTATTCATCCCATGTCTGCAAAAAACACCGCAATAAAGATTGAGCAGGGAAACAATGGATTTCTATTTTAGCTGATCCTACTGAAGCTATGTCTGTTGGCCTACTACAGGCAAGATAAACAGCAGCATCTCGAAAAAAAATCGATTTAGTCTCTTGAAACATAAAAAGGGGGAAAGGATGGGGTCCCTGATGCTGCTTAAAAATACAGTTTGGTAGAAGACAAGGAGGACAGAGACTGGGCATTAAAAACACTTTGGAAAAAGAAACTTCTTTTCAACTGAGGCATGCCTATTCTTCATAAATACTGTTTTCCCTCCCAAGTCTTTGAATGCAAAGGAAGCAAGGAATAACTGAGATGAATAAATGTGTTTCTTCTCATTTAATATATTTTTATTACAGATCTGTAGATGTGTGCTGATTTGTACCAGCGCATGTATACACTACGTCTGCTGCAGCAAACACCTTGCAAAGGCAGCACCTCCCCAACTTTTTAATAAGATGTATCCTTTTTACTACCTCTGCTTACATTGTATCCCTTCTTGACAACCGTTGCCTATATTATATCTTTTATTCAGTGAGAAATGAGTCTTTGAGGGAGGTTTGCTGCTGCTGGTCCATCATGGGGGTCACAGAGTTCTCATGGAAAATGAGTATTTCATGTTATTTTAGATGCCCTTGGTGAACTATAAATTGTTGGGGTGGAGGGTGCTGTGTTTGACTACAACTTCACCCAACCATTTGAAAATTGAGAGTAAGGGACAAGTTATGTATATAAACAAACCATTAGGGATTTCAAAAGTTACTTTCAGATCATTTTCAGATTCTTTGATAGGATTTTCAAACTTTACACCTATCATATTTCCTTTAATGTTTCTCTTCCTTAGGTTTTCATCCCACTGCTTTCCAAGTACAGAAAAAATAACTGCATCAAAACAAGTGGGCACTTTTATCATATGATGAGTAACAGCAGGTGGGTATTTTTAAAACATTGTAATGAGTAACAAAAGACCTTACTTTTGAAAAATAATTTTCCAAGTGCTCCTGTCACCTCTTCTTGTTTGCAAAAAAGCCAAGCAGCACAAATGCAATAGACTTGTTTGGACAATTTTCATCCCAGATCTATTTTGTCTATAAAATACCATCTGGCATGTAGCTGAAACTTGGCTGTGTTTACAAGTCATCAGGTGACAAAGTGGTAAAATATTTAATACCTACGTGTAGTTTTGTGTGAACTTTGCAACAAAATACAATATTGGGAGACAAAAATGGCCTGCTGGCCTAGATAAGTGTTGAATCAACTGCTACTTGCTACTGATTGCTTGATTTTTAACTATTTACGGTACATTATCTGAGTATTCTTTGTCTGAGTCCCCTTCTACACTGTCATATAATCCATATTATCAAAGTAGATAATCCACATTATCTGCTTTGAACTGGATTATCTGAATCTACATTGCCATATAATGCAGTTCAAAGCAGATAATTTGGATTTTATATGGCAGTGTAGAAGGGGTCTAAGATGTATGGTAACTGAAAAAGTGGGATGACAAAGATTAATCAAGACAGTTTCAGGGTAACTATTTGTGTCCATGTGTTCTGCTACCTTCCTGTGCAGTGGACAATTCTATCCTAGCACCAATGCAAAGAAAGTTTCAAATGCCATTCTTTAGGAGAAATAGGTATATATGCATGTATGATATTACTGGCCCACCCTGGGAGCTTATTAATGCACTTTCTGCATAATCTTATTTCCTATGCATATATCAGTGGCCATACAACCCAGAAAAGTCACAGCAACCCAGTGATTCCAACCATGAAAGCCTTCGACAACACATCCAAATTATGTTTGTAAATGACCACTTAAAAAGTATTTAAAAATGCCATTACTTTTTGCATTTTACTTCCCTCTCCACCACTGATTAAAATGATTACTTCCTAGCTGATGGAACAATTCATACTTCTAATGAAGTGGGAGATAATCAGTAAGGCAATCTTATGCTGTAATAAAACTTGTTAGATTTTGAAGTATTACAGGACTCCTTACCGTTTCTACTGCAAAAGACTAAAAAGGATTTTAACAATCCAAAGCATATTGAATTTTTTGTCTTTTCAATACTATCCACTCAGCTGTCAAAAGCTTTTAAATCTGACATCATCTGGAAAAGAAGAAAGCAGGTTTTATCTTAAGGTAGTACACTGACAAAAATCAATTGTTCTCCTTCCTTCAATTACAACAGCCGATGGGATTCAAAAATGTTTATTCCATGGAAATAAACATTGAGTAGGTGAGCAAGTTTTGCAAATAAACCCATTCATCTCCTGTTGGTGTCCAAAGGAGAATTTTTTAAAAAAATCATATTTATCTTGCTCAACCTAAAGTGCTGTCAGCTTTTAGGAAAAAAGTAAGAATTATAGGGAGATTGTAATCTCAGTGCTGTTGCTATTTCAGTAGCTCAGGCAAACATTCCAGTTAAAACTATGACACTTGGGTTTAAAGGAGAAGAAAAGCTGACTTTCCATACCAGACAGCAGGTTTGAAATGAAATGTTAAAACTGACAAAAAAATCTCTCAGGCTGAAATAGAATATAAATTACTTTTAAGATCTGCTCTGTTCAGTTATATCAGACAAAATACAAAAAAGAGCCCTGCCTGTTCTTCCTCATTTTGATTGCTTTCCTCACATGGGGAGGGACTGTGTGAAGAGAGGCTCAGCTTTACATCATGAACCTAAGAAGATAGATGATCCCACAGTAGAGAAGAACATCAAAAATAATATAGTGGCAATAGTGTGCTCCTTGTCTTGTGTGTTTGCGCTGTAACATGATGTCTCAGTATGCTTGGGCCTTCAAGACATCTGTTGATAAATGACAACCCCATTCATTTTATTGACTTTTCTTAGGTAACGAATACTCAAGAGTTGTTTTCCTTCCCATCTAAACACTAACTAGTGATAATTCTAATTAGCTTCCAAGATCAGCTGGGATCTGATGCTTTTGGGGTATTGAAGTCCACTCACTGGTTCTCAACCTGGGGTTCCCAGATGTTTTTGGTCTTCAACTCCCAGAAATCAAAACAGTTGGTAAACTGGCTGGGATTTCTGGGAGTTGTAGGCCACAAACATCTGGGGACCCCAGGTTGAGAACCACTGTGTTAGATAGAATCATAGAATCATAGAATCAAAGAGTTGGAAGAGACCTCATGGGCCATCCAGTCCAACCCCCTGCCAAGAAGCAGGAATATTGCATTCAAATCACCCCTGACAAATGGCCATCCAGCCTCTGTTTAAAAGCTTCCAAAGAAGGAGCCTCCACCACACTCCGGGGCAGAGAGTTCCACTGCTGAACGGCTCTCACAGTCAGGAAGTTCTTCCTCATGTTCAGATGGAATCTCCTCTCTTGTAGTTTGAAGCCATTGTTCCGCGTCCTAGTCTCCAGGGAAGCAGAAAACAAGCTTGCTCCCTCCTCTCTGTGGCTTCGCTCACATATTTATATATGGCTATCATATCCCCTCTCAGCCTTCCCTTCTTCAGGCTAAACATGCCCAGCTCCTTTAGCCACTCCTCATAGGGCTTGTTCTCCAGACCTTTTATCATTTTAGTCGCTCTCCTCTGGACACATTCCAGCTTGTCAATATCTCTCTTGAATTGTGGTGCCCAGAATTGGACACAATATTCCAGATGTGGTCTAACCAAAGCAGAATAGAGGGGTAGCATTACTTCTTTAGATTTAGACACTATGCTCCTATTGATGCAGGCCAAAATCCCAAAATCCCAATTTGTCCCTGTTGAACTTCATTTTGTTAGTTTTGGCCCATCTCTCTAATCTGTCAAGATCGTTTTGAATCCTGCTCCTGTCCTCTGGAGTACTGGCTATCCCTCCCAATTTGGTGTCGTCTGCAAACTTGATGGTCCTGCCTTCTAGCCCTTTATCTAAGTCATTAATAAAGATGTTGAACAGGACCGGGCCCAGGACGGAACCCTGCGGCACTCCACTCGTCACTTCTTTCCAGGATGAAGAGGAAGCATTGGTGAGCACCCTCTGGGTTCGTCCACTTAACCAATTACAGATCCACCTCACCGTAGTTTTGCCTAGCCTACATTGGACTAGTTTCCTTGCCAGTAGGTCATGGGGGACCTTGTCGAAGGCCTTACTGAAATCCAGGTACGCTACATCCACGGCATTCCCCGCATCTACCCAGCATGTAACTCTATCGAAAAAAGAGATCAGATTAGTCTGGCATGACTTGTTTTTGATAAATCCATGTTGACTATTAGCGATGACCGCATTTGTTTCTAAGTGTTTGCAGACAACTTCCTTAACAATCTTTTCCAGAATCTTGCCTTGTATCGACGTGAGGCTGACCGGACGGTAGTTGTTTGGATCGTCCTTTTTTCCCTTCTTGAAGATTGGGACCACATTGGCCCTCCTCCAATCTGCTGGAACTTCTCCCGTTCTCCAAGAACTCTCAAAGATGGTTGCCAATGGTTCCGAAATGACTTCCGCTAGTTCCTTCAATACTCTTGGGTGTAGTTGATCTGGCCCTGGGGACTTGAACTCATTTAGAGTGGCCAGGTATTCCTGTACGACTTGTTTCCCAATTTGGAGTTGGATGTCCTCAAATCCCTCATCCACTCTGTCTTGCTGAGGTTGAAGATGACTTTCTTTTTGTGAGAAGACCGAGGCAAAGAAGGTATTTAGTAGTTCTGCCTTTTCCCTATCCCCTGTCAGCATTGCCCCATCTTCTCCTCGAAGAGGCCCTATCGCCTCCTTTTTCCTTTTTCTACTGACATAAGAAAAGAATCCCTTTTTATTGTTTTTAATGTCCCTGGCAAGCCTGAGCTCGTTTTGTGCTTTAGCCTTGCGGACCTTTTCCCTGCAGATGTTGGCTATTTGTTTGAATTCTTCTTTGGTGATTTCTCCCTTTTTCCAGTTCTTGTGCATGTCTCTTTTGTGTCTCAGCACAGTTAGAAGTTCTTTGGACATCCATTCTGGCTTCTTTGCACTTGTCCTATTTTTTCTTTTTGTTCGCACGGTTTGCAACTGCGCCTTGAGTATTTCACTCTTGAGAAACTCCCATCCATCCGTAACTCCCTTGTCTTTTAGTATCTGTGTCCACGGAATGCTGCTCAGTGTTTCCTTCATTTTTTGGAAATCAGCTCTCCTAAAGTCCAAAATGCGGGTTTGACTTGTCTTCGTTTCGGCCTTCTTTTGTACCTCAAATTGCAGGAGCACATGGTCACTTGCCCCTAAGGATCCTACCACTTCAACCGCATCGATCAGGTCCTCCGCATTTGTTAGGATGAGATCAAGAGTAGCCAATCCCCTTGTTGCCTCTTCTACCTTCTGGACCATGAAATTGTCTGCAAGGCAAGCGAGGAATTTGTTGGACTTTGTACTCTTGGCCGAGTTTGTTTTCCAGCAAATATCGGGATAGTTGAAATCGCCCATGACTACTACATCTCTTCTCTGTGCCTCTTTGGTCAACTGTTGGCAGAAGCCTTCATCAAGTTCTTCCTCCTGGCTTGGGGGTCTGTAGTAGACGCCTACAACAAGATCTTTTTGAGTCCCAGTTCCCTTGATTCTTATCCAGATGATTTCAAGCTGGTTTCCCAGATTGCTGTCTTGAATCTCTTCTGCAGCATAAGAGTTTTTGACATATAAGGCTACTCCGCCTCCTCTCCCCTTTGTTCGGTTTCTGTGGAAGAGTTTATAGCCCTCGATGTCTACATTCCAGCGATAGGAGTCATCCCACCAGGTTTCAGTGATGCCTATGGTATCATATTTGTGGTGTTGTGCTAATAGTTGGAGTTCGTCATGTTTATTTCCCATGCTCTGTGCATTAGTGTAAAGTCATGTGAGCCCCTGAGATCTTCCCCTGAGCTGTTTAATTGGGATTATTGTGCTTTCGGTAGTTGGTCCTTTTTGTGTTTGTGCAGCCCTCCGTTTAGCCTTCTGGCGGTTCCCTGACATTGTGGGTAAAGTAGTGTTCGCAAGGCTGTTGTCCCCCTCCCCCAGTGGGCCTAGTTTAAAGTGCGCCTAATGAGGTTTGCGAGACTGTGAGCAAAAAGGTGTTTTCCTACTTGTGTGAGATGCACCCCATCCCTTTGCCAGTAGGCCATCCTCCTGGAAAAGCAGGCCATGGTCAAGGAAGCCAAAACGTTCCTCTTGACACCATTTTCTAAGCCAGTTATTGACCTGTACTATTTTTCTGGCCCTTGTAGGACCGTGTTTTATGACTGGGAGGAGGGATGAAAAGACCACCTGTACATTACATTGCTTTAGCTTTGTTCCTAGAGCTCGAAAATCATTTGTGATCTTTTGAAAAGTATGCCTAGCAATATCATTGGTTCCTACATGACTCAACATGAGGGGAGGACGGTGATGGGGCTTGAGGAGCCTGGTGAGCCTCTGAGTGATATGGTGTATTTTTGCCCCTGGTAGGCAGCATATTTCTCGAACCATCCCATCCGGTCTGGAAATGACGGCTTCTGTTCCTCTAAGGAGGGAGTCGCCTACTACCAAGACCTGTTTACTTTCAGGATTGGCAGGGCCCCTTTTGCGCAATGTAGTGTGTAGGTCCCCAGAAAGGTGATCCTGTTGGTGTGCATTGTGTAGGTGTAAAGTGTTGTCCTCCTCCTCGACATCCCCAGTGCATTCATCAAGGACAATCCATTGAGATTCGTCTAAGAGCCTAGTGTTCTCCTGTATGTGTTCCTGTTGCTCCTGGTCTATGGTTGGGGATGGTACACCTGCATGATTGTGTAAGTGTGAATGTTGTGAAGTGTTGTCCCAATCAGGGCTATCCCCCACACACTGATCAAGGACAAGCCACTGATCAGTATCTAAGCCATTCTGATGATTGATTCATGTTCTAATCTCTGGAGTAGCAGAAAACAAGCCCTTAATCTTTCAGATGATATCTAAATGGCTTTAAAATAATAGCCATCTTTACATTTTTGGGTGTACTAGATAGCTGTAGAAAACTGAAAGAACATGAACAAAAGGATTCAAAGTCAATACTACCTAAACTTTTAAACCTCTTGATTATGAGAGATGCTCAATTGTAATACCTGGATTTGCATAAATAATGTGATATTTTGGAGATGGAACCCTAGTCAAAATGCATTTATGTTCCTATGCACCTTATACACATAACCTGGAGGTAATTTTATACATAATTTTAAATAATTTTGTACACCAAACAGTTTGTGTACATCAGTGGTTTTTTTTTTTTTTGAACAGGGACCACTTGATCAGGGACCACTTCGACCAGGACCATTCTCCAACATTAGCACCAAAAGGATTACAAATCGGTTTTTGGTCAACTTCAGATTAAGTTTGGTTATTTGGGGTGGTGATTCAGAAAATTGCATTGGATCAACCACATCAGCACTAGTTTCTGATACAGAACATATGCCATCTAGTAGTTGCCATCTCCTCACCCACAGAAAACCATATTTAATAATCTAGAGCTGATGTGGTCTATCCAATGCAGTTTTCTCAATCACCACCCCAAATAAACCCAGGAACAGGTGTAAAAACAAAGACACCAAGGCACTCCCACTTCCAGGTGCCACATGGAACAGCTCTGCTCAGGGGAGGGAGGAGGAGGAGAATCAGCAGTCAGGAGCCTTGTTGT
This sequence comes from Anolis sagrei, assembly GCF_037176765.1. NCBI lineage: Eukaryota > Metazoa > Chordata > Lepidosauria > Squamata > Anolidae > Anolis > Anolis sagrei. The sequence continues at coordinate 94,039,704 of NC_090023.1, forward strand.
CTCACCTTTCATGGGTAGTCAGCCTCTCACCTCCTGACATCCCTGTTGCCCTGGCACTTAAGAGGGTTTCATGAGACCAGTTGCTCTTGTTGCAATGCTGTAGTAACAGTGAGGCCGTGGACCACATTTTAGTTCTTGGGGACCACTGGTGGTCCATGGACCAAAGGTTGGGAACCACTGGTGTACATTGATCTATCAGCAATCAAAGATGTCACTATCTTAGCTACCCATCTGGGCAAATTCAGATTTTGAAATATTTCTTTGTAGTCAAACTGTAAGAATTTATTGTTAAAATTTCTAGCATTATACCAGGTCCTTGGAATAGGAACTGAAGGCTACACTCTTAAGCATTTATACTTGGGAATAAATCCACTGCATCTTGTTCCTGAGGAAAGAGCATGAATTCATAGGTCCACTTTTGCCTTTTTCCTTAGTATTCTATATCTTCTTCTTTCTAAGTTATTTTCCCATTGTGTGACCTTAGTATTCTATATGCATGTGCTTATAATTCTCCCCAATGAATTTTACTTTGTAATGTTTCAATTGCCTGGTTTTATTTTCACAAAATTATTCTCTTTAGAGAAGGTAAAAAGTATCTAACAGTCATGCACATTACATTGCCTCTGTCAGACAGAAATCTGTAAACGTTAAGAAAAAAATAACAGCTTACACAAGTACATGCTTGGGAAATATTTATTATTAGCCATGTTCCCTTTTTGTATTGCTTCAGTGTAAGGTGCACTTTTCATATTATCACTGCTTCTCAAATTGGTACTATTAAATGTCTCCAAAGTAAAGACATTATTATTATAGTACTTAGTGTACTTAGTAGCATAAGATAAATCTGGTTTGAGATTGATTGGTAAAACATTTCATGTACTTAGAAATCCTTTCCCTGATTTTTTATTTTAAAAAATCCTATGTGAGCCAACTTTCTGAAAGCAACTATTTTAGATAAATCAGTGGATAGGATGGCTTCATTCTGAGCTGTAATAAAGCTAAAGAGGAGTTTAATAAATGAATAATAAATAAATCTGGGTGGCTACAATGGGGCTCTGAACCAGCATTTTTATGCCGGCTAGAGCTGCTTTTTCCACCTGTGTTGAAGCACTCCCCATTTCGCGAAATAATTTTTTATCTAAATCAAGATTCATTTGGAATAGATACCTAGTCTTACCTTAGATGCCAGTTATGACTGCTTATTCTCTTTCATGTTCACATAAATTGAACATAATGAATCTATGATAGAGAGTGTTTCACATTCCTTTTGGGGGTCATCTTACACTGCCATCTTAATTCTAAATGGCTTTGAGTATGATAATCCAGTGTCAGCAATTGCCAATATAATTTTGATAAAAGTCATTTAGACATTTGGGATACAGCAATGATTCTTTCAAATTCAGTTAATGATGGGAATAGTATTACTTTTTTTTACGTTAAATATTTTCCAACTTCAAAAAAACCCCATTGTGGGTTATTCATTCTATGTTTGCAGGTCATGCAGCTATATCTTCCAATAACCTGAAAACTAACTGTAAAAGCTATAGAAGGGGACTGGGCTGTGCCACAGCTAGTTAGTAGCCAGCTGCATTAAATCACTACTGACCGAGAGATCATGAGTTCGAAGCCAGCCCAGGTCGGAGTAAGCTCCTGACCACTAATAGTCTAGCTTGCTGTCAACCTGTGCAGCCTGAAAGACAGTTGCATCTGTCAGGTAGGAAATTTAGGTACTGCTTTATGTGAAGAGGCTAATTTAACTAATTTATGACACCATAAAACCTTCCAGCAGTGTGCATAAGAATAAGGAAGTACTCCATCAAGATTTCAGTGTCACAAGTGGATGGTGAAATGGCAGCTCCCCCTGTGGCCAGACTCGAGCATTCTCTCATGAAGCCGAAAAAAGCTGGAATGTTAAATTCCCTCTGTGTTTGTCTATATGTGTTGTACGTCTAAATGGTATTGAATGTTTGCCACATACATGTGTATTGTAAACAGCCCTGAGTCCCCTCTGGGGTGAGATGAACAGAATCTAAATACTGTAAATAAATAAATAAAAATAAATAACTATACACAGAACTGCACTTTAAGATGCTTTATATAAAACTAGTTTTCTGCTGTAGTTCTTAAAGAGCTGGGCATGTTTAGCCTGCAAAAGAGGTTGAGAAGAGACATGATAGCCATGTATAAATATGTGAAACGGTGTCATAAAGAAGAGGGAGCAAGTTTGTTTTCTGCTGCCCTGGAAACTAGAACTAGAACTAGAGCAATGGGTTCATATTATAAGAAAGGAGATTCCACCTGAACATTAAGAAAAACTTCCTGACTGAAAGAGCTGTTCAGCAGTAGAACTCTCTGCTTTCTTGGAAGCTCCTTTCTTGGAAACTTTAAAACAAAGGCTGGGTGGCCATCTGTCAGTAATGCTTTGATTGTGCTTTTCTTGCAAGGCATGGGGTTAGACTTGATGGCCTATGTGATCTCTTCCAACTCTGTTATTAACACTATTGCTGCAAGATAAACAAGATAGGACTTCCAGGTATAACAGGACACCCCTCTAGGGAAATTATCAAACTACCAAGGACTTTATTTTTGCTCAGTCAAGAGACTTTTGCCTTGCTTTTGTGAACATGTTTTTGCTACTTTAAACTTTTCTGAAGTAAAGCTTTTTGAGTTCCTTTAAACTTGATTTTAAGGCTATTCTGGGGCAAAACAGGAAAGATTTTGTATTGTCGAAGGCTTTCATGGCCGGAATCACTGGGTTGTTGTAGGTTTTTCCGGGCTATATGGCCATGTTCTAGAGGCAGGAGAAAATGCCTCTAGAACATGGCCATATAGCCTGGAAAAATCTACAACAACCCAGGAAAGATTTTGTGATGCTGCTTTCTGTTTTGGAATTTCAACCATGTTTTTAAGCAGCCTTCCCCTAACTTTGCATAGGATGTAACATAGGCCCTTGTTGCTCCATTCACATCAACTCTAGAGGTGAAAATCTGAAAAGGGTCCTTACTTTGCCTGCACTATAACTGAGACTCTTGATCATGATAGGCTTCTCATTCCCCTTTATGTGTCAACATTAGATGGGAGGAAAGGTCAAGAGGAGTACTTCTGGTTCATGCAATGTTAACCAAGTGATTTGTAATGCTTGAGTAGGAGCAAGGTTTGCGTGAAATAGGCAATCTCATGTTAAAGAGACAGCCTCAAAGGAAAAGTTAAGGATCTATTAGTATAACAAAGGTTTTAAAGGCACATTTCGTATATGTAAATATTCTCCTATGGTCAGAAAGATTAATACCTAATAGCAATAAAACTTTCAATAAGTGATACATTTTCTGTGTATTTCATTTCATTGTCTTGAAATAATGAGAATCAAACCAATGTTTGTTTCTGACATAATTATGTGGCAATCATAAAAGAGGAGCAACCAAGGCAGACTTGGGAGGGCTGCATAATTAATGTGATAGATTTTCACTTTATTTTCTGAAATAATTCAAAGAAATACAGAGCTGTTTGCTGAAAGAGTTTCTTACCATCTAGTTGAAACAAATTTATAAGTGCTTTTTAAAAATGATGTTGAAACATTACTGATATCAATAATTAAGAATACTTTTATAACATAATTCTGCTTGGTGAATCTTGTGATTAAAGTAAACAATTGCCATGCTATTTCATCTGGAACTGAAGGTTAGCAAATGAGAGCATAGTTCCTACCAAAGAGTTTTCATGAATCAGTTTTTTATCCAAATAATAGTTTGAGTTTTTTCAATTTTTGTGTGTGGACACTTTCATATTTCTTACATTTTTTACACTAGCAATTTAAATGCTGAATTCAAATTAACTGGAATGATCATTTAATTTACCATGTAAATAATATAACCAAGACATTTTATTATTTATTTATTTACTGTACTTATACCCCGCCCTTCTCACCCCGAAGGGGACTCAGGGCAGCTTGCAAACTATGGCAACAATTCAATGCCAGATTCAGATAACAACAATATCAATAGAACACAATATTATAAAACTGTAAGAAACACAAATATATAAATTAAAATAGTCGTTCAAATGAATAAAACATATTAAAACATTTCAAACATATCAAAATTACATTGCATTGAAGCATGATTACAGGTCTTACAGTCCAGTGGCTTAAACAGCCAAACCCCTGATAAATAACAGCTCAGCACCCTCAAAAGATTGTCACATACCACCCACCCCCACCTAAAATTCATCCAAAATTAGTGCAATCCATCCCACACCCAAAACATGACGGATTACCCATTAATTGAAGGTATACATGAATCGTTCCTTCCTCCTGAATACTACAGTGTATTTACTGTCAGATAGGCATAGCTGGACATACAGTTAAAAGTGTCATAAATTAGTAGTGCAATGCTATATATGTAAGGCTATGTTTGGTGGTAAATGCACATTAGATTTGATTTTTGTATGGTAATACTAGGTAAGGTAAAGGTAGTCCCCTGACATTAAGTCCAGTCATGTCTGACTCTAGGGTGTGGTGCTCATCTCCATTTCTAAGCCGAAGAGCCAGCGTTGTCCGTAGACACCTCCAAGATCATGTGGCCGGCATGACTGCATGGAGTGCCGTTACCTTCCCGCCGGAGCGGTACCTATTGATCTACTCACATTTGCATGTTTTCGAACTGCTAGGTTGGCAGAAGCTAGGGCTGACAGCGGAAGCTCACGCCACCCCCCGGAATCGAACCTGCGACCTTTCGATCAACAAGCTCAGCAGCTCAGTGCTTTAACCCACTGCGCCACCGGGGGCTCCATGGTAATACTAGATAGCTTAATTTGATTTTAAAAAAATTGGGAGAAATTGCAATGATGCCCAAGATTTTGGCATGTTTTCACAAATACCTATGAATTTTATCAATTTCACTTCTAAATTCCTTATAGATCTTGGTTAAAGCCTACCATCTTGGATTTGGTCACAATTCTATGGTATAAAATAAAATTGTGACTGGGAGTTGAAGTATGCCATTTTCCCTTTTGTAGATTTAAAGAAGTGAGTCCAAAAATATTAGTATCTTTCACTGGAACCTATGACAGTAGAATAATGATCCACTTCATCACACTAGAGAAAGCATCCACTTTAAATCCAGTTTCTGCCTCTTGCAGAAATCTGGGGTTTGTAGTTTAGTGAGGCTGTTAAAGGCTCCTACCTAAACTACAAACCCCAGAATTCTGAAGGAGGCAGCATCCGGATGCAAAGTGGATTCATTCTCTAGTGCAGGGGTCCTCAAACTATGGCCCAGGGCCTGGATACGGCCCTCCAAGGTCATTTACCCGGCCCTCGTCCAGGGTCAACATAAGTCTGAAACTACTTGAAAGCACACAACAACAACAATCCTATCTCATCAGCCAAAACCAGGCCCACACTTCCCATTGAAATACTAATAAGCTTATATTTGTTTTAACAAATCTTCATTTTAATTATTGTATTGTTTTAAAGTGTTTTTGAACTACAAATAAGATATGTGCAGTGTGCATAGGAATTCATTCATTTTTTTTTCAAATTATAATCCAGCCCTCCAACAGTTTGAAGGACTGTGACCTGGCCCTCTGTTTAAAAAGTTTGAGGACCCCTGCTCTAGTGTGATGAGGCCATAATCCACTTTAAAGTCATAGGTCAGCACAAAATCATGATCTAGTGGAGCCACCATAATGGAAGAATACATATTTCTACAATTCAAATGGAAGGTGCTTTTGAATTTGTGTCTTTATTCATCTCAGCACAATTGGCTTTGTTAATTAAAAAAAGGAAAGAAAGAGAGAAGTAGTTTTCACAGTTCTTAATTCCGAATATAAAGACATGACCTTGAAAATATGCTATCAGGTGAAGACTCAAACAATCGTTATGCTAATAGGCAGGACTGAAAAGAAAATGCATTATTCAAAGGGAAAGACATTTGGGTTGTGATCCAGAATGCATTGCTTTCTATAATCTACATGATTGATGAATACATCTAAAAAAGCCAAAACTAACAACCTGATTTTCTCTTGAATAGACTGTAACTAGCTAAAGAAGCTGTTATTGTTATTACTTGTATATGAATGTTGATATGTTTTTTTGATTTGGGTAGTTCACACCAGAACTTTGAGAGAGGGAGGTGGTTCAGTCAACAACCCATGAAAGCCTCAGAAATGGCTGAGTCACATTGCTGAGAACAATCATATAATCTTACTTAGAGTGTTATCACTGACTTCCTGTCGATTATCTTCCTATGTCTTCTTGGACACTTTCTCTACTTTCCCCCTGTAGATTAAATTTGATTTGATCTCTCATGGGCAAAAGTACAATTGCTGGGATCCTACACTGGTTGTGCACCACGGGGCAGTATTCATGAAGGGAAGACGTGACCGTGAGACAGCGCAGTGAGTGAGAGACGCAGCTGTGAGGGAGGGAGGGAGGGAGCAGGAGGTCTATGGCTCACATGTGCTCCCCTCCGGCTCCTCCACTGTTAGAAAGCAGCTGGGGGAAAGTAGGGGAAGTGGGGGGGATCCAGTTTCTGTTGCTCTGTTCACACTAGGGCCTTGTGAAAACTTCCCTGGCTGACAGCACACTTTCCGCCCTTCAAAGAAAGCAGCCCCAGCAAGTGGGAGCAGTCCAACCAGACTTCCCTTCATTAATTCTGACATGCATTGTGCAACAAGCATAGGGTTCATAGGGTTCCAGTGATCATACTTTTGCCCTGCCATGTTTTGTTTGACTGTTTTGATTTTAACTGTGGAACTCCCTGCTCTGAACTGACTTGTTGACTGGTAGGACTTTGTGTTATTGCACCTGAGATTGGTTTGTCAAATCTTATGATCTGGGTACAGTATCTACTTTGCCACAGGGTTGCATCAGCATGAGAATGAGATGATATCATGTATCTTGAGTGCAAGCTGAGTTGTACCCTGTCATTCCCAGGCCAATGTCTCTATTACACACTTCAAATGTGTTAATCCATTATTTACACATATTATGAAAAGAAATCTTGTATTAGCTTTACTGAAAAGTTATTGTGATCTATTACAATGTTTTTAATCCGTTGTGTTTTATTTGTAATTTTTGGGCTTTTCCCTTGTAAGCCACCCTGAGTCCCCTTGAGGAGATGGTTGGCGGGGTATAAAAATAAAGTTATTACTATTACTACTACTACTACTACTACTACTACTACAATGAATGTCCAAGATACTTTAGAACAAATCTAATCAAACATTGTCCATTTTGGAAAATAATATACCAGAAAATCAAGGACATACTAGAAATCGAGATAGAATTCAGACCAGAACAATTTCTATTAGGAATGAACAACTCCGACCTGAATAGAAACGACGATAAAATCCTCTTTTACCTCACTACTGCGGCTAGGATCTGTATAGCCAGAATATGGAAAAGTAGGGAAACAGCAACATATAATTCATGGATTATCAAGGCCATTGATATTATGAACATGGATCACTTAACTCAAATGCTAAGGAAAGAGGAAACAACGAATAGCAAGACAGACTGGAGCAAATTCACAACCTTCTTAAAGAAAAATAACATAAAGTACTGGTAAAATAATAAGTAAAATTAGCCCTCCGTGGTTATACAGAGCTGGACAGCAATGGACCTCTAAGATTAGCAGGATTAGTAAGACAATAACTAGTTATACAGAATGGAAACATGTGTCGGCGGAAGACCCTGGAAGTCAACCCGAAAATGTATGTGGTAAATGTTGGTATGTTTATAGATGTTTATGTTGGTATCTCAAGGGAGGGAGGGGGGGAGGTCCAGGGAGGGCGAGAAGGCAGAAGTGTATACATCAATCTAAAGAAAATTGACCTGAGAGACTGCCACGTGGGAATTCTCTTAGGAGGGTATTTTATGTAGGGTTTGTAGTTTTCTTTGTTGTTTATTGCTTTTGGCTTTGTATGTGATGTCCTTGATGTTTTATAATGGAAAACCAATAAAGACTATTTATATATATAAAAAACATTGTCCATCCGTTCACCATCTTGTTCTATGGTTACTTCATTCACAACTTGAGACAAATCAGCATTTGGGGAATTTATCTGAAAGTGTGATCCATTTCTGCACTAAGTTTCTAGTCAGAAAAAAGCCAATAAAATGTATGCCAGATTACTATTGAGCTGAAATGGTACGGGGGAGAAAATGTATTTTGTTTTTCACTTTCATTTGAAAATGTTGTGTGGGAGGAATATATTATATACTAATTTCTCCCTTAAGTGCCAGTTACACAAGAGACTCAAGCACTGAGCATGTTTCTTAGGAGCTATAAGGCACAGATGACTTGAAGGGATGATTGAAATCGTCTTTTAGTACCCACACATTGGGGAGTGTTTAGATCTTGATGTAGTTTAGTCCATGACAGATCAATTCTGGTTTCAAATTTTGTCTTCAAATTAGACTTGGTTGGATGGGAATGAGATTCCTGCTAAATTCTGTTGCATGGGCAGAATACAATGTTACACCAAGCAGTGGAAACCTACAGAAACAGTCTTGCCATACCAATGATATATGACAACTGATAGGAAAGTTACTTTTGAAATTAATGATTATAATAATGTCTAAAATATCTATGAATGAGCAAAATGATGCTCAATAGATAAGATGATACCCAGTTATGAGTAGCTCAAGCAGATCTTTAAGAGCACTAGTCCTAAATGTTTATTTGTGAGGTATGCAGCAGTGGCAAACTGTGGATATCTTCCCCTATAGTTTTGAGATTTGTACTCCTTTGTCCAGTATACAAAGGGGCACTAATTGTGTATAAATCTTATGCTAAATGTGGGCTCCTATGCACATGCCTGTACTACAAGAAAAGAAGCACACACATATCTAACTTGGGATGCGAACAGAGCAGTTTAATCAGAATCCTGTACTTCCTTAGAGACTCATCTTGTTCCCAAGAACAGTACAAATATTTACTTTTTCCTTGTTCATTCTTTCTTCTTTGTTTATATTTTAAGGCAAGGTTACAATAAATTCACCAGCAAATCATGTAATACAAAAACAAGCAAACATTAATTGATATTGTTGTGACTCAGCTGAAAGCAAAGACTGTCTCTGATGAGGATGATGGGACTCAGGTTCACAGTGTGGTTCAAGATGTCCCTGTTATAAGACTTCCGGTGGGTGATGGCGACGGGCAAGCCTCGTTGAGAGGGAGCTCCGACGGGGGACCAGTGTAGAGGCGCCTAAGGGTGAGCTTACAGCTCCCCCATCCTTGCCGGATTGAAGGCAAGGGTGCAGCGAACCCGCAGGGGCTTGTAGAACCCCAAGAGCCCCCTTCCCTCAAGGAGGGGGACCGAAGGGGTTCCGAGCCGGCGGGAAGCAAGCGCCCCGCTGGGATCGGGCAAAAGCCCGTTTCAACCGCAGCCAGCCCGCACAAAATTTATGAAGAAGGAAAGAAGAAATCTCGAAAGAGAGCTTTAAGAAAATCTCACCATCAGGTAACTAGAGATAAAGAAGTAAGCGGAAAGAGTGGAGAATTAAAGGAATAGAAAAAGAAAAGAAAAAGGGAAAAGATAAAGAGAATTTGAAAGGTGATCTGAACAAATTGAACTCTGATTCCAATCCGGAGAGAAAGGATACAAAGGACTATAAGGAGAGAGTTAAATGAATAATGTACTGTTAAATATTGTGGAGTTTTACAAAGCAAGCTGCCGTTTTTGAGGAGAGGTCGAGGGTAGATAATAACTGAAAGCTCAGAATTTTATTAAGAGGGTGCCCTCCCTCCCTCAACCCCCCTTCTACTGTGAAAAGAAAAGAAAGAAAGTTTATATGACCTTGGCGCCATATTGTTATGGCTAGCGATCCCCCTTCTTTATAAACAAAGTTGGAGAGTCAACGTGGGTAGTGACGAAGAGGAGAAAGGGAAGTGACGTGAAGGAAGAGGAGGAGAAAAGAAGGAAGGGCGGAAGAGGAGTTGGGAGAAGAAGGGCGGAAGTAAGAAAAACCATAGAGAAAAATCGCTACGGAGCGGTAAGAACGGCATACTTCTCTTTGGAAAGACAAGCAGACGGTGGAGGGAAGAGCCAGGACGAGAAGAAGACGATCGAGGAAGAGAAGAAGACGAGTGACCAGATCTAGGATGAGAAGTAGACGATAAGCCAGGAAGAGAAGCAGACGAGGGACCAGATCCAGGACGAGAAGTAGACGATAAGCCAGGAAGAGAAGCAGATGACCACAGTGAGAGAGAAAGGGAAAGGGAAAGAAGCAGTGTGACAGTCAAGGCAGAGAAATCCAAAGAAGACTGAAAGGTTGGAGATTAAATTGGGAAAGATAAGTGATCGATTCAAATAGAGGAAAAGAGGCTTCGGATAATTGATAATTGATTAAGAATAGCTAATAAAAATTCATATTAAATTGAATGAGTGAATGTTGAAGGTTTAAAGCATATTAATGGATTTAATCAAAGTGAATTATTATTAGATTGAAGTATTTATCACCAATATTTGATTAATTAGACTATAAAATAGATTGATTGAATATTGAATTAAATCAAATAATTTGGATTAGTTAAATATATATATGCATATACATATATATAAAATTTAGATTATATAAAATAAATTTAAAATTAAATCAAATATCTAGAATTAATTAAGGAATTTCCAATAAAGCATTAATAAGTGTTGGTGTGAGTAACAAAAAGTAGATGTTACCAAAAGGCAAACAAGAGAAGGAGAAGATTCAATTAAGAAGAGGATCACTTGATACCAGCCTCAACATGGAAAATATATTGAAAGAAATTAAAAAATTATCTGAAAAACAAGATGCATTAAAAAAAGAGATGGCGGATAAACAAGAGGAGTTCTTCAACAAACAAGAAAAGAATTATAAAAATATGACGGAAGAGTTCCAAGGTATGAAAAAGAAAATGGAAGAGGAATTTGGGCAAATAAAAAAAGATATAACCCAGCTACATGGAGAAGTAAAAGAATTGAAAACTAGCAAGGAAAAGATGGAAGAAACACAATCCCATATTTTGAAGAGAATTAAAGGTATAGATAGACAAAAGGAAAAAATTGAAATAGAACAAGAAAAATTACTTCAGAAACAAATGGACTACTACTTAAGATTTAGAAACATTCAAGAAGAGAAACAGGAGGACATTGAGCAATTGATGACTGATCTGATTGTAAAATGCCTAGAATGCGACGAAGATGAATTGGAGATGGAGTTAGACCAAGTGTATCGAGTATCTTCATTTTATTCAAGGAAAAACAAGACACCACGAGATGTGATAGTTCAATTCACGCGCAAAAAAACTAGAGATGAGGTTTTATACAAAAGTAATAAAAATCCAATTTACTACAAAGAGACCAAGATTGCTGTCTTGAAAGAATATCCACAAGCAACATTGAGTAGAAGAAGAAAATACTACTTCCTTACAGATGAACTTAAGAAAAGATCCATCAGATTTCGATGGGAAAGAATTGAAGGTATTATGGTAACATATAAAGAAGAAAGATATTGGTTGACAACGGAGCAGAAAGCCAAGGCCTTCTATGAAAATTTAATGAAGGAACCAGGAGAGGAAAAACCTGGAGAAAGAAAGGGAGACAAAAAGGCATTAACACCGGGAAATGGAAATGGCAATGGCAAAGAGAAGAAAAAACCAAGAATTGAGACCCCAGAAGAGTATAGACGATTCAGTAAAAGTCAAGGGAGTAGTGTACCAATGTCAGAAGACCTAGGAGAAGGAGCTTATGGACCGGAAGTGACTGCGCAAGGAATCTCGGAATTAAATCTTGGCGATGTAGGACCAGATACAGACTTACTTGGATAAATGGCGGAACGACAAATTAAATGTTTTTCGAATAATATCAATGGTTTGAATTCACCCCAGAAACGCAAAAAAATATTTGAGAAATTACAAAAGGCGAATTATGACATAATTTTATTACAAGAAACGCACATCTGCCACAAGCATGTGGCACATTTGGAAAATAAAAGATTAGGCAAGACATTTTACTCATCATATGAAAAGAAGAAAAGAGGAGTAGTCACATATATAAAGGACAATTTGGCACCGGAATTGATATTCAAGGATGTGGAAGGAAGATGCGTTGCTGTCAGAATTTTGATGGGAACTTTGAAAATCCTTATATGTAATATATATGCACCAAATGGCCCAAAGACCAAATTCATCCAATTTTTGTCTACAAAACTGAGAGAAACAGAATTTGATGAGCTCATATTGATAGGAGATTTTAATGGAGTGATGGACAAGAAAAAAGATAAGAATAAGTCAAAAGGAAACGGAGATAGTGGGGGGCTGTTACCACAAAAATTCTTTGACCTTCAAAGAGAATTTGATTTGGAAGATACTTGGAGAGTTAGAAACGAAAAAAAGATGGACTATACTTTTTACTCTCACCGACATCAATCATGGTCAAGGATAGACCTTGCATGGATTACAAAAAATCTATCAACTAAAGTTGTAGAAATGGAAATACTTCCTAGGGATATTTCAGATCATTGTCCATTGGAAATAAAAATAAATCAAAAAAATTATCAAAGAAAATGGAGATTAAATGAAAATTTGATCAAGACAGAAGAAGACAAAGTACATTATAACAAAATTATTAAGGACTATTTAGAAATCAACGATATTGAAGAGACAAAAGTACAAGTTATATGGGATGCGTTGAAAGCTGTGTTAAGAGGCTGCCTTATACGACATGGAGCCAAGAAAAATAAAGAAAGAAATAGACAAATGAAGGAAGTGATGAATAAAATTGAAAATAAGGAGACTGAACTAAAGAAGAAACCGGACAGTAAAAAATTGAATAAAGAAATAGTAAGACTCAAACAGGAGAAATCCCGTTTGGAGACGGAAAAACATGCAAGAGAGCTAAAATTTTTGAAACAGCAATCGTTTGAGAATGCGAATAGATCTGGGAAATGGTTGGCAAGGCAAGTTCGCAAGAAGAAACAGGCTACACAGATAACGAAACTAACTGATGGTGATAGAATATTGACGACAGACAATGACATTATGGAAGAATTTAAAAAATACTACAGTAAACTATATACTAGTGATGGAATAAAGAAAGAAGAAATTACTGAGTATATAAGCCAATTGAAATTACAAAAAATTTCTGAAGAAATACGGGAAAAGTTGAATAAAGAGATTACGGAGGAAGAGATAGATAAAGCAGTGAGTAAAATGGATTCGGATAAAGCCCCAGGCCCAGATGGATTTACAGCTGGATTTTACAAATCAATGAAGAAAACGGTTTTACCAATATTGAAAAGGGTTTTAAATGAGGCACTATTACATCAAAAAATTCCAGATTCTTGGAACCAAGCTGAAATAGTAATGATTCATAAGGAAGGTTCAACACCAGAAGACATTAAAATTATAGACCTATCTCCTTACTGAATGTAGATTATAAAATATTTACGAACATTTTGGCAACAAGATTAAAAGAATTTCTGATAGAATGGATAGGGGAGGATCAAACAGGGTTCCTCCCGGGAAGATATATGAAGGATAATATACGGACAGTTTTAGATCTGATAGAATATTTTGAAGCAAACCACCAAAAAGAAGTAGCAATTTTATCCATTGACGCAGAGAAAGCGTTTGATAATTTAAATTGGGACTTCTTCAAGATTTTAATTCAAGAAATGGATATGGGGGCGAAATTTATAAATGCAATTAATGCCATTTATGAAGTACAAAGGGCGAAAATACGGATAAGCGGCCAACAATCTGAGGAATTTGTAATCACGAAAGGAACACGACAAGGATGTCCGCTATCCCCTTTGATCTTTATTATGGCTTTAGAACCGTTAATGAGGAAAATAAGAGAAGATACGAATGTTAAAGGTGTAAAAGTAGGAAAATATGAATATAAGATTAAAGCCTTCGCGGATGATTTATTAGGAATCGTAGAAGACCCAATAAATAATTTGGAGAGCTGGATAAAGAAGTTGTATGAATATGGAAGAGTGGCAGGCTTCAAAATTAACAAGGGAAAAACCAAAATTTTAACAAAAAATGTAAAGGCTGAACATCAGGAGAAGATAAGAAAAGCTACAGGAATGGAGATTGTTAAAAAATTAAGATATCTAGGAATCTGGATAACTGCAAAGAATGGACAATTGTTGAAAAATAACTACGAACTTACTTGGAGCAAGATACAGAAAGATCTTAAAAATTGGAAATCACTGAAACTATCTCTTTTAGGAAGAATAGCATTAGTTAAAATGAATATATTACCAAAGTTACTGTTTCTATTTCAAAATATACCAGTAATCAGAAATCAAGTAATTTTTAAGAATTGGAACAAAGAAATATTGAAATTTGTTTGGAATGGAAAAAGACCTAGAATCAAATATTTAAATTTAATTGATAAAAAAACAAGAGGTGGTCTAGGGTTCCCAGACCTAAAATCTTATCATGACGCATGCGCCCTCTTATGGATAAGAGATTGGATGTTGTTAGGAAACGAAAAAGGTTTGAATTTAGAAGGACATGACTTACGAGTAGGATGGCATGCCTATTTGTGGTATGATAGAGAAAAAAAAATAAAAAAAATTTGGAAATCATTTTGTAAGGGCATCCTTGATAAGAGTATGGTTGAAATACAAGAATTACTTTTATAATAAAACACCCCTATGGGTATCTCCAATGGAGGCCCATCAAAGAAGATTACTGGGATGGAGAGCATGGTTAACATATAAAGACATTCTGATAGAGAAGACAGCGGAGATTAAATCTTATCAACATTTAAAAGAAAGAAATATTAACTTGACATGGCTGCACTATTTACAGATGAAAGAATATATTAAGCAAGATAATAAGATAGGCTTTACGTGGGAAGAAACAATTTGGGATAAAATCCTGAATTTAAAGAAAAAAGTAATTGCAGTTACTTATAACACACTCTTGAACTGGCTAACGGAATGTGAACAAGTGAAATCATGTATGATAAAATGGGCGGAAAATATAAGAAGGCCTATACAATTTAAAGAATGGGAACAGATGTGGAACAAAAAGTTGAAATATGTGTATGCAAAAGACTTAAGAGAAAATTGGATAAAAATGTTCCACAGATGGTATACCACCCCAAAGAAACTATCTTTAATGAATAAAAACTCCTCTGATAAGTGCTGGAAAGGTTGCCAACAGATTGGTACCTTTTACCATATGTGGTGGACATGTAAAGAAATAGGGAAGTATTGGTCTATGGTACATGAAGAATTACAATTTTTTTTGAAAAGAACCTTTAAGAAGAAACCAGAATATTACCTGTTAGGTTTTACAGACTTGGATTTACAATTACAAGAAAATGAGGATAGACTTTTTACTTATATTGCGACGGCAGCCAGAATAACTTTAGCAAAAGTTTGGAAACAGAATAGCATTCCTATTAAGGAAGAATGGCTTGGAAAAATCAGAGAAATAAGAGAGATGGATGAACTAACTTTTTTGTTGAAAAAAAATACTGGAAATCCGATAAAGAGGACAGATTGGACATTTTATGACAATTACGAGAAAGAAGAAAGTAATTAAGAGTCTTATTTCAAAGTAAAGGGAATAATTAGGTTTTTGGAGACGCAACACCTGATGAGGAGATGGAAGTCAACCCTTTTTATTTTTATTATTATACTTTTTACTAGGCCTGTCGGTTTTATGTCGTTTTTCGTTAATTCGTTAATTATTCTTAATTTTTTGCATTTCCGACGCGATATCAAAACAATATTTTCAAACCCGGAAGGGTTTGAAAATATCGAAACAGCAGCCGCTTTTTTTTTACGATCTTCCGGTCGTCTCGGAAATGGAATGGCGGCTGCTGTACTGGCTTCAGTGCCCTGTGTCATGTGCTGGTTCCTGGGAGCCAATCCGGCGCCAGCAGTGCACCGTGGCTGCTTTTCATTGGCCGAGAAGGCCTATAAAAAGAGCTCCGCGCGGCCGCGGAGCTCATTTCGGCGCGCGGAGGCGAGGGTGGAGGACTGTGTGGGAGGGTTGTGCTCTGCTCTAGTCTGCAGTGCTTGCTTGGGTTCGTTGGTCCCTAAGCATAATAGCTTGCCTTTTACCTTGTTTAACTTGTTGCTTGGGTTCGTTGGTCCCTTTAGCCTTAGCCTTTTTCCTTTAGTGTATTTTTTATTATTTAAAAGAAACCTTTACCTTTTGTGTATTATTTTTTTTTTTTGCCTTAAGTGTTTACCCTGTTTGTGCCTGCCTGCGTATGGTGCACAGCAGGGAGAATTTTTAAGAAATATTTTTAAGAAGTATTTTTAAGAAATACTTTTTAGTGTTGTGTTGTAGCTGGTCCCTGTGTGTTTGTGTGCCTGCCTGCGTCTGGTGCACAGCAGGGAGGTTTTTTTTCCATTTCTGACCATTTTTAAGAAACACTGTTAGTGCATTTCAGGCATTTATTCTTTTAAAAAATATTCAAAAAATACAAAAATATTCCACAACTCTCCTGTGGCCTTGTGTTGTTGCTGGTCCCTGTGTGTTTGTGTGCCTGCCTGCGTCTGGTGCGCAGCAGGGAGGTTTCCTCCTTTTTTTCCATTTCTGACCATTTTTAAGAATCACTGTTAGTGCATTTCAGGCATTTATTCTTTTAAAAAATATTCAAAAAATACAAAAATATTCCACAACTCTCCTGTGGCCTTGTGTTGCTGCTGGTCCCTGTGTGTTTGTGTGCCTGCCTGCGTCTGGTGCACAGCAGGGAGGTTTTTTTTCCATTTCTGACCATTGTTAAGAAACACTTTTAGTGCATTTCAGACATTTATTCTTTTAAAAAATATTCAAAAAATACAAAAATATTCCACAACTCTCCTGTGGCCTTGTGTTGTTGCTGGTCCCTGTGTGTTTGTGTGCCTGCCTGCGTCTGGTGCGCAGCAGGGAGGTTTCCTCCTTTTTTTTCCATTTCTGACCATTTTTAAGAAACACTTTTAGTGCATTTCAGACATTTATTCTTTTAAAAAATATTCAAAAAATACAAAAATATTCCACAACTCTCCTGTGGCCTTGTGTTGTTGCTGGTCCCTGTGTGTTTGTGTGCCTGCCTGCGTCTGGTGCACAGCAGGGAGGTTTTTTTTCCATTTCTGACCATTTTTAAGAAACACTGTTAGTGCATTTCAGGCATTTATTCTTTTAAAAAATATTCAAAAAATACAAAAATATTCCACAACTCTCCTGTGGCCTTGTGTTGCTGCTGGTCCCTGTGTGTTTGTGTGCCTGCCTGCGTCTTGTGCGCAGCAGGGAGGTTTCCTCCTTTTTTTCCATTTCTGACCATTTTTAAGAAACACTGTTAGTGCATTTCAGGCATTTATTCTTTTAAAAAATATTCAAAAAATACAAAAATATTCCACAACTCTCCTGTGGCCTTGTGTTGCTGCTGGTCCCTGTGTGTTTGTGTGCCTGCCTGCGTCTGGTGCGCAGCAGGGAGGTTTCCTCCTTTTTTTCCATTTCTGACCATTTTTAAGAAACACTGTTAGTGCATTTCAGGCATTTATTCTTTTAAAAAATATTCAAAAAATACAAAAATATTCCACAACTCTCCTGTGGCCTTGTGTTGCTGCTGGTCCCTGTGTGTTTGTGTGCCTGCCTGCGTCTGGTGCGCAGCAGGGAGGTTTCCTCCTTTTTTTCCATTTCTGACCATTTTTAAGAAACACTTTTAGTGCATTTCAGACATTTATTCTTTTAAAAAATATTCAAAAAATACAAAAATATTCCACAACTCTCCTGTGGCCTTGTGTTGCTGCTGGTCCCTGTGTGTTTGTGTGCCTGCCTGCGTCTGGTGCGCAGCAGGGAGGTTTTTTTTCCATTTCTGACCATTTTTAAGAAACACTGTTAGTGCATTTCAGGCATTTATTCTTTTAAAAAATATTCAAAAAATACAAAAATATTCCACAACTCTCCTGTGGCCTTGTGTTGTTGCTGGTCCCTGTGTGTTTGTGTGCCTGCCTGCGTCTGGTGCGCAGCAGGGAGGTTTTTTTTCCATTTCTGACCATTTTTAAGAAACACTGTTAGTGCATTTCAGGCATTTATTCTTTTAAAAAATATTCAAAAAATACAAAAATATTCCACAACTCTCCTGTGGCCTTGTGTTGCTGCTGGTCCCTGTGTGTTTGTGTGCCTGCCTGCGTCTGGTGCGCAGCAGGGAGGTTTCCTCCTTTTTTTCCATTTCTGACCATTTTTAAGAATCATTGTTAGTGCATTTCAGGCATTTATTCTTTTAAAAAATATTCAAAAAATACAAAAATATTCCACAACTCTCCTGTGGCCTTGTGTTGCTGCTGGTCCCTGTGTGTTTGTGTGCCTGCCTGCGTCTGGTGCACAGCAGGGAGGTTTTTTTTCCATTTCTGACCATTGTTAAGAAACACTTTTAGTGCATTTCAGACATTTATTCTTTTAAAAAATATTCAAAAAATACAAAAATATTCCACAACTCTCCTGTGGCCTTGTGTTGTTGCTGGTCCCTGTGTGTTTGTGTGCCTGCCTGCGTCTGGTGCGCAGCAGGGAGGTTTCCTCCTTTTTTTCCATTTCAGACCATTTTTAAGAAACACTTTTAGTGCATTTCAGACATTTATTCTTTTAAAAAATATTCAAAAAATACAAAAATATTCCACAACTCTCCTGTGGCCTTGTGTTGTTGCTGGTCCCTGTGTGTTTGTGTGCCTGCCTGCGTCTGGTGCGCAGCAGGGAGGTTTCCTCCTTTTTTTCCATTTCTGACCATTTTTAAGAAACACTGTTAGTGCATTTCAGACATTTATTCTTTTAAAAAATATTCAAAAAATACAAAAATATTCCACAACTCTCCTGTGGCCTTGTGTTGCTGCTGGTCCCTGTGTGTTTGTGTGCCTGCCTGCGTCTGGTGCGCAGCAGGGAGGTTTCCTCCTTTTTTTCCATTTCTGACCATTTTTAAGAAACACTTTTAGTGCATTTCAGACATTTATTCTTTTAAAAAATATTCAAAAAATACAAAAATATTCCACAACTCTCCTGTGGCCTTGTGTTGTTGCTGGTCCCTGTGTGTTTGTGTGCCTGCCTGCGTCTGGTGCACAGCAGGGAGGTTTTTTTTCCATTTCTGACCATTTTTAAGAAACACTGTTAGTGCATTTCAGGCATTTATTCTTTTAAAAAATATTCAAAAAATACAAAAATATTCCACAACTCTCCTGTGGCCTTGTGTTGCTGCTGGTCCCTGTGTGTTTGTGTGCCTGCCTGCGTCTTGTGCGCAGCAGGGAGGTTTCCTCCTTTTTTTCCATTTCTGACCATTTTTAAGAAACACTGTTAGTGCATTTCAGGCATTTATTCTTTTAAAAAATATTCAAAAAATACAAAAATATTCCACAACTCTCCTGTGGCCTTGTGTTGCTGCTGGTCCCTGTGTGTTTGTGTGCCTGCCTGCGTCTGGTGCGCAGCAGGGAGGTTTCCTCCTTTTTTTCCATTTCTGACCATTTTTAAGAAACACTGTTAGTGCATTTCAGGCATTTATTCTTTTAAAAAATATTCAAAAAATACAAAAATATTCCACAACTCTCCTGTGGCCTTGTGTTCTAAAAACATTCAAGACTCTTCCGCGGCTGTGTGCTCTAGTTGCCAACTCAAAGTCATACAAATACAAAGTCATACAATACAGTGCTTGATCGGATCGCTCTTTTGTGTACTTCAAACCAGTGCGATGAAACGCTTCCTTCCCGGCTTTTCTAATCGCAAGGGCCAAGTGCAATCGCAAATATCAAAGAAAGACAGGGGACTGCAGATGGACACATTGACAAGCAGGGAACATTCAATCGACGAGATGGTTATTGATGCCTCAACCAGCAGTGAGATGGGAGGACCTCCTCCTTATTCCTCAGTTCGAGAGAGACTACATTCAGATCCTGATGTCCTTCCAAGTACTTCTCATACTACTTGTTATGAAGAGGAGGGCGAGGAGGCGGACATGTCAGAGGAATGGGAGGAAGGAGACAATATGGAATCTGCTTCTACCACAGGAAATAGTGATCAAGAGGACTGCATGGTGATGGAGGGCGAGCCACAGAAACAACCACCAACAATCCCTCCCAGAAACACAGACAGTCCAAACACGAGAATGAGTACACCTGAAGTGCGTAGGGGTAGGCCGAGATCGCTCCTGTGGGATCATTACGACGTCCATAAGGACAAGGCCACTGTGGCAGTTTGCAGGCATTGCGGTGCGAGCGTCAGCAGAGGAAAAGATACGAGGCATCTTGCCACAACAGGGCTAAGGACGCACCTGACGAGACACCACCCAACTGTGAAGTTGGACCTAGTTGAAGGCACCAGCACATGCAGCAGCACTCCAAACACACCAACAGGCCCCGTGCAGAAAACCTTCGATGCTTGGGGCCTGCAAGTTACAAGGGTGAGATCTGGAGTTAAGCCGCCATCAGTGAAGGAAATTACACGTCGCCTGGGAGAGATGATGGCTCTGGACCACCAGCCCTTCCGTATGGTGGAACGGGAAGGTTTCCGCCGATTTGTTCACCTCCTGGCACCATGGTACAAGATCCCAAGTCGCACAACTTTCTCTCAAACAGTCATTCCCGCTTTGTTCGAGGGATGCAAGCAACGTCTCAGGAACCTTTTGAGCAAGTCACAACCCGTCCATGTACATTTCACCTCAGACATCTGGACGAGCACGGGAGGAGGGCATTCCTATTTGTCCCTGACCGCTCACTGGTGGGAGATGGAGGGTTGCCAAGACTCGGGTCATCGTTGGGCACTCCTGTCCCTTGAGGTGATCGATACGGATCACAGGGCCGACACCATTTCTGAGTACTTGCGAGAGATGATGAGAGACTGGATGCGGCATACTCATTCTGGGGGTGCTAACTCGGGATTCATGGTCACAGACGCAGGAAGGAACATGATCCGGGCGGTCGAAAGTGCCGGCTTCACAAACGTAACATGCATGGCGCACTTGCTGCATAACTGCGTAAAAGATGGGTTCAAGGGGACCGATGAGAACAGCGCCACCGCCGTCTCTCAACTCATTGAGCGTTGCCGCAGAATCGCGGGCTTCTTCCACCGTAGCTCTAAGTCTGCAAAACTGCTGCGTGACAGGCAAATCCTGGAGTGCCTCCCACAACACCGGTTACTGCAGGATGTCCCCACCCGCTGGAACTCCACCTACATCATGTTGGAGCGCATGGTGGAGCAACAGAGGGCAGTCCACGCTGTCTCGCTGTCAATTGCGGCTCCGATAAACAAGCTGGTCCCCAACAACCAGGAGTGGATGACCATCACTCAGCTGGTTGAGATCCTAGAACCGTTCAAACTGGCCACCGAAAAACTTTCAGGAGACAAAGCACTACTCAGCCATGTGCTCCCAGTCATCTCGCGATTGAAGAGCCATTTGGAGTCGCTGGGTGGACAAACTACATTGCAGTGTATGGCTGGGCCCTTGACTCCACAGGCCCAGGAGGTGGTCAGAAAGTTGAATTTCTCCCTCCGTAAACGTCTTGTACCGTTGACAGAGAGTAAGATTCATGTTTTCGCAGCACTCTGCGACCCTTCCATCAAGGACACTGTCTGCTCCAAAGAACTCCCAAAGTGGAAGGCCGAACTTCTCTCGCTCGTGAGAGAAGAATACTCTCGGAGGGTGGGGGAACGCTCAGAGCAAATTCCTTCTGCCGTTACTCCCAAAAACACCCGCGGTTACGGCAGCACCGATAACATCAGTCCCGCCTTGCCACCTATCAGGGATGAAGCAAGAGCACTGCAGCTGAAAAAGAGGAGAGCGGAGCGTTTCATACATGACAGTATCGCTTTGATGGCAGGGCAAGGAACATCTTTGTCGGC
Source organism: Anolis sagrei (assembly GCF_037176765.1). NCBI lineage: Eukaryota > Metazoa > Chordata > Lepidosauria > Squamata > Anolidae > Anolis > Anolis sagrei. The sequence continues at coordinate 94,061,516 of NC_090023.1, forward strand.
CCAGGCAGCAAAGATGGACTCGGCAGAGATCTCTGTCAATCGGTACTTTGACGAGCCTCAGGAGGATGTAGACACCGATCCATTGGCGTACTGGTCCTCAAAAAGGAGTACATGGCCTGACCTCTCAACCGTAGCCCGCAAGTTTCTCAGCTGCCCACCAACTAGTGTGCAGAGTGAGAGGGTTTTCAGCCTGGCAGGAGATGTCGTCACCCTCCAACGTACCTCACTCAACCCCCTTTCGGTGGAAAAGCTGGTGTTCTTAAAGGCCAACTTGCCACTTTTGGGCTACCCGGAGATAGATTTCGACACCAACCCTGGCTCCGTGCGGTAGATCACCTTAGTTGCTTTGTGCTTTGTGCCTGCTCAACGCGGGAAGATTGCCCTGATGTGTACTTTAGTGCTTCGTGTTGCCTTCCGTTACCACTGCCCGCTCAACGCGGGAAGATTGCCCTGATGTGTACTTTAGTGCTTCGTGTTGCCTTCCGTTACCACTGCCCGCTCAACGCGGGAAGATTGCCCTGCTGTGTACTTTAGTGCTTCGTGTTGCCTTCCGTTACCACTGCCCGCTCAACGCGGGAAGATTGCCCTGATGTGTACTTTAGTGCTTCGTGTTGCCTTCCGTTACCACTGCCTGCTCAACGCGGGAAGATTGCCCTGCTGTGTACTTTAGTGCTTCGTGTTGCCTTCCGTTACCACTGCCCGCTCAACGCGGGAAGATTGCCCTGATGTGTACTTTAGTGCTTCGTGTTGCCTTGCGTTACCACTGCCCGCTCAACGCGGGAAGATTGCCCTGCTGTGTACTTTAGTGCTTCGTGTTGCCTTCTGTTACCACTGCCCGCTCAACGCGGGAAGATTGCCCTGATGTGTACTTTAGTGCTTCGTGTTGCCTTCCGTTACCACTGCCCGCTCAACGCGGGAAGATTGCCCTGCTGTGTACTTTAGTGCTTCGTGTTGCCTTCCGTTACCACTGCCCGCTCAACGCGGGAAGATTGCCCTGATGTGTACTTTAGTGCTTCGTGTTGCCTTCCGTTACCACTGCCCGCTCAACGCGGGAAGATTGCCCTGCTGTGTACTTTAGTGCTTCGTGTTGCCTTGCGTTACCACTGCCCGCTCAACGCGGGAAGATTGCCCTGCTGTGTACTTTAGTGCTTCGTGTTGCCTTCCGTTACCACTGCCCGCTCAACGCGGGAAGATTGCCCTGATGTGTACTTTAGTGCTTCGTGTTGCCTTCCGTTACCACTGCCTGCTCAACGCGGGAAGATTGCCCTGCTGTGTACTTTAGTGCTTCGTGTTGCCTTCCGTTACCACTGCCCGCTCAACGCGGGAAGATTGCCCTGATGTGTACTTTAGTGCTTCGTGTTGCCTTGCGTTACCACTGCCCGCTCAACGCGGGAAGATTGCCCTGCTGTGTACTTTAGTGCTTCGTGTTGCCTTCTGTTACCACTGCCCGCTCAACGCAGGAAGATTGCCCTGATGTGTACTTTAGTGCTTCGTGTTGCCTTGCGTTACCACTGCCCGCTCAACGCGGGAAGATTGCCCTGCTGTGTACTTTAGTGCTTCGTGTTGCCTTCTGTTACCACTGCCCGCTCAACGCGGGAAGATTGCCCTGATGTGTACTTTAGTGCTTCGTGTTGCCTTCCGTTACCACTGCCCGCTCAACGCGGGAAGATTGCCCTGCTGTGTACTTTAGTGCTTCGTGTTGCCTTCCGTTACCACTGCCCGCTCAACGCGGGAAGATTGCCCTGATGTGTACTTTAGTGCTTCGTGTTGCCTTCCGTTACCACTGCCCGCTCAACGCGGGAAGATTGCCCTGCTGTGTACTTTAGTGCTTCGTGTTGCCTTGCGTTACCACTGCCCGCTCAACGCGGGAAGATTGCCCTGCTGTGTACTTTAGTGCTTCGTGTTGCCTTCCGTTACCACTGCCCGCTCAACGCGGGAAGATTGCCCTGCTGTGTACTTTAGTGCTTCGTGTTGCCTTCCGTTACCACTGCCCGCTCAACGCGGGAAGATTGCCCTGCTGTGTACTTTAGTGCTTCGTGTTGCCTTCCGTTACCACTGCCCGCTCAACGCGGGAAGATTGCCCTGATGTGTACTTTAGTGCTTCGTGTTGCCTTCCGTTACCACTGCCTGCTCAACGCGGGAAGATTGCCCTGCTGTGTACTTTAGTGCTTCGTGTTGCCCCCCCCAAACTCCTTTTCATACACCCTTTCCCCTGTCATCCCCTACCGGTCCCCTTTCAGCCTGTTGGGCATCGCCTCTGGGGTGCCAGGAGAAGAGGCTGTCCTGTACTCCTGTGTACGCTTCCCCCCTCCCCCAACTCCCTTACCCATAAACAACTACCTACCTCATAAAAAAAACACACAAAAAACCACCAAAAAAATGAAAAAAATTTAAAAAAAAGAAAAAAAATTATATTTTAATAGTAGAGCAGCTGCTACTATTATTCGTTGATTTAATTATTTAAAAAAGGAAAACAAAGATACTCACCAAGAAATGCTGCTATTATGTCTTTTATTTATACATTTCTTTAAGAGGCACTCCTGTAGTCCTGTGTACGCTTCACAACAGGGCTTTTGTCCTCTAGTTTGTTAGTTTTAGTTTTGTTTTAGTTTGTTATATTCTTTAAAAAAAAGTATATATTCGCTTTCACGAATCGATTCGTTATTAATCTCAATATCGAATCGAATCGTATGTATGTAATAACGACGTTTCGGAAGTCGCTTTTGCGCATGCGCGATCGCGTCCGACGTACTAACGAATACATTCGTTATATCCTTAACGAATCGACCCCGCGCCAATAACGCCCTCCCCCACCAACTCCCTGTCATACAGCCTTGATTATTGTAATGAGCCACTATCAGTTTCACTGTAACGCCCTTGTGTACTTTACATCCCAAGCTTCCTCTCCCATCCTTTGCAGCCTTTGGCACTCCTGTCACTTTTTATTTATGATTTTAAAGGGTGCCCTGATGCGTACAAAACGCGGGAACATTGCCCTGATGCGATCAGACCCAGGTTATCTAGAGTAACCAAAGCGGCCGGGCCATCATCTCTCCCACGCACTGGGTGATCTGCTTGGCTGTGGGTGACTTTTCCCCCGATCTCATCCTGCCCATGGGCAGACCCCAAACTTTCAGCGTGGACTGAGTCTGTCTCCCCGCTCCCCCCCAACTCTCCCCCCCAAGTCATCACAACAGCTACGGGAGGGAAGCACATGAAGCGGTGAGGGAGGAAGGGGACACCCGCATAGTAGCCAGATCGTCTGAATCAACCCTGGCGATCAATGGCAACTTTTTTTTATGGCGACTTTATGGCAAGTTCGCCCCAACTCACCGTCATGCAGCCTTTCCTCCTTTATTTTCCTTTTTTTACTATTTTTAAAAATTCCCTTTAGTGTATTTCATTTGTTCTTCAATAAAATACAAAAAAAATTCAAAAATATTGTAAAGCTCTTGTGTGGCTGTGTCCTCTACTTGGTCCCTGTTTGTGGCTGTGTTTGGTCCACAGCAGGGAGATTTCCTCCTTTATTTTCCATTTCTGACAATTTTTAAAAAATACCTTGTCATGCAGCCTTTGGAAAAATGGGAAAGTACTGGAGACCACGGTACACTCCTTCTTTACCTTGGACGTCGTCATGCAGCCTTTGGCACTCCTGTGCCCCCCCCCCAACTCCCCGTCATGCAGCCTTTCCCCAGTAGTTGCCTGTCGGTCATTCCCTTTCATACACCATTTCCCCACTTTTTTTTATGTCGACTTTTAGGCAAGTTTTTTTTGTATATTATATTTTGGGAGGGTGCCCTGATGCGTATTATTGATGGTTTTAATCACCGGGGTCAGCACACACGGAGTGCAATGGATGAGCCTAACCCCGGAGGACCACCTTCATGATCACGGTATCTCCCCGGTCATTCCCTGCCAGTTTCCCGCATTTGGGGAAATCGCAGGGGTCAGCGGGACTCAAATGGAAATTTCAGTTTGAATGGCTGTCTTGCAAGGCACTTCTGTGAGTCTTCTCTTGCCGTGCCGTTTCATTTCATTTCTTCATTTAAAAAAATGCAACGCACCTGCCATGACGCCACCTCCGACTTTCATTTCATTGGTTCATTTTAACACCTCCGACTTTCATTTCATTGGTTCATGTTAAAAAATACAAAAAAAATTTGTAAAAAAACAAACTCCGACACTCTGACAGTCCAAACAGGAGAATGAGTACACCTGAAGTGCGTACTAGGGGTAGGCCGAGATCGCTCCAATGGGATCATTACAATGTTATCCCAGTCGAGGAGAGGCAGTTTAAGGAGAATATCCCGGCTCCCAAACTTCTTTGAAATGTCTTCCTTTTTGCTAGGACACTCTAACTTATAAGGAAAAGGCTGCCTGTGTGCTTACCTCCTCCTCCTCCTTCCTCTGCAACGCACCTGCCATGACGCCACGTTCCACTCCAGCAACACCTCCGACTTTCATTTCATTGGTTCATTTAAAAAAAAACAAAAAAAAATCTAAAAAAACAAACACCGACACTCTGACAGTCCAAACAGGAGAATGAGTACACCTGAAGTGCGTAGGGGTAGGCCGAGATCGCTCCAATGGGATCATTACGATGTCTCCTGACATTTCGCCCACATCTATGGCAGGCATCCTCAGAAGTTGCGAGGTCTGTTGGAAACTAGTCAAGTGGGGTTTATATATCTGTAGAATAATGTCCAGGGTGGGAGAAATAAGTCTTGTTTGCTTGAGGCAAGTGTGAATGTTGCTATTGGTCACTTTGATTAGCATTGAATAGCCTTGCAGCTTCAAAGCCTGGCTGTTTCCTGCCAGGGGGAATCCTTTGTTAGTAGGTGTTAGCTGGCCCTGATTGTTTACTATCTGTTTTCTGAGTATTGTTCTTTATTTACAGACCTGATTATTGAAGGTTTTTTTAAAATTATGTGCTTTGAACTGGATTGTATGGCAGTGTAGACACTTATAATCCTGTTTAAAGATGATGATGGGGATCATCAGCTTTGACATTCAGGATTATATGGCAGTATAGATCCAGCCTTAGAGTTAGTTACAGATTTCCCTTTATGAATGCATAGCCTGGAAAATTATTTTGCAATATATATATAAATTCAAATCAATTTTGCTTTGCTTTGCTTTGCTTTGCTTTGCTTTGCTTTGCTTTAGTTTTACATTGCCACTGCCTGCTAAACGCAGGAACATTGTCCTGATATTGAATACAAAACAGATCATAGAATCAAACAGTTGGAAGAGACCTCATGGGCCACCCATTACAAACCCCTGCCAAGAAGCAGGAAAACCGCCGGGCGAGCTTTTTGGTTAATTTCCCTACTTTTTGGTTAATCTCCCCCACAACTCCCCGTCATGCAGCCTTTGGCACTCCTGTGCCCTCCCCCCCCAACTCCCCGTCATGCAGCCTTTCCCCAGTAGTTGCCTGCCGGTCATTCCCTTTCATACACCATTTCCCCACTTTTTTTTATGGCGACTGTTAGGCAAGTTTTTTTTTTATATTATATTTTGGGAGGGTGCCCTGATGCGTATTATTGATGGTTTTAATCACAGGGGTCAGCACACACGGAGTGCAATGGATGAGCTTAACCCCGGAGGACCACCTTCATGATCACGGTGTCTCCCCGGTCATTCCCTGCCAGTTTCCCGCATTTGGGGAAATCGCAGGGGTCAGCGGGACTCAAATGGAAATTTCAGTTTGAATGGCTGTCTTGCAAGGCACTTCTGTGAGTCTTCTCTTGCCGTGCCGTTTCATTTCATTTCATTTAAAAAAATGCAACGCACCTGCCATGACGCCACGTTTCACTCCAGCAACACCTCCGACTTTCATTTCATTGGTTCATTTAAAAAAAAACCCAAAAAAATTCTAAAAAAACAAACACCGACACTCTGACAGTCCAAACAGGAGAATGAGTTCACCTGAAGTGTACTTTCAGCCTGTTGGGCATCGTCTCTGGAGTGCCCGGAAAAGAGGCACTCCTGTGTGTACGCCCCCCCCCCCCAACTCCCTGCAGCCTTTGGAAAAACGAATGCGACTTTATTTTGGTATAAAAAATAGTATTATTTTGGTATAAAAAATTAAAATATTTTAATTATTTTAATTATTTTGATTATTTTAATGAGCCATTTTCAGTTTCACTGTAACGCCCTTGTGTACTTTACATCCCAACCTTCCTCTCCCATCCTTCCCTCTCATCGTCTCTGGGGTGCCCGGAAAAGAGGCACTCCTGTGTGTACGCCCCCCCCCCCAACTCATGCAGCCTTTGGCACATCGCCCTGATGCGATCGGACCCAGGTTATCTAGAGTAACCAAAGCGGCCGTTTGCCCGGTGTTCCTGAGCAGTGAATACAGAAGACATAGCTGCCCGGCTCCAGCCTTATTTTAATTATTTTAATTATTTTGATTATTTTAATGAGCCATTTTCAGTTTCACTGTAACGCCCTTGTGTACTTTACATCCCAACCTTCCTCTCCCATCCTTCCCTCTCATCGTCTCTGGGGTGCCCGGAAAAGAGGCACTCCTGTGTGTACGCCCCCCCCCCCCAACTCATGCAGCCTTTGGCACATCGCCCTGATGCGATCGGACCCAGGTTATCTAGAGTAACCAAAGCGGCCGTTTGCCCGGTGTTCCTGAGCAGTGAATACAGAAGACATAGCTGCCCGGCTCCAGCCTTATTTTAATTATTTTAATTATTTTGATTATTTTAATGAGCCATTTTCAGTTTCACTGTAACGCCCTTGTGTACTTTACATCCCAACCTTCCTCTCCCATCCTTCCCTCTCATCGTCTCTGGGGTGCCCGGAAAAGAGGCACTCCTGTGTGTACGCTTCCCCCCCCCCCAACTCCCTGTCATGCAGCCTTTGGCACCCGCATACCCATCCAGATCATCCGAATCAACCCTGGCGATCAATGGCTACTTATTTTAATCGCGACTTTATGGCGAGTTTCCCCTGATCTGCTTGGCTGTGGGTGAATTTCCCCCCCCCCATAACTCCCTGTCATGCAGCCTTGATTATTGTAATGAGCCATTATCAGTTTCACTGTAACTCTCAGCCTTTGCATGCGTGTCATTTGTTCATTTGTGTAGTAACTTCCAACCGGTGCAGCCCATAAGCCTACACGAAGCCGCAACTCATCACAACAGCTTCGGGAGAGAAGCACATGGAGCGGTGAGGGAGGAAGGGGACACCCGCATAGCCAGCCAGATCATATTCTAAAAAAAATTTAAAACTCTTCTGTGGCAGTGTGCTGTAGTTGCCAACTCTAGTTTACCCCAACTCCCCGTCATGCAGCCTTTGGCAATCCTGTGCCCTCCCCCCCCACACCCTGTCAAGCAACCAAGAAAGGGGAAATCACGAATAGGGTTCAACGGGTTACCAGCACCTGTTTGGCACTCCTGTGCCCTCCCCCCCCCCCCAACTCATCACAACAGCTTCAGGATGGTCATCAAAATACTGTATATTTCTGGTTTGTGATTGATGATTACCAGTCTTGGAATTACTCTAAAGATTTTCTATCTTCAAACCTCCGACTTTCGTTCTTGATTGATGCAAGCGGCCAGCTTTGACCGCACTAATTTTTTCAAAGTAAATGCTTCGGTCCTCCACATTTTCATAGCAGCACTTCGTTTTATTGATGATTTTAATTGCGACTTTATGGGAAGTTTCTTGGCACTCCTGTGTGTACGCTTCCCCCCCAACTCCCTGTCATGCAGCCTTTGGCACTCCTGTGCCCTCCCCCCCCAACTCCCTGTCATGCAGCCTTTGGAAAAACAAGCTAGCTATCATTAGCTAAGTATTTCTTTTATTCTTGATTTATGATTAATGATTAATGATTGATTGTAATGGCGAATTTTAGTCAAGTTTATGATTTTTATGGCGACTGTATGGCAAGATTCCCCCAACTCCCTGTCATGCAGCCGTTGGCACTCCTGTGCCCTCCCCCCCCCCCTCCCTGTCATGCAGCCTTTGGCACTCTAAGGGCATCACAGGAACCCCAGGACACTTTTTATTGATTATTTTAAAGGCGACTTTAGTAATGGAGACCTCGGTACACTCCTTCTTTACCTTTGACTTCGTCCTCTGCAACCGAGCGCCATCAAGCGGCGGAAGCCTTCCCGCTCTACCATATGGAAGGGTTTGGCAGTTGCCAAAGTGGGAGTATTCTTCCTGCGGCTCCAGGTGCTGCCAGTTTCTCTTACTCTCACCTTGATCATTGGGTGATGCCTCTTCATATGCATCTCAAACCCTTCCTGACAGATGGCTAGCCTGTCTCTACTGAATCATAGAATCCTGAATCACAAAATCCTACATTAGGAAGAGACCCAAAAGGCCACCTAGATGGCTTCCCCCCCCCCCCCAACTCCCTTTCATACACACATCCCGGAGGTCTGGGCTCGTCGGCATGGATTAGCTCTAGAGGGTGAGCATTTGGAAAATTTTCCATTTTTAAATAGAGGCAAAGAACTCGGTGAAATTGTTTTTGTTTCACCATGGGAAAACCACCTTCGTTAGGACTTCTTCATCATGGAGGACTGCGCTCGTCGGCATGGATTACCTCTAGAGGGTGAGCATTTGGGTAATTTCCCATTTTTGAATGGAAACCCTCCCCCCCAACTCCCCTTCATACACCAGGGTTCAGAGACGTTGCTCACATCCCTCATACTAGGATGGAATAACATTTTGGGAGGGTGCCCTGATGCATACTACTTTGCTTTCTGCGTTGCGGTTTCTTACATTGTCACTGCCTGCTGAACGCGGGAACATCCCAAGCTTCCTCTCCCATCCTTCCCTCTCAGCCTTTGGCACTCCGACAGTCCAAACAGGAGAATGAGTACTTTCAGCCTGTTGGGCATCGTCTCTGGGGTGCCCGGAGAAGAGGCACTAAACGCTCCCCCACCACTCCCTGACATGCAGCCTTTGGCACTCCAGTGCCCTCCCCCCCCCAACTCATCACAACAGCTTCGGGAGGGAAGCACATGGAGCGGTGAGGGAGGAAGGGGACACCCGCATAACCAGCCAGATCATTTCTGTAGTTCCAACCAGTGTGATGAAACGCTTCCTTCCCGGCGAATACCAAAGAAAGGCAGGGGACTGCAGATGGACACATTGAAACACCCGCATAGCCAGCCAGATCATCCGAATCAACCCTGGCGATCAATGGCACTTCTGTACTCGTGCACTTGTTCCTGATTGATGGGACCGGCCTGCTTTGAACACACTAAAAAGGAAACACTTTGGACCACAGGGACACTCGTTTAAGAGCATGGGGAGAGCGCCGAGAGAAGTTAAAATTTGACTTTGCATGGCTTCCCAACCCCCCAACTCCATAAAAAAATGAATGAATGCATTGCCTGGAAAATTATTTTGCGGTAATTCATAGTCAAGAAAATTATTTAACATACATATTATTTCCCCCCCCCCCCACTAACTGTCTTCCTGGCTGCTGAGAGTAGGCCAGTACTTAATCCCAGACATTTTCGTGGAAGCACTTCTTTTTATTTATGATTATAATTGCGAATTTTGGTTGGTCCCCATCCCTGACCTATACTTGGGAAACCTCCCCCCAACTCCCTTGTCTTCCTGGCTGCTGAGAGTAGGCCAGTACTTAATCCCAGGGGTCAGCACACACGGAGTGCAATGGATGAGCCTAACCCGGGAAGACCGCGGGACTCAAATGAAAATTTGACTTTGCATGGCTTCCCAACCCCCCAACTCCATAAAAAAATGAATGCATAGCCTGGAAAATTATTTTGCGGTATAAATTCATAGTCAAGAAAATTATTTTACATACATATTATTTCATACACCCTTTCCCCAGTCGTTACTTGCCCCCCCCCCCCCCCCCACTAACTGTCTTCCTGGCTGCTGAGAGTAGGCCAGTACTTAATCCCAGACATTTTCGTGGAAGCACTTCTTTTTATTTATGATTATAATTTCGAATTTTGGTTGGTCCCCATCCCTGACCTATACTTGGGAAACCTCCCCCCAACTCCGTTGTCTTCCTGGCTGCTGAGAGTAGGCCAGTACTTAATCCCAGGGGTCAGCACACACGGAGTGCAATGGATGAGCCTAACCCGGGAAGACCGCGGGACTCAAATGAAAATTTGACTTTGAATGGCTGTGAGACCAAAGTTCGTCTTTACCTCCCTTAACTCTCTTTCATACACACTTTCCCCTCCTCTTTACCTCCCTTAACTCCCTTAACTCCCAGAAGGGCCGCACTGGTTGGAACTACACTAATAATGAGCACTGTAAGCATTTTGTGTTGGCTTATGGGCCGCACTAGTTGGAACTACACAAATGAAATGCTTGCCCTGATGTGCAGCGAAAATACCACAGGGCACACAAAAACTGCAGACAAATGCGCTGCAGTGTTTTCATTTTATTTCAAATATTTTATATATTTTTTTTAAGAATAAAAGAAATATGTAGCAGTGAAACTTTTAAAAAAGAAAAATTTCAAAATGCTTGCCCTGTAGTGATGCAAAAACAGCTGCAGGACAGCCACAACAACTGGGTAAAACAGCTTTTGTTTCACCAAAGACAAATGTGAAGACGTCTACAGATGGCGAAAGTCAACTTTCTGGCCACCTCCTAAGCCTGTGGAGTGAACAGGGGCCCAGCCATGATAGCAATGTACTTTGTCCACCCAGCGACTTACCACAGTAAAGGCTGTAGTGATCTACGCATCCATGCTATCCAGATCAATCTGGGGATAGCCCAAAAATGGCAAGTTGGCCTTCAATAAGACCAGCTTTTCCACAGCAAGGGGGTCGAGCAAGTTACGTTGGAGGGTGTGACGATTGCAATGTACTTTGTCCACGCAGTGACTCCAAATGCCTCTTCAAACGCAGGACGACAGGGACCACATGGCTGTAGTGCTTTCTGTGCTGAAAGATGTTCGGTGGCTAATTTGAATGGTTCTAGTATCTCGACCAGCTGAGTGATGATCATCCACTCCTGGTTGTTGGGGGTCAGCTTGGGCTGACAAAGATGTTCCATGCGCTCCCACATGATGCAGGTCAAGAGCCCACCCCGGGAGGAGTTAATCTGTCTCAGTGGCATGGGAGGGAGAAGGCCGGGAAGGGTATCGGCCTTCTCTCAGCAGACAAAAAGGCGGTCAATCCCAGGGGGGCCAGGGTCAAGAGCCCACCCCGGGAGGACTCAGTCTGTCTCACTAGGGGACGGCCAATATGCTGTGTAAGAAATGTGCACACCATGACAGTCCCGGGGGGGGGGGGGCGGGCCGAGCAATGTCCCCCTGGGAGGGAGAAGGCCGGGAAGGGTATCGGCCTTCTCTCAGCAGACAAAAAGGCGGTCAATCCCGGGGGGGCCAGGGTCAAGAGCCCACCCCGGGAGGACTCAGTCTGTCTCACTAGGGGACGGCCAATATGCTGTGTAAGAAATGTGCACACCATGACAGTCCCGGGGGGGGGGGGCGAGCAATGTCCCCCTGGGAGGGAGAAGGCCGGGAAGGGGACGAACAAAATACTATTAAAGATATATTGTTTTGAAGGAGTTAAGTTATTGGGAGTTTTTGGCCAAAAAAGCTTAACAAAAAACTGTTATTTTAAGAAAAATTGCCCAAGAACTGGAGTTAAAAAGATGCATGGTCAAGGAACCCTTATTTAAAACTTCGATTTAGAACTTCGATTTAGAAGAAACACTTCCGGGTTTGAAAGAAATACCGATATAGTACTGTTATAAAAAAAAACAATTTACAAAATTGTCGAACAAAACCACCCAGCCAGATAATTTCCCTTAATTTAATATTCATAGTTGTTTCAAAGTGAAATTTATGATATTTTCTTCTTTTGATTTAATTTACTTTCTGCATTTTTAACAATTAATTTGTAATAATATTATAAATAAATAATTTATATTTCGTATTGTTATGTTAAAAAAATATAATACATTTCTTATGTATTACATTTTATTACAGTCTTAAGTAATTTAATTTCAATTTCTTACCTTGCTTCTTGTTTAGCAACTGACTGTATTTTAATTTTTGGTTTAACTTTTTATTGATTTATATTCTATTTGATAATTTTATTATTCTTATTTGTTATTTTATTGTAGCAGACAGTTATATTATTTTATTATTTTATTTCTTATGTTACATTACTTTATTAATATATGTTTTTTTAATTATTTCTTTTAATTACCAATATATTAAATTACCAATATTAAAATATATATATATATAATATATATTTAAAATATAAAAAATATAAAAAATATAAATATAAAATAAAAAAAATAAAAAAATATAAAAATATAAAAATATAAAAAATATAAAAAATATAAATATAAAAAATATATTTAAAATATAAAAAAATTTAAAAATATATGGGGGAAGGGGTGAAGATAAGGGAGGAAAGAAATCATAAATGCCAAAAAAAAATGATTCCCTTCTATTCTGCTCGTGCAATATCTTTCATTTTCTATGAAAAAAACACAAAATTAGTTCCATCTAAATGTATGATGAAGCTGTAAGGTTTTTGTTTATTTTGTTTATTTTCGATTTATTATTATTATTATTTATTTTTATTTATTTATTTATTTATTTTTATTATGTATTATTATTTATTTATTTATTTATTATTAACGAATGCTTGATTAACGAATTTCGTTAATGCCTCCGCGCATGCGCTAAAGCGCGGAAGCGACATCTTAACGAATCGATTCGTTATTAACGAATAACGAAATTTCGTTAATGTAAAATTCGTTAATCGATTCGTAATTTCGTAATAACGAATTAACGAATTTCGTTAATATTCGCGCATGCGCTTTAAAACCGCTGGCGCCATCTTAACGAATCGATTCGTTATTACCCTTCAATAACGAAATTCGTTAATATTAACGAAATTTCGTAAATAACGAAAAAAATTTTGGGAGAGTTTTGTAAATATTTTTAATATCGAAACAAAAAAAAACCCCAATTAAGAATCGAATTTAGAAACAATTTTTTTCTTGATCAAACAGGCCTACTTTTTACCCCCCCTTTTTTTTCTTTTTCTATTTTTATTATAGCCTTAATGACCTTTTTTTCTTCTGCACTGTTCTATCTTCTTTTTAATGTTCTCCCTCTTTCGTTGTATTTAGTAGATAATTCAATAAAAACTTATTATAAAAAAAAAGATGTCCCTGTTATAGACGATGAAGAAGTGCAGTTTCCCACAGCAAGGCATGAGAGTGTTGATACTGAAAATAGCCAGGTACAGATGGATTCAGAGAAGGGGGATAATTCTCAGCCTGATAATGAGCAAGCAGGGAAACAGGCTGACACTAACATACAGACTGACCTTGACAAAATGAGAAGCTTAGATCGGGTTGACCGTTTGGAATTCCAAGTCCGAAGGAGTGAAAGGATAACTAACAAGAGGGAGGCCAGGGAGGCCAGGGGCCAAAGAAAAGCCTTCATGTTTTGCAAAGGATATTAAGGCATGTGAGACGAAATCTTTGTCAAAGCAACTTTGCGTTCTACTAAGGAGCTTGCCTATGCTTGTCTGGATTTAACTTGCAGTTTTTATGTTCATGATTTCAGGGCCTTGTCATGTTCTCTCAAGTTTTTTGCTTTGCTGTTGTCTTTTTGGACTAAGCTTCAAGTGCTTTAGGATATTGATCTGTTGGAACATTAACCTTTGCTTTTACAAACCTTTTACCTTTTGTTCTTAATAAACTATAAAGACTTCTGGCTGTGTGTGGTTTGGTGTCTTCAGTGAGGTGAATCTACTCTGAGGTGCAATAGTTATATAATTTCATCATGAAGTATGGAGCCACGAAGGGGCAATGGGTCAAACCCTTGTGCCAGCTGAACTGCTGATCTGAAGACCTGAAGGTTGGTGGTTCAAATCCGCAAGACAGGGTAAGCTCTTGTCTGTCAGTCCTATCTTCCCATGTGGGGACATGGGAGAAGCCTCCCACAAGATGGTAATTGAATGCTTGTAGATACAGTGGGTCCACTGCACGGACCTACAAGCTCTCTAAATACAGTTCATCTAGACATCTCTGAAATCACTCTCATGCCCTTAGAGGAAGAGGGGGAAATAAGCATGATTTGCTCCTTGGAATAGATGCAGAATATTGTTAGCATTTTGCAGCTGAGGGTAGAGCAGGTTTCTGCTTAATGTTCATTATTCCAATGAGAAGAGACAGGGCCACTGGCAATGTGTATCAATCTGTAACTACAGAATTTCATACATAAGCAACACCTATGTACCAGAAATGAATATGTACCATATTTATAGAATCATTCTTGAATTTCTCCCTCATTAGCCATGTAGATGCATCTGTGGGAGACAGGATAAATAATCAGTGGCAGTCCCTCCTTTTCTAATTAGTCAAGAAAAAAGATATATGGTTCTTTGTAACATGAATTATTCTTTACTTGTTGGTTAACTGGCATTAGTTTTCTGACATCAGATAATGGAACATTGTGTACAGACAAATCCCACCCTACCCCTGCTTCCAAATCCTGGAGATAAACTGGAAAGGTGTGTGCTCTGAATAATATGGAATAATCTGAATAGCACGTCGTTCAGCTATAAGGCAGAGCTCTTACCTTACATTGGCAGGAAGGATGTTAGGCATATTTATAACTACAAAAGGTTAAAACAGAATGTTCCAAAATGTTGCCAGACGGTTTAGAATTAATAACAGCTGGAAGTCTGTACAGAGCTGGCTTTCCATTTCTAATGCACTACTCAGCACTCAAAGGGGGCAAGAGACTAACTTTGTCCCTCATTTATCTTTCAGGGTCTGCTGTCTTTTAGTAGTCCTTTCTCCTTTGTGACAATGGCAATTCAGAAAGTACTCAATGGGACTGATTAAAGAAACACCATGAAATTTCTGAAATACTGGGGAAAACAAATGTATCCCTACTCCCCTTAGCTTGAATAATACCTGAGAGATTTGTAGTTACAATATAGTAAACAGTTTCTTAAAATAAGCACCTCTGTATCAAGATTCAGAAAGCTTACCAATTAAATTAGGGATGAGCCAAGTTCTCAATTTTTAATATGGTCAAGGGTGTATATCATGGGTCCCCTAACTTTTAAAGTGGAGGGCTGGTTCATGGTCCCGCAGACTGTTTGGGGGGCCAGACTTTAATTGTGCATGTGTGGCGTGAGAGGCGGTGCCACTCACCTTAACTTTACCTCACCACACACTTATTGCCACCGCTCCCTCACACATACACACATTGCTGCTGCCACCACACACTGACTTACTTACTTACTTAGGTGATCCCTCATTGTCTGAGTAGGATAGTCTTCCAAGGTCAGTGTACTGGTGGGTCCGTAGGTGACTGTGGAGCCCTATTCTTGATCTGCTTCTGAGGGCATTGGTTTTCAGATGGAAGGCAGTCTCTGTTGGGATTGGCTTGATGTGTCTTCCTCTTGGCATGTTTCTCTCTTTCGCCCTCCATTCATGCGTCTTCAAATTATACAGCACTGCTGGTCACAGCTGACCTCCAGCTGGAGTGTTCAAGGGCCAGGGCTTCCCAGTTCTCAGTGTCTATGCCAGAGTTTTTAAGGTTGGCTTTGAGCCCATCTTTAAATCTCTTTTCCTGTCCACCAACATTCCGTTTTCCGTTCTTGAGTTCGGAGTACAGCAACTGCTTTGGGAGACGGTGGTCGGGCATCTAGACAACATGGCCAGTCCAGCGGAGTTAATGGCAGAGGACCATCGCTTCAATGCTGGTGGTCTTTGCTTCTCCCAGCACATTGACATTTGTCCATTTGTCTTCCCAAGAGATTTTCAGGATTTTCTGGAGGCAGTGCTGATGGAATCATTCCAGAAGTTGCATGTGACATCTGTAGACAGTCCACGTCTCGCAGGCATATAGCAGGATTGGGAGGAAAATAGCTTTATTGCCACCACCACATGAATGCACCAGCCACACATGTGTAGCAGTAGCAGTGGGGGTTGGGAAAAAGGTCTTGGCTGATCTTAGTTTGGGGACCCCTGGTGTATAAACAAGCATGGTATAGTGGTTGGAATATTGGACTAGGGCTTCAAGAGATAAAGAGTATGAACCCTCACTTGTCCATAGAGAACCAATGGGTTATCTTAGGCAAGTTACATTCTTTCTGCCACAGTAAAAGACAATGCCAACTCAACCCCCTTTGAATGAATCTTGCAAAAAAACAAGCACAAAACAAAAAAAAAAAACCACCCGAGGGGCTTCCTCAGTCAGAAATGACTTGAAAGAATGCAATAATGACAACAAAAGAAAAATCATACTTTACTTCTTGGACAAAAATAAGTTTTTATCGATAACGATTTTATATAAGTGTTGCCTTACGTAAACATCCAGACACTGAGTTTGCATATGTCGAACTATCTTTGAAACCAAGAGTTGTGATCCTATATGTAAACTGATGTTAATGACAGAGTATGTATTTTGGGGGGAATATTGCATTTACTCTCCCATGATCAGTCAGTGGCTAGGAGGAGGGTGTTAGCCTGCTATTTAGTATCTGTCTACAACTGAGCATCCAGGAGAAAGGAACTACTGTTTCCTTCCCAGACTTCCAGCATATGGTAGAATACATCCAGTGCAGCATGGAAGGATAATAACTGCTCCTTTCTCTATAGCAGACAGACATTGCTGGGGCTACCTTCAGACATAAATTGGATGTGGAAAGATGTGTGCTGAAGTTTTATTGGGATCTTTGGGCTCTGGAGGACTTTTGTTCAGGAGTTTTGGGGACTCAATCAGAATTCTGATGATATGATTAAGCAGGCCCATAGCCAGGATTTCGTTTGGGGGGGGGGCCTAAAATTTTTTCGGGGGGTTTTTGGGGGGGGGCTGAGTTTTGGGGGGGGCTGAGTCTGAGTGAAAGAGGGTTTAGCCTAGCAAACCTTTTGTATTATTACCCCAATACCCCCATGCATATGGGATATATTGATTATGGTGATCAGATCATGATATGAATAAACATAACAGTTTAAATAATGCACCAGTAAGGCCTTTTCGCGAACCACCATCAGAATTTCGGGGGGGGGGGGGGGCTGAAGCCCCCCAAGCCCCCCCCCCCCGGCTACATGCCTGTGATTAAGGTACCATCTCCTGCAGGATTTTTGGACAAAAGGGATACTTTCTGGATTCATAGGCTTGAGGCCCTGACACCATAGCCTCAGCCTAGATGATAATACCACCATCTACTGAAGAATGTGAAAAATATAATGTTCTAAGCTGCCACTTTGAATGTGGCCAAGTTTCACCTTTGGCAGTTGAAGAAGGTAGAAACCAAAATGTTTTGCACATTTTATAGTCTTTAGGTCTGAATTAGAATTTTGTAAATATTTAAGTTCATATTTATGGTTGTTACATGACTGAGAAACCAAAATCCAACCTTTGAAATTCCATTATTTGGCAGAGGTACATGTGCCAAGCAAGTTCCTTTTCATCATCACCCATAGAGTTTCAACCACTGACATTCTGGATCTCAAGTAATGGCATGCTAGCAACATTTCCTGTGCCATCCAGATAAAATAGGATTTCACCTGAAATATTTTCTTAGACTGCTTGACCAGCAATTTTCCTGACATTCAAACATTTACAACTGCCCAACCCAATCAGCAGATCTTTAGTATCATTTTTCTCTTTTGCTTCTTTCTCCTGAAAGTAGATGCCATACAATCAATAATGACAGTTGTATCATAGTATCAAAGTACATGGCAAGTAGCTTGATTATGTGACAGCATTCAATACCAGTTCAAAAAAGTGCAAAGCTTTTTGCCACTATTCTGCCTTTTGCATGGCAGTGGCTGATGCCAGGTGTTGGTGACCTTGTGTAAAAGCTTTTAGCATACACCGAACTCTATGTGCATCCATTTTTAGCAAAATATTTCTTACAATTGCTGCACCTAGTCATTTATTGTGTTCTGATGTTGTCGAGTTAATGGCATGACAGGATGAAAGTTCTACACATTTTTGTTGAGCTAAAGTAATTCATGAGGAGGACAGACTCTTGCACAAAAGCCTGATTTTTCAGAGTTCTCTTTCAACTGAAATTTAATTTAGTAATAAGGCACCCTGCCAAATGAGAAAAGGTCAAAGACTAGAGTGACTGGAAAATTCAAGGTTATTCTTGACGAAAGAGGGAAGCAGAAAGATATAACACAACAGCCGACTGTCAGCATATTACTGCCAGAAGCTCAAGACAGAGACGGATTTTTTTACCTTGATAAATTGTTAGAATAGGTCAGTCAGCTGCTCCCCATAGCACCACCAGGAGCTTAAATGTCAGTGATTAAGCGTTTCCATGGAAATCTCTCGGAGTTCCACAAATGGCCCATTATTTACGCCCACAGTTTCTCAGTATAAGTGATAATGACAGTGTGTTTTGTTGTGCCCTGTGATATCTGAGGCAGGCGGTGCAGATGGAGGATGAAATGCAATATCAGAGAACCAAGCCAGATCTCTTGCAAGGAAGCAAGACCTGCTGCTTGATTTGTGGCCCTGAAAGGGTGGCCAGGTTTGTTGTAACCATTGATTGTCAAACAGGCAGCTTCAGGGATGAATTACTGGGACAGAATATGAGACAAAATAAACTCTCTCAAGAAGAGAGGAGGATGGCACAGCGGCTCCATAGTACAGGAAGTATATGTGGCTAATGGCTGATAACACATATAACGTTTACCTTTCAGAAGAATGCAGAATATTGATTGAAATGCTGCTGTTGTTGAAATATTCAGGCAATCCATTTCTTCTGTCTGAAACTGGCACAAGAGCTTGAGAAATAGGCATTTTGTGCCCCACTAAGCTATGATAAAACTGCAATCTTTGTGTGTGGCTGCACTGATTGGTCTCCTCAGTTGATTAGTCCTTCACCGTGACAAATCACTTGCTGTCATTCTCCCTCCCAGCTAATCCCAGCACAGATCCTAGACAAGCTATTTTCTGGCCAATTTGGGGGGGGGGGGGGAGAGTGGGAAGTCTAAACAGCTGTAAGAACTATATAAGATGTCTTTCCCCGTATGTTTATGCTTGTACTTGTATCCTTTTTGGTTGAATCATAATAAATCTCTGTAGCTTGTCTTCAACCTGGTGAGTTGGTTTCTCTGTCCTGGCCTATCTGGTTTAGCATATGCTCGCCAGGTATGGACTTTCTAACTGTGGTCTTAGCTAAATCACTACAAAGGGATGGCCTCCACTGATGTCATAAACAACAGACCTTGGTTATATCATCAATCATCAACCACAGATACTCTGGATATGTCATTAAAATTAAATAAAAAAACAAAGCCAGGGAAGGAATCTGCACACTTAGTTTTCAACCCCTTTAATTTTCTTGCCCTGAGTTTCCTCTCTCATACCTGGGTTCAAGAGAAAAAAGAGCCAGGCCCTAAGATATGGGAACTCCAGATATTTATTCTATCTTCTAAAAGACACAATTATTTTGTATTTCCTCACATTGAAATGTGTTTTCTTAAGACTAGCTCTACATAGTAAGCAGCTAAAATATGCTGGCATATTTTTATCCCAGTATTTTACCTTAAGCCCTTGCTGGCTTGTAGCCTCTGAAAACATCTTTCAAAATTGATTTCAGTCCTTGTTGTGAAAAAAGTTCCATCCCTTAGCTGTGAACAAACAAGTGAACTGATTCTCAGAGTGTTTATCCTTCTGTAGCCAAAATGATTCCATCTACACACAAGAGGTGGTATCAGCAGGCTTGGAAGAAGTCACAATTTGAATATGTACCAAAAACCAAAACAACAACAACAACAACAACAAAAATAACTTTGTAGGAAAATGTCTTAAGGATAGACTTACCAAAAACCAAACTTTGGAGAATTATTTAAAAAAAGTAATTAGATACTGATATAGATCAAACCTTCTCCAAATGGTTACCAATAGATGCAATTGGGGGGGAAACAATTCTTTACTTTATTGGTTCTCACATGTAACAGAATGATTACTTTGAGTTACTTTTAAGACAAAAAATGTTTACTGCTTAAATATGGGTTGAAGCACAGTTTTCTTCTTAGGCATTGTCAAACCAGATAACTATCTCCCAGTTATAAGCTGGCAAACTTATAGGAAACACTAAACACACACACACACACACACACAATTTATGATTAATTAGACTTGGATTTGATTGCTTTCAGTCCAGCAATCAAATCAAGGTCTAATATTTATCTAATGACTGGGTTGTAGCCCTGTTCTCTGATTCAGTTCCTAGAATTGCCATTCTGTATATTGGCACTTCTGGGAATGATACTGCAGTGCTATAAACTCTGATTTAGTGTTCTGTTTAAACGAAATCCTTCCAGGAAGCCTGGCTTTGTCCTCGGAATCCAAACTCATCAAATGTTCACAAGTTTCTCATATCTAATCTTGTTACTTGTTTACCATTTTTTTTGAAAGAGAGAACCCCACCTGATGAGGGTGACCCGTACTGAACTTTATGACCAGCCAGGTGAACATGCCACATGAGAGCAATGCAACCCTTGGCTTATAGGCTGTGGCCTCCTCTTCAAGATGTGTGGGCTTAGTTTAATGTAATCTCCAATGCATGCCAGGCAGAATCATTCTCAAAACAGTTGTTAAATTAATTAAATTTGCACCGGCTGTAGGCTTAATTCACAGATGTCAATAATAAGGTTAATGGTCGTGTGAATTGCTAAGGTTGGCAGAACAATGGCAATCCCTCATTCTGTTCTTCCTAGGTTTAAGGAAATAAATAATAATGTTACAAAAAAAAATAGATCAATAGAGTTCACTCTATGAGTCCAGGAGAAATGTTAGTGGATGCTCCCCTACTCCTGGCTAAGTGATAAAATAGATCTTTGTCATGTTGGTTTGTCAAGTGTCCCTTATTATAGGAGATAGCTCTTACTTAGGGAGCTACGGTGGCGCAATGGGTTAAATCCTTGTGCCATAAAGACTGCTGACCTGAAGGTCAATGGTTCGAATCCATGAGATGGGGTGAGCTCCCATCTGTCAGCTCAAGCTTCTCATGTGAGGACATAAGAGAAGCCTCCCACAGAATGGTAACACATCCGGGCATCCCCTGGGCAACGTCTCTGTAAATGGCCAATTCTCTCATGTCAGAAGTGACTTGCAGTTTCTGAAGTCGCTTCTCACATGATAAAAAAGCTCTTACTTTGTTGGAGCATGCAAGAAATCAGTGAGAAGGGGTGAGAAGGGCTGGGTGAGAAGGGCGGAATATAAATACTGTAAATAAATAAATAGGCATGAAATGATTTGTCAGCTCTGCAAGTTGTGAATTATGACTCTTGTTTGTTATTGGTATTTTGTCCAGTGTATGCAGGTGAAAATTATTGGTATTTTTATTGGTATTTTTAAAACCTGGTAGCACTATTGGCATGCATAGGTTCAGTGCCAGCCATCTGGTGGACAACACACTAATTTAGTTCAAGATACAAATTACATAGCTATCCAGATATTGTTGTACTACAGTTCCCAGCATTTCTCATCACTTTTTAGACTGGTCAGAGCTGCTGTGGGTTGAAATCCAACAATTTCTGCAGGGCCACACAATTTCTGGGTTAAACCACTGAGCTGCAGAGCTTATTTATTTATTTATTTATTTACTTCATTTGTATGCCGCTTTTCTCAGCCCTTAGGCAACTCAAAGCGGTTAACAAGAGCAGCAGCAAAGATTCAATGCTAACATCATACAAACCATTTAAAAACAATTAACACAATAACACACGAAGTAATTAAACATCAGTAAACAACTAATTAGCGTCTCATAACTAGAATCATGATCCAGCTCGTCATCCGTAGTTCCGTTTTCCTATATTCATTGCACTGCCTTCTCAAACGCCTGTTCAAATAACCAGGTGTTCACTTTTCTCCAAAATACCATTAGTGAGGGAGCCGATCTAATATCTGTGGGAAGGGCGTTCCACAGCCGAGGGGCCCCCACTGAGAAGGCCCTGTCCTTCGTTCCCGCTAAACGTGCCTGTGTTGCAGGCGGGATCCTCCCCAGAGGATCTTAAAGTCCTAGTGGGTTCGTAGGTGGAGATGCATTCGGATTGCGTTGGGCCAGAACTGTTAGGGCTTTATAAGCCAACGCCTATGTTGACTGAAAGGTCACAGGTTCAAATCCGGGGAGTGGCGTGAGCTTCCGCTGTCAGCCCCAGCTTCTGCCAACCTAGCAGTTTGAAAACATGCAAATGTGAGTAAATCAATAGGTACCTTTCCAGTGGGAAGGTATGGTGATCCATGCACTCATGCTGGCCACATGACCTTGGAGGTGTCTACGGACAACCCCAGCTCTTCAGCTTAGAAATGGGGATGAGCATCAACCCCCAGAGTCAGACATGACTGTACTTAATGTCAGGGGAAAACCTTTACCTACAAAATTTCTTCTGTTTGCTTGCTCTTGCTCCTCCTTCCAAGCCAGACGTCCAAAACTTTTGTATGAAAAGTTATTTTCAAGTATTTTGAGGTGCACTTCTATCATCTGCTGCCAATGCTATGTATTGGTAATACACACCATTGTCTAATAATCTTTCCCAGCAACATCATCTGTTTTCAAATATTATCATTTAGAAACACAAATAATAAAATGCTACACAATGCTTTAAATCTTTCAACAGACAATTAGCTTATATGCAAAAGAACTGTGTGTCCAAAATATCCTTACTTGTCTACAAAAAAACAAACCAAACCCTAGCATCCTTTGGAAGAGAGTTCCACAGCCTGAGAGTGTCCACCAAGAAGGCCTAAAGCAATGTTTCCAGCCAACTCCATCTATGAAAGAGGAAAGAGTAAACAGGGACATCAATATGAATGTCTTGTAGCCATGCTTTTTGTAATAAACCCTAGTCAATAATCTGTTACAGCTGAAGTTTCTTAATACTTCCAAGATAGTGTGTCACAGGAATCCAACTATAGCAATGTTTAGATCTGCCTTGTCACTCAACTGGCTTTAAGAAATCTGGTGGGTTTTGGCAATTGATGGATTAGTAATAAGTTATTAAATTGCATTTAATTCAAGTTACAGTGTAATGTGTTCAATTATATGCTATTTTATTTGATTTTACTGGCATTTTCTTTCTTTAATCTTCCTGTGAGCCCTATTGAATCCCATAGATATTTATTTATTTATTTCATATATTTATATCCCGTCCTTCTCCCCACAAGGGGAACTCAGCGTGGCCTCACATGAGCATCAGAGGATGCTAACAGCATAAATACCATAAAAATTACAATTCATAATAAAATCATTTTAAAACATTAAAACAAGATAGGAGAAAGGCAGCATCTAAATCAATCAAACAACAAAAAACTAACAAACACACACATTTCAAAATACATTTTAATTATACTTATTGTATTCTAACTGTATTTTAACCTAACACATACAACACTGTTTAATTGTTTTTTTTAAGTATTTGTTTTGTTTTAAATTGATCAAAGTGTGTGGCTGTTAGCCACCTTGATTCCCCTCAAGGAGAAAGTTGAGTAAATCATGTATACAAATTCATTATAATTTTCAAGATTTTATTGGAAGCCAGATTTATCAATAGCTTTTCAGAGCTGTGTGAGCAATTTTAATAAATGAGTCTATCATGGCGTAATGGAAGGAAGGGTCTAACGTCGTCACTTTCCTTCTATATGATTTCAAACAGTTTTGTCTGATGAAGAAACAGTGAAGCTTTTGAAACTTGCATGATTTTTTTTTCTGCATTGCGGTTGGCCAATGAATTGAGTTTTTAAAAAAGATTTTGCATTTTGCTGTATTTTGCTGCATGGGTAACATGGTTACCTCTGAATATTATATTGTATGTGTGAGAGAGATATTTGCATCACATAGCAGCATATGACTAGCATCAATCTATGATTACCTGCTACTTCCACCATAGAGAAGCATTACAGGAAATACATTGTTTTCTGGAGAAAGCAAAGCATATTGCTGACAGCTGGATGAAATTTAAGAAGAGCTTGGAGGTGATGGTTATGGCAATATGTTTATATTTATAATGCTGTGTAAAATGGATTGATGCTGAATACAGATAAACACAATACTTCAAAGACCCGCCCCCCCCCCCCCCGCCACATTCAGGCTTATTATTTTCCTTCCTATTCGGCAATGAGTAATGTGTATCATTTTTGAAGATCACTGAAGTAAACAACAGAGTCAATGTCTAGATATGGATCATTATATTGTACAAATACATCACTCAATCTACTTTCCTAACAAAGCAGTCAGCCCATCAATGTTTGTTCATTTATTTCTTTGGCACAATATCTAGACAATTTCTAATCAAATATCTAAGGGGGGCACAAAAACAAAGCAAAACAACAACAACAACAACAACAACAACAATATATATCTAAATGTTATAAGGAAATCCTTCCTTGACGTTGATTGGATCATAAATAAGGTAAGGGGTAAAGTGAGAGCATCGCTCCTCATAATGGAATTATGCTTTATTCCCACATTTCTAGTCTTGCAGTAAATTAAAACCTGACTACAACATTTAGAGCAGTGGCTCCCAACCTGTGGTCCATGGACCACCAGTGGTCCCCAAGAACTAAATTATGGTCCACGGCCTCACCATTATTACACCGTTGCAATGAGAGCAACTGGTCTCATGAAGCCCTCTTATAGTGCCAAGGAAACGGGGATGTCGGGAGGAGAGAGGCTGACTACCCATGAAAAGTGTGACAACAAGCCTCCTGTCTGCTGCTGATCCTCCTCCTCCCTTCTCTGAGCGGAGCTGTTCCATGTGGCACCTGGAAGCAGGGGTGCCTTGGTGTCTTTGTTTTTACGCCTGTTCCTGGGCTTATTTGGAGTGGTGATTCAGAAAACTGCATTGGATAGACCATATCAGCTCTAGATGATTAAATATGGTTTTCTGTGAGCGAGCAGATTGCAACTACTGGATGGCATATGTTCTGCATCAGAAACTAGAGCTGATGTGGTCTATCCAATGCAATTTTCTAAATTGGCATCCCAAATAACCAAACTTAATCTAAAGTTGACCAAAAGCTGATAACCCTTTTGGTGCTAATGTTGAAGAGTGATCCCTGGTCAAAGTGGTCCCTAGTTAAAAAAAAAAAAAAAGCTGGGAACCACTGATTTCGAGCTATTAAACACAGGAGTTTAAGCATCCAAAGAAAGAGGGCAGAGGGAGTTATGGCATGAGTACAAACACAGCAAATAAACGAAGAAGAACTATTTGAATTCACCTTGGTCATCTTTTCTCTCAGTGTTCACCTTGTTTTCATCAAAACTGTGGATTTTGATTTGACTCATAGATAAGTTGAAGGTTACTAATGCTGTTTAGGGCTAGCTGCCCTTGGCTGCTGCTATTTTCCCAGTCAGGGCATTCAAAACACCATAGGCACTACCACAACAGAGAAAGGAGAGAGGTAGGTGTGTATTTTAGGTTCTCCTAGGATGTGTATCAGTGCTCTGTGTTTTGTGTAATCACTATCTGAACCTCCTAATGGTTCCAGGATTTCCCTATGTAATCATCCTCACAGTGAAACCACTTTCTTCCATACCAGTTTGAAATGACATAAATTGGCCAGTGTAGATGGGGTCCAAGCTTTTGCTTCATTACCCAGAGAAGGCAATGCTTCAATCTTTTTTTTTTAAAATAAGAGTTAAGATACAGTACTCACATTGACCCATGGATTTGTTGATTCTTTGACTAAAATTTTTAGACATACACATGAATATAAATTGTAATTGTAATGGTCTCTGCCAAATAAGGATAATTGAAAGGCATATTGTTAAGAAATATGAACTGGGGGCTTTTAGGTCTGTGAATGGAGTTCTTTTCTTACTATTAGTAAAATCCCCAGGGCCCTTTAGAGCTCTGATTTCTGGGAAATTTGCTGACCCCCCCCCCCCAATAATGTTTCGAACCTTTTAGATTGGACTAGTTGATGAAAGGTATTGAAATAATTGTGACAGTTTTAATGTGATGTAAATTCATCATGATGTTCTCATCACTTTTGGTTTGTGCTGAAAATAATTGCAAAGGCATGAAAAATGTATCCATCATTTTTTTCCTAAAAAAATAAGGTCACATATGGGTTCAAAAGCATCTGAGATAAACATGAAAGGGTTATTGATCTCTTGCTACAAGTATCAGTTATAAAAATTCATGCTCAGGTATCTTGATCAATCTATGGTGATGATGACCTAATTTTGCAAAGTGGGACAAGGTCAATTTTCTGTAAGTGTGCCAGCTAAAATCCAGATAATCATACTACAAGTGAAATAGTGTTAGGTTTCTCAGAGTATTATATTTTTGTGGAGAGAAACAGCTTTTTGTCAGTTCCATTAACCTTAAAAATCCATGTGTTGCTTAAGTCCTTGATACACATCCTGAAGGAACGGACTCTTTTGTACTTGAGTAGCATTTATGAATTTGGAACTGAGTAACAGCAAGTCAGCAAAACTAAATGTAGAAACAAAGCTGCTGCGGGGTTTTCATTTTGCAGAGGTGGACAAATAATGTTGCTTACATTGCAAGCTGTGTGGTGGGATATGTGTAAGCACTGATCTCATTTCTGTGGATACATTCCTTTGTTCAGCTCTAAAGCCGAGGGAGAGGGTATTAAACACCTGTTTTTATTTCCTGAAGAATGTGGCACTTGCAATTTCTAAACAAAATGCATTGGAATTTGTTACTCTGACCTTCAGTGCATCTGGTTTGGCAGACAATTTGCTACTGGTATTTATTCAACTAGCATAACTGCTGGGTTCTTCATGGAAATATGTCCTCTGACACAGTGCAAGATAATTAACATCATCAGCTTTGTGCATCAGCTCTGTTGACAGCACTGAAATGGAAATGTGCCAGTCCCAGCACAGTCTTGAACTATCTCCATGGTATATAAGCCTCTTCCCGTCCTACTGTTTCTGTATCACATCAGGGACTTTCTGGGACTGTGTGGGATCCAGAACTGGAAACCTTTTGCAGTTAGCATATGGATTTAAAACTGGAATGGGAGAAATTCAGTACTACACCTATTCAAGAATTGTACTGTTTTCTGCAATACATCCTGTGATTTACCATCAGGGACCTCATCATATGGAAGTTTTCTTCCATTTCTATTAGTTTCTACATACTTCAAAGATGGACTCCCATGGAGCCCATCAAACAACACAGGGCTGTTTGCAGTGGTTGCTCATGGGACTTCATCTCCACAGTGTGTAGAAATGGGAGAACTTTAAAGGCAGGCAGAGTTGATTTCAACTCCACTCCTCTCCTTGTGCATAGAAATGCTTAAAAATTGTGTTTTCCCTTGTGATGGGAAATGGCGAATTTGTCTGATTACTTTGTGATGTTTCAACATGGGCATTCAAGTGGGTAGTCTGCTAATGCTCCTTTTGTTTCTATTCATGGTTTAAAGGTGGTGTGGGTCCCATTGAACAAAGTGTTTTAAAAAGTGTGCCTGTCTCCTTTGTAGGGGTTTAAGGAGAATGATCCCATGATAAGTGTTGTTTCAAAAAGGAAAGAGTGCTTGTCTCCTTTGTAGGGGTTTAAGAGGAATGATCCCATGGATAGTGGTGTTTCAACAGGATGCCTCTTTTTAAAAAATGTGCTTGTATCCTTGAAATGGGAGGAGACCTCACTTGCCACTAAGTGGATGGTTGAGCTAGAAGCAGGAGGAGGTGATCCTATGTGATGGGAGATGAGTAAGTTCTCCATCTTCTTTAAAGATGGAACCCCATGAAATAACAATTCCATCAACTTTCTCCCCCTTGTGGAATGAAATCTCAGGTAAACTTCTACTATTTCATGAGTATTTCTCATGTCCTTATAAAATATATCATTCTTGGTCCTATGGGGCCAACTATAATTGAATATTGCAAACACAATTGCATTTGCACTTGAAATGCCAATATATATACATGTTTCAGTTTGTGGAGAAGGTTTTCAAAGGGTGTATATAATACGACAAGTGTGTAATTTATGCATCTGTTTTTTTTTATCCTTCCTGTCTCCTGATAATGGGGATTCAAGGTGACTAACAAGGACTATAAAACAATGCTAATGAAAAACAATACAAAGATTTTAAAATATATAATTAAAAAAACAGTTAAGCAATTTATATTGTTAAAACATCTCAATGCATTAAAACATTTTAAAAACCTTAAAATCACAACATCCATCAACTTTAGAAATATTTGATAGCAGAGACATACTTTGATCTACCAATGAAAGGCAAGCTGGGATGATATCATCCTGGTTCCTAACTCTGGGAACCACCACTGAGAAGGTTGTGTGATAATGATACTGTGGGTGATGATGATGATATCCATCATCATCATCATCTCTTAGGCATACAGCTTTAGAGATGGAAATCGTATTAAATCATTGATTTACTTGAGATGAAAATACAACCTACATTTCAGAATCCCATTTCCCCGAGTTGAGAAGGCCAAGGGAAGATGTTACTCCATTCACGGTTTCATCTTTGATCCTTTAAAACTTAAACCAGTGGTTCTCAATCTGTGGGTCTCCAGATGTTTTGACTTCAACTCCCAGAAATCCTAACAGCTGGTAAACTGTCTAGGATTTCTGGGAGTTGTAGTCCAAAACACTCAGGGACCCACAAGTTGAGAACCACTGGCTTAAACTCATTGCAGTAGTCAGATTTTAGAAATGACCCTGTGAATATCAACATCCGGCATCAGAATTGGAAATAGTTCTGCACCTGGGCAGTGGGCCAGATCAAGTACTTGGTATTCAAAGTATGGATTCTGTCCAGTAGAATGCAATTTATTCTGTGTCAGATGGATTACCTTACATAAGCATGTCATTTGCTGTCTGAAGGGATTTACTTTTGTTTAAATCTTCCATTGGGCAAACACATGACCTTTGAAAGATTTAGAGATAAATTTGACTTCTAAGGTATGTTGGGACTAAGCTGGAGGAATTTCTGGAATGGAGATCTGAAGAGGTGATTGAAGAAAGGTAATATTTTGATTGTGTGCTTGAATGCTTTTCTTGAGTAGTGAAGCATGATACTGAGCTAAGGTGTGACCATTTCCCTTAGATCGCTTTGTGTTGTCACATGGGATGGTGATGATGCCATTTCACACATTACAGAGGAAAAAATGAAAAATGGACAGAGAAAAGAAACTCATCAGAGAGCAGGAAAATGCCAGATCTTAGTGATGAATGAATGTTTGCAAAGGCAAGCCTCACCTCAGGTATGGGGAAAGTTCACCTGTGTGAACAATATGTTATCCACAGAACTTTCAAACATGTACACACACACACATTTTTTCCAACTAATGGAAAATTAGTGATTTTGTAATTTTGCTACTCCCAAATTCTTAAATACAGTTCCTAGAAAGTTTAGACTGGCATTTTCCTTGCTATCCTTCTTTAGGAAGGTGACAACCTGTTTGTTTCAGCAGGTGTTTGCAGGCTGAATTCTCAGGGGTGAAATGCCTTTCAAAGTGTATTATATTATCTGTATTTTCTGCTTTTAACTGCTTTTAATTTCATTGAAAGTTTAATTATACTTACAATTTTTAGTAATGTGATCTTTTAAAATGTGTACTTTAAAACTGTTTTAACTTCGTGAGCCACCTTGAGTCCTGGACTGAGAAAAAACACATCCATGACTGCAGTACGAAGGACCTTCAATATAGGACTTTTAATATAGTACTGTTCTTTCACAGGCAACTCAAAATCTCAGTTGTGTATAGTTCAGTTTATTGTTTGTCACTCAGAGGTTGAGAAAATGACCATGCTGCTTGAAGAATTGTGAGAGTTGTAGCCCATACAAATCTACTGTCTCTTCAAGTTATCACTCCAAGAGGATGTTAGGCTTAAGCTGCAGCCGGAGGATCTGGGAACTTCTGTGCTGGTATGTCAGCACAAAATGGACATCAGGGAAGGGATGTCAGTTTTGTGCTCCCTCCTTCTCACTTATACTCTCTCAGAGCCTTTCCAGATGTTATTGAAGACCCCCAACCCCACCCTTAATAAAAAGAAGACATAGTTCAACCTCCGTGGGAACTGTAGTTTCCCAAGGACAAAGGGCCAGATTAATTGGAAAAGGCCTTCATCCTCACAATCTCCCTTCAGCTTCTGTAGCAATGGTAGTGCATGAGAATTCTTGTGTATAAAATGTCTGCTTATGATTAAACTTTTACACTTGTACCCTTTGTGCATCCGTGCTGTATCCCTTTTGCACAAATTGAATAAAGTCTCTGTTGTTTGCCTTCATCCTGGTGAGATTCCTGGTTCCTGATTCCTGACTTGAGATGTTCGTGGTTAGAGAAGCTTGCCAGGCGTCACTTGGTAACCACAGGACTTAGAAAGACTCCAAATTTCTGGCATCATAGACAGTCTCTTAATCCAGGACAAAGAAGTGAGGCAATAAAAAAAATCATGATACCTTAGGGAAAGTCCAGATACAGAGCTTTCAGTTCCAGTAAATGGTCCTCCAGCCCCCTGAAAGGCTTGGTTATAGCGGATTTTTCAAAATGGACATCTGCCTAAGGTTTTCTTTTAATTTCTTTAATGGATGCTCTTATATGTACTGGACCTCATAAGCACTGATGTGGATATTAAAAAGTGCACAGAAGCAAATTTTTTGTTATCTCTCCTCACCCTGCTGCCACCTTTACGTTTGCCCTCTTGAACTCTGTTTCCCTTTGGGGTCACTTACCCATCATGCTGGTGCCCACTGTTTAATTTAAAGCTGTTTAATAATTTCTTAAATATGAGAAGAAAGGAATGGTTGCAGAGAAGTCTCATGGGAATTGTTTCCCAATTGTGTTTACATTTGGCCACCTGTGTGTCTGTGGCTACATTTCTTTAGACTCATCACCAGCTGTTTCAGGATTTTAAAATGTGCACATGCGCTGGAGCAGTTCCCACCAGCGTATTGCAAAGAAATCTCATGTTTTTCTTGAGTGCAGGAAAATACATTGATTTGAATATGCACATTTTCTGGATGAAATCAGATTTTCAATGCACCCTTTACCCCATGTTTTACTGCTGATAGTGTGATTCCAAAAGCATTTTCAGCAAACATCATCTAGTCCCCGTCCCCCACTTATCCCAGTTTCTCTCAGATTTTAGGGCCTGTGTATATAACAAACATATTATTTCCTCACCTTTTAAAAATAAATAGAGGGAACATACTTTGGATGAGCTAAGAGAAGAAGATTTATTTATTTGATGGGTTACAATGTGTGTGTGAATTGCATTGCTAATCTTAAAATATCTACACAAGTAGACATCGGGAAAGAAATATATATGAGGGGAAAAATTAAAATGTGGGCAGAAAAAAGCACCTATGGAACAGTTAAGAAATAATTCATCAGAAAGAAAAGAAATGATTAGAATAACAAAGTCTGATAGATTTTCCAATTTATTCACTGATGCTGGAGTCTGAAGATAATTAAGAGAACTGTGATTCATTTTTTCATTAATAAGCAATAAAATGTAATGACTATGTTATACAGAATGGCAAATTGTAGAAATAATAAACTGAAATGCTGGCAAATTACTGTTTGTAGAGTTGACATATAATAATTACTTTACTTGCCATGGAAATCTGGGAAACGTCAGTAGTGAACACTCACAATGATTTTAATTTCTCTCCACAAATTGCAATTAATTCAAAATCTAAAAAGTGCCAGATGACTGTCTTTTCTATCAACCACTGCCAATAACATATGGCATTAAAGCAAACAAACCATGAATGTTGAGCATAAGTATCTCCTCAAAGTATTTCTTTTACTTCTGTTGGAAAAAAGCAAGCACTTCTTTAGAAACTAATCATTCACCACTATAAGCAAAATTCGGTTCTCTTCCACAATCTGTACTTGCTCATTTGGCAGTCTTAATTTGTCAAGATGAGAAATTCAGTTTACTAAAGAGAGTAGCTTTATTGAGCGAGTGGACATATGCAGTTTTAAATGGAAATGGCAGCTAAAATAGATTAAACAATAAACAGTTTCTTGAGATAATTGCTTCTCTTTATTTTGGAAAAGAAGTCTTAAGCCAGTGTCATATATCTGTAGTATTTTCCCAAGTATTCAGTGAATACAATGCATGCCATGAGCATTGTAAGAGTCAACCTATCCACATTTATTGAAAGCCTCAAGTGCCTATGTGTCTTTTCAGAGATTGGGGGTAACAAATTAAGTAATCCCATTATCTTTAATGACTTATTAGAAGTTATCACAAGGATGTAACATGCATATTTCAAAGCCATGTAGTGGATAGGCATTGCTTTGCTGGCTTTGGTATAATAATTAAGATGCTATAATTCCTTTTAAATGACACTTACAGGGGATTTTTTTAGACATTTTAGGACATTTTGACATGAATTATTCAGGTGTCATGCCATTCTCATTTAAACAATCTATGGAGTTTGAAGGACAAGTGAACAGTGGACATGTGCTAGGGATGAGTGGCGGTAATAAAAACATTATTACACAAATTCTTAGACACAAAATTTATGACAAGCTTTTTCACCCTGGCACTTTCCAGATATATTTGACTGATGTATCACCATCCCCAGACAATAATTGGACTTGTATATGTTGTATATATCTGGAATCTGCCAGGTTTCGGGAAGCAACTTTAATAACTACTACTACTACTTTTGCTCCCAAAAATGCATTATTAAACTATCCATGTTAACCAAAGTATTGTATAGTTTTTTTCCCTGTCAGTTCTATGGTTTCTGACATTAACATCAAGGATTAATATCATGGCAACTTACAATAGTTTCATTCTCTCCCTTGAAAGTAAACACAAAGAATTAGTGAACTCAAAAATCTAATGAAATGTGTTCAGTCTTTTTAAAAATGAGGCTTCAATCTGTACTCCTCTGTGTAGGAGAGAGAGAGAGAACTTCATGGAGGAAAAGCCGCCCTGAGGATATAAATAAAGATGATGATGATGATTATTATTATTATTGAGCAACAGAGGATCCATTTCCTTGAAAACAGACTTTGGAAATCACCAATAATATCAGACAGAGCCTGCTGTGTTCACCTGCATGACAGTCTCCTAAGACTGGCTCAGCAACCAAGCTTTTTCTGGTGGGGACTGCTGAAGATGCTGTAATTTAAATTTAAATCAGTAAATAAAAATTAGCAAGCTTGATAAGGAAACTAAAGCAATTTGGGTCCTCAGTTGTGCTATTTGCATATGTTTGTTGATATGGTTTCCTGTTTGTCCATTTCCCTGAAGAGTTGACACATTATTTCAGATGCAGTATGTTAGGAGGCAGTGAATAAACCTAAACCAATGTCAGCCATGTATCTTAAGCAACTACCTGCATTCAAAGGACGAGCATAGGTAGCATCTCCAGTTACATGGCTGATGGCATTTTGGGGTATCTAGATAGGGTTTGTCTTACTATTATTTGGAGTGAAGCAGTTGCCTCAGGCAGGAAATTCTGGGAGTTGGCAGGAAGATCAAGACAAGAACGGTGTGCCAGACAGTCTGCCCAGCATGCTATCCTATAACGTGTTGAACAGCCAGAAATCTCATTTTTATCCTGGAAGCTCATTTTTAGCAAAAGCAAATGACCAGAAATCCCTTCCTATTCTTTACCTTATTTATACAGTGACCTCTCCTCAGCATAAAATGGCTAGGAAAATAAGAGTAGCAAAAATGCCTCCAACCTCAGATGGCATTGGGGGCGGGGGGGGGGGGGGGGCGGTGGCCAAGAAGGGGCAAACATTTTTTAAACAAAAAATCATTATTTTAGCCCTGCGGAAAGCATGACATAAATTTTACAGTTGGAAGCAGATAGTATGGAGCATGTGGCAGAAGTCTTTTATTTGTGAATATAGATTGTTTGGCAAAAAAAAAAAAACAATCTATTTTGCAGGTGATGGATTTAATCCTTGAAAACTGTTTCCCAAAAGCTCTGAAAAGCAGGGATCAAATGAACAGTCAGTTTGCCAGGGCAGGGTGTGGGCTAAAAATAAGCTCTGTTCTAGTTTGGCCCCTGCTTTTCAGAGCTTTTGGCAAATGTTTAGCAAAATTAAATAAATATTAAATCTTGAAGAATTAAAGTGAAATATACCATTCAGTCAAGCAGAGTTTAATTTGTAAACAAATGCTCACCACTGATATCTCTTAATTGTATTGTTAGCCATAAATCTTGAGATTTTAGTCTTCCTGTAAATGCCAGGGAGCTAATATTTTACACTTACTATTTCTTTCTGTGACTAAAGAAGGCTGAGTGACCCCAGTTCTATGTAGCCTCCTTGGCTTGGTTTCTGATAATTAATTCCCAGTTCAAATAGTGAGGCGCTAATAAGAAAACTGTCCCTATATTTTGTTATTCAGCAATACTTGTAGCATCCTGGCTCCAAACTTCATACAACTTTCAGGAAAAGCAATTTATATTTGATTAAATACTAATAAATCATATAGTTCTCTGATAAATTATATTGTTCTCTTCTGCAGCCTTATTACTTTGTGTTATCTTCCAGCCTTATACTGTAAGATGAATAAAAGCAGGAGCTAGTTTTCAGGCTTGAAATGTGCCTACTGAATTGTATTGTGGCATTCTTAAAGTCCATGGGAGACATTTAGTTTTAAAAAAAAATCAAATTATTGTTCTCAAACAACCTCTCCTGATGGAGTGGGCCAGCAACTTTCATGCAGACAAGTTAAACTAAAAACAAATTGGGTTTTTTCAAGATAGTGGCAGTAATGCAGATGGAGAAATTACTTTTTACTATTTTGATTTCATCTTAATGCCAGACAGCACAGTAGCATAATGTCATTTGAATGTCAAGGAGCCCCCGATGGTGCAATGGGTTAAACTCTTGTGCTGGTAGAACTGCTGACCAAAAGCTTGGTGGTTCAAATCTGGGGAGCAAAATGAGCTCCCGTCTGTCAGCTCCAGCTTCACATATGGGGACATGAGAGAAGCCTCTCACAGGATGTTAAAACATCCAGGCATCCCCTGGGCAACATCCTTGCAGATGGCCAATTATCTCAGAGTAGAAGCGACTTGCAGTTTTTCAAATCGCTCCTGACCCATTTTTTTTTACGGTCAGACAGTAGAGACATTGCTGTTACATGTGGGTCATAAGGGGCTTTTGTAGCTAGACATGAATTGCTTGACGTTGACTACAATAATTCACCTCTGCTTAAATAAATATTGATTCCAGTTTCTGGCATAGATGGTTCATGTTAGTGGAGTGTTAAATCTATTCTGGGTTTTAGTCTGAAAACGTTATCAAAGAGATTTTGACGTAGCACCTTGGATACCTACTTTAGGATTTGATCTTCAAATTTGCCCCTACTGACATGGAAGCTACCAATGACTGTTGGGGCCCAAAGATGTGACAGAGTACTTCAAGATGTTCAGTCTATTATCTGTGTATGTCACACTTGCTCATTCGGCCCTGGGCTCAGTACTGTTCAACATCTTTATTAATGACTTGGAGGAAGGTTTAGAGGGCATGCTTATCAAGTTTGCAGATGACACCAAATTAGGAAGGATAGCTAATACTCTAAAGGACAGAATCAGATTTCAAAATGATCTTAACCGATTAGAGAGCTGGGCCAAAACTAACAAAATGAATATCAACAGGACAAATGTAAGATACTACACTTAGGCAGAAAAATGAAATGCAAAAATACAGAATTGGTAATACCTTCCTCAATAACAGTACATATGGAAAAGATCTTGGAGTCTTCATGAACAACAAGTTGAACATGAGCCAACAGTGTGATGCAGCAGCTAAAAAAGCCAATGGGATTTTGGACTGCATCAAAAGTAGTAACTGTCTAGATCAAGGGAAATCATGATGCCTTTGTATTCTGCTTTGGTTAGATCTTGGCTAAGCTATCTAATAGCAATACAGGACTGGGGGCTTAGCAGATTTGTGGCTCTGATTAGTACTTCAGGTCCAAGAAGATTAATCTAGTAGTTACCCACAGTCTTTCAACTGAAATATTTTGTAGGGCACTACCTTAGTTTAGACAGCCATGCTATTCTTGCTAAACATTTTCTCCCTTTCTTATCTCATTACATTCTTAATGTAAGGCATTGATTCTGGCTATTTAAAATAATAGATTTTTGGGGGCTCTCTTACTGTTGGATTTGACCTGATGAGGTATTCTACCATGGTTTTTAATTTGCCTGCCTGGTCTGTTGAAAAAGAGAGCAGCTCACTCATTGTTCTTTTTTTTCTGAGGCTTGACTACAATGCCTAGAGCAGTGGTGGGCAACTGCAAAGGGAACAAGGGCCTGTTTCCTGATTCAAACATCTGCCTACATGGCTGCAATGTTCCTCCTGGTATGACAGGAAAAATGCAATGTTACTTCCAATTTCATTTTGTTGCCCCTTAGGCTGTTTCCCCCCTTTGTTTTGGAGGGA
Organism: Anolis sagrei; assembly: GCF_037176765.1. Classification (NCBI taxonomy): domain Eukaryota; kingdom Metazoa; phylum Chordata; class Lepidosauria; order Squamata; family Anolidae; genus Anolis; species Anolis sagrei. The sequence continues at coordinate 94,097,872 of NC_090023.1, forward strand.
TCTGTGACAAAGGGATCTGTGAAAGCTTGGGTATTTTATGGGCATAGTTTGGCTGAAAAATGTGATTGTGATTGGAGTCATAAGCCATAACTGAGCCATATTGTATAGTCTTGCAATCCTACACATTCACCATTACCCACTCCAATAAATAAAAATGCTTATGGGTTGGAGGTCAGAAATATTTCTCATTAAGCAACCAATTCATGATTTTCAGCCACATTTGCGGAATGGGGAAAATATACTAACAAACTAACGGTTATTTCATAGCTCTGTTTTTTTCTATTCTGTCTTATGATGCCTGAGGTTTTTATGCAGCTTGGCCAAGCCACTCTGGATAACACATGGCAGAACAAAGACATACACATATTTCAAATAAAAGAAAACAAAATACTAGTAAAGCAAAGGTTTCACTTTCCCTGGCCAAGAGCAGGAAAAGCAATTCTGGTATCTTTCAGTTTTTCAACGTCTGTTTGCAGTGAACGCTGCTGTTGCATCTTTGGTATTTTGGTGAGCAATTCTGAGAAGATTCAAAAGCTGGCTTCAAGATAAGAATATATAACATGCTGCTGAATGTCTAGATATAAAATTTCTTTCCTAGCATACAAAACTGAGCCTTAGAAGCAAAGGAGCAATATTGTTCAATCCAATCTGAAGGAGAAAGATTTGATCCAGGCTCTTAAGGCTCTAATTTGTCAAGGCTTGTGTCTAAATCCCAGGATTTTGGATGAAGAGATTGAGTTTCTGCTTGTGAAAAATAGAAGTAGGTTTTATTGAACAGAAAAAAAGTATTATATAAGAGAAAACTATCAAAGTTTTGAGGTAATCTTTAATGCCATGGACAGGCTGTCCATTTTTGTCTAACAAAAGGTATGATAGAGTTGAAGTTAGAGTTGTTAACTGTTTCCTTGTAATTATAGTTCAGAGTGCTGCCAGAAAAATCTTTTATTTTTAAATTACCTTCCTTTAAAAAGATTTTTACAGGGGTAGGAACTTCAGGTGTTATTGTAGTGATTTCAGATAGGAGGTCCATGCCCAGTGAGCATCTGCTAAACCAGATCATCTAGGATAGAGAAGCAAGCTCCCCAGGCTGAAGGCAACGTTTATTATGATTCGGCCAAAAAGGATGCAAGTACAAGCATTTTGCTTCAAAAGGTACAATGTAAACTCACAAAAAAATACATGACATTTCATACAGTTCTGATAGGTATTCAGACTTCCTGCAAGCCCCTTCTAGTTCACAGGAACAACTGTGTTTTAATCTTTAATGTTTATAGTTTTATTGTTAATTTTGTTATTTGATTGTGCTGTATTTTGTGTTTTATCTCAATTTGATGTGTTATTAATTGTTTACTCCATTTTATGCATTTTTCTGTATTGTATTTATTGTATTATTTATGTTGTAAGCTGCTCCGAGTCCCTTGTGGAGAGGTGGCGGGATAAAAATAAAGATGATGATGATGATGATGATTATTATTATTATTATTATATTGTTGTATAACATTTTGTTTTTGGTTTCTCATCTGGACAACCAACAACTTTTATTAAATGAGATTTATGAGATTTTATTATTCCCCTAACAATTCCAGTGTATATTAACACTCTCTTGTCTTTGTGGATACAGTGAGTGTTCATGGGTACAGAATGAACTCCCAACAATTTCATATTTACATGAGGGACAACATTGGTCTTGAATAGACTTTCCTCCCTTTCTCTCTCACTGCCCACACTCTTTTTAAAATATAAACTACACTGCCAGACCTGTAGCCAGGATTTCATTTCGGGGTGAGGGGGTGGGTGGTGGATTTTTTTCAGGGAGGGGTTCGGGGGGGGGCTGAGTTTCGGGGGGGCTGAGTCTGGGTGAAAGAGGGTCTAGCCTAGCAAACCTTTTGTATCATTACCCCAATACCCCCATGCATATGGGATATATTAAGTATGGTGATCAGATCATGATATGAATAAACATAACAGTTTAAATAATGCACCAGTAAGGCTTTTTCGTGAACCACCATGAGAATTTCGGGGGGTGGGGGGGGGAGGCTGAAGCCCCTCGAGCCCCCCCCCCCGGCTACATGCCTGTACACTGCTGCTGTGTTTTGGCAATACTACTATCACTATTTTAAAATGTAAATTCTTCCTTTCTTAAAACAATGAACATAAATTGTGGATAAAAACTGCTTTTGTTATCCAGAAGATCTACAGTATCGTGAGACAACTTTGGTCCCCAGTAACAATTTTTTTTATCTTCTGCAGAAAATCTAGTGAAATACCATTATTTGTGGTAACCATTCTGTAATCCAAGCAGAATAAGAGAATTCAATGTTATAGTGATTCTTTGAAGGAAATTTCTCACCTGAGATCTACCATTTGCTGGTTTTCTTTTGTGCTGACCTGCTGAAGACCTAACCCTAGATGGGGCTTGGAATTCAAGAAGTATTCCATCAAATGGTGCCAATACAGTAGAGTCTTGCTTATCCAACCTTCACTCATTCAACGTTCTGTATTATCCAATGCAGTCTGCCTCCCGCCTTGTTGCACAGCTGTTTTAATATATTGTGATGTTTTGGTGCTAAATTCGTAAATACTGTAATTACTACATAACGTGACCATGTATTGAACTGCTTTTTCTGTTGATTTGTTATAAAATATTATGTTTTGGTGCTTAACTTGTAAAATCATAACGTAATTTGACATTTAATAAGCCTTTCCTTAATCCTTCCTTTTTATCCAACATTTTCCCTTATCCAATGTTCTGCCCATCTGTTTATGTTGGATAAGTGAGACTCTACTGTATAAGGAAACATTTTGGTACTGTAATTTTTAGCAGCTAAAAAAAATGCCCACCACCACATTTTTTTATCTAAGAATTATAGTTTAATCAGTATTGTCAACATGCTGGAAGCAAGCAAGCTGCATGTTATATGACCACACACTTTTTAATTTTGCATGGTTATGTGACCACCTGCTTGACATGTCAAGGTGTTTTACCCCTGGAAAATATTATTAAACATAATGTTTTTTTAAAAAACCAACTCTCATGCAAATTGTATTTTTGAAGTGGTATTCAAGAATTCTTGCTTGATAATGTTATAGAGTAATTTTGTAATTAGGCATTCTTGTAATTATCTTGGCAATCTGCATGGTATCATATCATCAAAATTAGATTAAAACTTCACATGTCAGGGGATGTATATCACCATTCAAGCTTTTTCCTAATGTCGTGAGAACAATGGAAACACTGCCACCTAGTGTCCTTGTTGATATTACAATTTTGTACAAAATTATATATTTTAAACCATTTAATTTTAGATACACTAATTGATTAAAGCTCAACATATACTAACATGTTTCTAACATGGACTATAATTGTGGGGTTAGGTGCGATGCATTTAACAGTTTATTTAAATGTATTTATATGGTTTGTTTGATGATTTTAATGCTCAATGTATTGTGCATTTTGTATGTTTCTGTGTTGCAATATGGCACTGAATTATTGCCAAACTGGAAACTGCTTTGAGTCCCCTTCTGGGTGGAGATAGAGTGGGGTAAAAATGCAGTAAATAAATAAATAAATAAATAAATATTATTTATGATATTATGGTTATCATAAATACCAATGCCACAGCTATTATTAGATTATGGTACATGGTAGTCGGCAGGGCAATATAAGTCAAAGAAAGGCAGGTTGAGCTTTTGAGGAGAGCAAGGTCTGAATTACAATTAAAAACACAGTGAAAAAATACTTGAAAGCAGGGACAGGGAAAGTAGGAGGCACAGGAGACATGTGATTTTAAGTCTATTTTTGAGCCTCGAAATGTCATATATTCTAACATTTCACAGATGAAAACCAGGACGCATGTGACCAAATACTGTTCCTGATTAAGAACAGAGGAAAGATTTCATTAGTTTGTTTGGATGAGCAAGGCTACACAAAGGATCGTATCTCCATATACAAACTTGCCAGAATCTTAAGATTCTGAAGAGAAGCTTTCTCTTGGTCTTCCACCATCATAAGCCTGTTGATGAAGACACATGAGAGAGATTTCTCATGGTTGCTTTCACCTTCCTCCTTGTTTTCCTTTTGTGAGCAGGCAAATACCTTTTTGTTTCAGCAGAAAGACTTCATATTCTCTCTCTGTGTGTTTTCCTTTTAACCTTTCTATGCCTTTTAATGATTTTATACTGTTTTAATGTGATGGTTTAAAATTGTTTTTAAATTTTCATTTCTAGAGTTTAGATGATTCTTTTATGAGCTGAGTGGGTTTCACTCTTGGGGGAGAAAGCAGCATAGAAATGAAGTAAATAAATGCATTTCTCTTTCTCCCTGCTGAGTTAATTGAATGCAAACTCCTTTTGCATTTTGAACTCCACAGTGGTTGAAGTAAGCTGAGGATAAAAATAGGAAAATGGGAGAAGGAGAGAAAAACAGATGTTTTAAAATCAGATGAAAAGTGGGATGACAGAAGATATCAGAACAGTTTGAGAGTATGGACGGTGCCACTCTCACCTCTTTTTGATTTTTGTATGTGTGCTCAGAATGCCTCCCTCTAGTGTACTTTAAAAGGAATGGGGGAAATTACACCATATTTTAGACTTAGGATGTAAATAAACCACAAGTCACTGTGTGAAAGGTCTCTGCTGGTCATAAAGTAAACCTGGGAAGGGGATTAGGAGAATTTTCCATCATGCCCACGAGAAGGCACAGGAGGCATTTGTAGCAAAAACAATTTACTGCATTTCTTTGATTCTAAGACACGATTGTAAGACACACACTAATTTCAATACCACTAATAGAAAAAAAGTTTTATTTATATATAAGAAAAGATGTAATGGAGATGGCATCTATCCTAAACATGGTCCCAAATTGCTAGTTTACTTTGTGCATGTAACTCTATTTTGTTGTGCAGAGGAGTGTTCAAATGGAACTTCACTTTGATGAGGACGTTTTCGCTTTGAAAACCAACTGAATTTTAGAGATGTTTTAGAGATGTTTATACGGGGGAAAGTGCAACTTAGAAATGAAGAAATTGAGTAGTTGAAGTAAGGGTCCATGCCATCATATTACTCATTTTTATATATGGTTGTGAAAGCTGGACAGTGAAAAATGTTATTGGAAGAAAAGCAACTCATTTGAGATGTGGTTTTGAGGAGGCATTCAACAGATATCACAGACTGCTAAAAAGACAGATAAGTGGGTCCTATAGAAATTCAGGCCTGAATTCTCCCTAAAAGCCAAGTTGATTCAACTGAGACTTGCAAACTTTGACCATATTATGAGAAGAGATAATTTGTTAGAAAAGACAATACAGTGGTCCCTCACTTATCGCGGGTGTTACATTCCTGGACCACCCATGATAAGTGAAATTCCGCGATGTAGGGATGCCCCCTCACTTTCCCTCCTCACCTTCCTCTTCCTCCTCATTGCTGCATGGGGTCTCTTGCCACCACTTGGGCCCTGCGACGCCTCCTCAGTCGTGGGGCCCAAGCGGTAGCAAGAGGCCCCATGTGGCAATGAGGAGGAGGAAGAGGAAGGTAAGGAGAGGCAAAGGGGTGGCTCTTCTCCCCCCCTTGCCCTCCTTACCTTCCTCCTCCTCTTCCTCTTCACCACCTGGGGCCTCTTGCTGTGACACTGTATGGTGCCCAGGCGGCAGCAAGAGGCCCCAGGTGGCGAAGAGGAGGAGGAAAAGGAAGGTAAGGAGAGTGAGGGGGCGGCTCTTCTTCCCTCCTCACCCTCCTTATCTTCCTCTTCCTCCTCATGGGATGCAAGCAGCAGCAAGAGGCCCCAGGTGGCGAAGAGTAGGAGGATGAGGAAGGTAAGGAGGGTAAAATTCTTTAAAAAAAACAAACAAACGCAAAACAGCAAGTCCACGATAAGCAGACAGTGAAGGAATGAGGGACCACTGTACTTGGTAAAGTAGATGGTAGGAGCAAAAGAGAAAGATGGATAGACTTAGGGCCTTTCTAACTGACAATGCAGTTTGAAGCCGACTTGAGGCTGCAGTGGCCACAAAATGCACACTGCCAATGTGCACTGCAGCGTACATCTAAGAATATATAACACATTAAAAAATTCTCAGGAATGTCTGGGCCAGCCAAATAATGTGCTGCAGCAGATGTCACTGCATCCCATTTCCAGGGCATAAACAGCTCCACAAATGGAGAACACATTGTAGACACCCTGCCTTGCGGAAGCACATCATAGACTACAGAATGGGGGTTTCCGAAAAGTGTCCCAAGAGCATGACTGGCTAGCAGGGGGCTAATTGAACTCCTTGGAGGGGTAATTGATTATAGCTGGTGCAGTCACTTTCCCTCCCCCCCCCCCTCTGTATACTGATGCGCATCTCTCCTGGAAATGGTGGGAAAACCTCCAAAGAGGCTTGTGTGGGGCTTCTGTGCTAAATATCATCCCCCTCCTGCCCTAAAACCAATTCCAGGTATGGCAATCTGAGCACCCGTGCAAATCAACTGGTTCCTCCTGAACGGATTCCAAACTGAATTATAGTGTCAGTGTAGAAGCTCCCTCAGTTGAGGGAGCTTCTCACGCATAAGGTCATCATAAATTAAAGTTGACTTGAAGGCAGTTAACAACATGCGTTTGCAGCTTTTGAGGTCCTCTGAATACTGCATCAGCCACCAGATCCTGCTTAGTTGCCAAGCTCTGCTTGAAAGGATCTCAGGCATATTTTTAAAAGTCTAAAAGTTGACAGAGATTTTATATAACTGTTTTCAAATGTCCTTGCCACTGGATTTCAAAGTTATAGAAATGCATCAAGATGTAATGCTTACATTCTTTCATTGTTCATATGTATTGTCACAAGGAATGCATCAATGTCTATTAATGTTATGTGCCTACTGTCCAGTTGGTCTAGAATGGTACAATTAATTGCAATTCTTAGGTTTTACAGTTATTCCGCTTCCACATCTCATTTGGCAGAGTGATTAATTGGTAGTGGATTCCTCCCTCTGGGTTCTGTTTTGAAGTGATTTTTCTAGACCTATAGAAACCAGAGGGAAAAATCTACTACCAATTGTCAATATTTTTCTTTCAAATATAATATGAAAAGGAATTTCAGTGTGTTTGAAATTTTTATAATAGGTTGTAAAATGCTATATTCTATTTGTAAATCATAGCAACATCCCTTGGAATCCTGCAACTTGTATTTTGGTGAAGTATTAGACCTCTCTAGCCAGAAATTCCAAATGTCCCTCCCTAAACTGTAAATCCCAGAATTCGTTGGGATGTTGCCATGGAAATTTAAGGAGAATATAGCACAATAATGTATTGTATGAAAGGGCAGGTCATACTCCTCTTGGTGGATAAATACAACAAAATAAAAAATAACACTTTATTTATATTCCGCCCTTCTCACTCCGAAGGGGACTCAGGGCAGAACACATACATGACACATACATGGCAAACATTCAGTGCTGCTTTGTATAGACAGTACACAGACAGACAGAACAGAAAGGAGGTGTGTGTTGTTTTGTCTCGGTGTCCAGCTGTTTTTTAGTGCCATGGAAGGTGAATCCAAGCACAGGGGGTGCTGTCGCTGAATCCTCTGTTACAAAGAGCTGTCAGGACTCCATCCTTCCTTTTGGTCACCCAGCATTTTCTGATCTTCTTTCTTTATTGCGTCGTAAAACACCTCCTCCATTTTTAGCAGTACTTAATTTCTCTAATTACAGCTAAAACTGTTTTCGAATGCTTAGGTAAATAGTGAGCAGGGCTGACAGTTGGCAGCTCATGCTGACCTGGGGCTTTGAATTTGCAACGTTTTGGTTGACAGATCTTATAGTTGCTGGTGATTTACCAGCTGTGCTAAACCTCTGGATCTCCATCTTGCCATTCCTTCCCAAGTCTTCTTTGTAACCATTCAGCACTGAATCTATTCACTTTTCTTCATAGAAAAAAAGACAGTGTTTTGTTGGTAATCTGTCACTTTGTAAGCTTTGGAAGAAGCTAAATTCTCCATTACCCTTAATTTTATTTGATTGGATACAGTGGAATTGGAAGTGGAGAAGAAAGTGGGAGCAATGTGGAGGAGCTGCCATCTCACTATGCTGAAAAACTGAGCCACTGCTTTTTTCTTTCTCTGTTGAATTTAATTCCATCACTTCATTTAATTTGAATGGGAAGGAAATCCCCAATGTCCATTCCTATCTGACGTAAGTGAGGTCAGGTCCTGTGGTGCCTTAAGAACAGGAAAGGTATTGGATTTATTCAGTTATTTTTTCTACTGCGAGCCATTTAAAAGTATTTTGGCAACAATTACTGCAATATACCTGCTAATAGTAGTGTCATACCTTTTGTGTTCTCCCCAGGCGCATCTACATAGCAGAGATGTCAGAGATGCTTCCTCTCTGCCAGTGAAATCTAGCAGAGCAACACTTTGTGAAATTTTAAATTCTACCAACAAATTAGATTTAGATGCTCTGGCAATTAGGATTTCTGTAGATTAATTTTCTTGCCAGTTGCAGGTTATGCTTCAGATTCACAGCATGTAATGAGTTCTGTGCAGAAAATTTACTTGGAAGATTTGGCTATTAATTAGAGCTTTATGCAGAAATTACTACTTGTCATGCAGTTCCCTTGAAATAGCAAGGTTCAGTTCACTAAGTCATGAAACACATTCTAATGCATTTGTTTCCCATCCAAATTCATTTTACAAGAGGCTTTAGAATGGAATTATATTTATTCTTGGATATGCATCCCACATTTCCACCAGACATGAACAAATATGTCTCACAACAAGCTTTCGGGTCAAATGAGAAACTGTGATGTTAAAACAAGTATAGCATGACTACCATATCCGTAGATTCAAAATCTAGTTTCACTTACCCATGCTCCAAAAAACATTCCTCAGTTCAATAAAGATTCATTATTCAACAGTGCCAAATCCAACCTGAAAGCTGTGGGAAAGGATGAAACTCTTTCATTTTGGGTTGCAACTGTGGCAAGAGAAGTAGAATTTCTGCCATTCCTGTGTAAGAACAGGAAAGTCTGGAGACCCCACTATGGCGCTCTGGCTCAGTAGACCAGTGAAATCTCTGGAAGTGTACATGTTCTATGTGCTAGAATTACACAAATACTTCATAATGGCCAGTTCCTTAATCCAACTGAAATAAGGAGGGCATTCTTCTCAATTAACATAAAAACATTTCAAGCATTGGAGAGGTGATTTAAAAACACCCATGAAAATACAAGCCTTTGAATCCTGCACCATGTAGTTTAAACAAATACTTTTGCCAGCCTTTAAAAAGCCGTTTCTAATGCCGTTTCATGTCCATTCCTCTGTGAGTATCATTCTGTATAGCTGAGAGCAATGCTAATGGGAACTACGACTTCAGTGTCCCTGTTAGTTTTAACTTGAAAAGCTGCCAAAACCTTTTCTTCCCAGTGTCTAATATATGAAATAATGTTGCCTTTCCTGCTCAATGGACTTAAAATAAAACATTGCTAGGACTTGACATTTATATTTTTATATAAGGTCACCTTTCCTCAGGGGGGTGAGTTTGTTATGACATAGATCTTTCTTCTGAAGGAATCCAGTACTCAAAAGGACAAGAGGTGAACTGTGATGTCTTCTTGCTTTACAGGAAGTCTAGGCAGGGAGAACAGTGAATAAAACAGGGCATACTACTACTTTTTGCTCTTCCAATGTTTTTAATGGAGGAACATTGAAATATTTCTGAAACCATCTTATATAATTTTATGAAATACAAACAAAGAACATCACACACACACACACATACACATACACAAACCTACTTACAGGACAGTACCCTATGCCAGGTATTAAAAGACTTGGTTTCTCATAGGAAACTTGTTATGTACACTCTGGTCCACACTAACTTATGGTGACTGTATGATAGTGTGATATTGGTAAGATCTGTTCTGAAGAAGTTTGCCAATCATCTTACTTTAAAGGCTGTGAGAGTATGATTTATCCAAGGACACCAAGTTGGTTTGCTGAGTAGGAATTCAAATCAAACCCTGGTCTTTCTATAGAACAGTGGTTCCCAACCTTTTTTGACCAGAGACCATTTGACCACTGACCACTTTGACCAGGGGTCCCTCTCCAACATTAGTACCAAAAGGATTACAAATCAATTTTTGATCAACTCTAGAATCTTTGTTTCCACAACAAGACAAATGTTTCAAAATCCAATTATCACAGGGACAGAAAGTGAAATGAAATATTCTGAATAGGAGTACAGAAAGCAAAACGAACATTACAAGGGCGTTAACCCTTATTTATTATTTATTTAAAACTTTTATATCCCGATCTTCTCAACCTCTGTAGAGGGACTCAGACCGGCTTCACTATGCTATCCAAAATTTTAAAATTATTATTATTATTATTATTATTATTATTATGGCTATTATTATTATTATTCACTTAAAATGAACCTTTTCTAACTTACATACAAATTTAGCTTAAGAACAAAGTTACAGAACCTAGCTTGTCCAGGGACTGCCTGCAGTAAAAAGAGAATCTTTATTTAATCACTTAACTAGAAATTTACAAGGACTATGAAGGAGAAGGGGCTTCCAAGGATGAGATCCTATTGAGGCAGCATGTCCCCACCTGACTCTTTCCCAGTCATCCCTGAATGAGCACCTGAACTCTAGGACAACACCAAATCTCTTGACTTGCTATCCAATCAGCCTTTGGTGCTGGAAGCCTTTTCTAAGAATATGTGTCCATATATCTGGATGTTAATAGGCAGGTGTTTATGAGACATGCCCTAAATGATCATCTATCTCTACCTCAGTCACCATGAGCCAGGCCCGTAGTCAGGATTTTGATTCGGGAGGGGCTGAGTTTGATTCGGGGGGGGGGGGGGGGGCTGAGTCTGAGTGAAATACAGTCTACCCTAGCAAACCTTTTATATCGTTACCCCAATACCCCCATGCATATGGGATATATTGAGCATAGTGATCAGATAATGATATGAATAAACATATCAGTTTAAATAATATACCAGTAAGGCCTTCTCGTGGACCACCATGAGAATTTGGGGGGGGGGGTTGAAGCCCCTCAAGCCCCCCCACCCCGGCTACATGCCTGCCATGAGCTAAAGGTCAACACTGGGTATCCCCGTATACCAAATGGTGCCTGTTGTTACTCTCTGTACATCCTTCTAATTCTCACTGTACGACTTGTAAAGTTCACTTCCTATTTAAGACTGAATTCATAGAATCATAGAACCATAGAATCAAAGAGTTGGAAGAGACCTCAAGGGCCATCCAGTCCAACCCCCTGCCAAGAAGCAGGAATATTACATTCAAAGCACCCCTGACAGATGGCCATCCAGCCTCTGTTTAAAAGCCTCCAAAGAAGGAGCCTCCACCACACTCCGGGGCAGAGAGTTCCATTGCTGAACAGCTCTCACAGTCAGGAAGTTCTTCCTAATGTTTAGATGGAATCTCCTTTCTTGTAGTTTGTCCATTTCTCAGTCTCCCAACTTCATACAGAAAATAAAGACTTTCTGTATATATTTCAGATTTCAATATTAATGTCAAAGATACGTAGTATGATTTTACATAGGATTTGTGCTACATTAGAACAGTAAAGACAAATATCACTTGGCAAAAAAACCCCTCAACAACAAAAGACAAAACCCCAGTGAAAGGCTAGAACATTTCTCCTGGCCAAGTTATGACCAACTTGAACTAACAATGAGCTAGAGTTGGGTGGGTGGGCCAAGCATGTGCAGTGAAAGAGACTTTGAATGGAACAGATCAGGCTAAAACAAGCTCCTTTGCTCCACATCTGACGTGTACATTCAGTGCCAAGACAAAATGCTTTCTAATAGTCTTTATTCTTTCTAGGGCAGGCAAGACAGATGTGTTGTTGGCAGTTCTGCAGCAAGATTACTTAAAAACCACCTGTATGTTTCATGTGACATATCTATGCAACTAATTATACATACCAAAATGATATTCTAAACTGAGTACTCCTGGGTAATTTTAAGATTATACTGTTGTGATGGGCTAAAGAGATCTTGGGTCATAGAAATCTGTTGAAAAATATTTTTTTTTGTTTTTTGTTTAGTACCATTTCTGCTAAATGTATTCCCATAGGAACAGCTTTGTCTCATTTCTTTCCTTTGTCTTGGAATTCTCTGGTTAAGCAAAGCATTATAAACCTCCTGTAAAGTGCTCTTTGCTTAACTTTTTCAAATTCCATAGACACATCAATGAATAACATTTATAGGTCTTTGGAGGATGTTTCCAATTTACCTGACAGGAAATCTTTATGCATGGAGATCTCTGAGGAAGAGCTAACTGGCTGCTCTACTATATTTGAGTGGGGATTTACATTGCACAGTTTTCTACTTGGTTTAACCCTTTGATTATTCTCTAATTCTCCCAGCTATTGATTCTGTTCACTTGCGATTTAATATGAGAACATCTTTAAGGTACTTCTCAACCTGTGCAATTTTAAATTGGTTACAGAGTGCTTAATCCTGCAGTATTGTACATGAAATGCTATCCATGTGATCCACTTCTGCTTGCTGCTAAAATTATACAGGGCTTTGAACATCAAAGATTTTCTGCTTTGAACATCCAAAGAAGTTGTGAGGCAGTTGAAGAGATGACCTTTCTGTAGCTTTAGTGGAAGAGGCTTGCTTTTTATTGATCTTGGAGGTTTTGAGAGGCCACGTGGGAACAGATAGTCTTTCATAGTTTTGAGAACTTAAGAGTTGAATCGAAACAATTTCCAAACAGGTTTTGCATGTCAAAATGGCAGTTGTAATCCTATTCATACAAATATCAGAGTTAGATCACATTAGGTAGGTAGGTAAAGGTAAATAAAGCCAGGTCAACTTTCTCAGGCAGAGGCATTCACTGCCCTCTGGAAGCCATTTGGGACCCCTGAAAATGCAAAGATTGTTGGAGACTAAATATTTCTTAAAGGCAATTCAGGTTGCTGGAGAAGCATTTTAACTGGGAAGGCTTGAGCATATGGGGATGTAAAAGGAGAGCAGAGGCACATTAGTCTTAACAGCTCTAAGGCTAGTTGCCAATGTACTGTATATACTCAAGTATAAGCCTAGTTTTTCAGCCCTTTTTTGGCTGAAAAAGCCCCCCTTGGCTTATACTTGGGTGAGGTTCCTTTGGTTTATACTCAAGTCAATACGTTTTCCCAGTTTTTTAGGGTAATATTAGGTGCCTCAGCTGATATTCGGGTCAGCTTATACTCGAGTATATATGGTAATTCAGAAAAATTGGAAGGACTATGCAGAGTTATTTCTCTAATCAGTTACATGGGCAGGAACATCAGAGGCTGTTCAAGAATGCAGTATTCTATATCAGCCCTGGGGCAGCTACACTCTTTGCTCCCACTACAGAGATGGAATAAAGTCCTAAACCATCCAGTGGGGCCAAAGCAGTTTCAACCCCACTAGACAGCCTCCCTTACCTTTGCTGTTCTGTTGCCATTGTAATGGTGGCTACAACAAAGACACCTGTGTGACTTAAAGAAAGAAGAGGAAAAGGAGGCCAACTCCCTCCCCTCTCTGAGTCAAGGTGGCATCCTTGCCGACATCAGGGACAATGGACAGCCAAGAACTGTTTGGAGCTCTGTGTCTGCCACTTCAACACCAACAAGATGACAGACAGATGTCACCCCCATGTCTCCTTGCTGTAAAGCTCAGGCAAGTTCACATGGCCACACGGATGGCCATGTGAACACTGGAGCCAATTCTGAATCAACTGTTTAACTGGGAAGGCTTGAAGTTCTGGAGCATTCTCTCATGTCGGGGGCAAGGAGGTTCCATGCATCATGTAGGCACCGCAGAGCCAATCCCCATCTGCCCTGAGTTAAAAATACCTATGTAAATATGCCCTTAGACACCTAATATGTGTTCTATGTGCCAGAACTCTTTGTGGGTCCTGTTCTGTAAGAAGGGATGGTTAGATCCTAGTAACCTAAATTGGAATTTGAATTGGCTGTAGATTCAGATCTCTCCTGCTCAAAATATTTTCAGCATTCTTTGTGTTGTAATTTTATTCTCATATGGTAGTATAGAAATAATTCAGACTGCTAATTCAACTAGCCATCATGATGATAAACAGCTGGTGATCAAAAGATTTATTTTATTGGGGTTTTGAAATCATCATCAAACGGAAGCAATGAATTACAAATCCAAAATATTTAAGGTATACATTGTATTGGATACTATGCCAGTCTTCTGGTTGAATGCGACAGGTCTTGTTATTTCAGATGCATGAAATGAATTGTATGCTGGACCCCATTTGTATTCAGCAGTGGAAGTAGTAGTAGGAGCATTAGTCTGCTTTAATAGCTGAAATAACAAGAATTCTCAAAGTGCATATGAAGTTTCACACAACCAATTAGGAATGGGATGTCAGTGCAAGTTTAATACAGTGCACATTCTTTATTTAGCAGGACTTGTGTGTTCAAACATGATAATGTTTTTTAAAGATGCTGGCATGGTATTATATTGAGCCTTTCAACTATCTCAGTTTAGCAGGTACAGTTCCTATTAATTCATGTCATATAATTTTGACCTGCTGTTAAATGTTTCATTCCTCCCTCCTGGTTATACTTTCTTCCTTTGTCATCATCTTATTTCATTTCTTACAAACTGAGATCACCGTGCAAAAGTAGCTTGCATTCAGTTACCTAAACTCAGACAAAGGACAGGAGGGGGTGGAATCTTCTCTTCCCTGTAGCATCAAAACAAATAAAAACTGCTGTATCCTCTCCTAATTTGGGTTTACTTCCCCAATAATACCTGATCTTATTTGGCCACATTGTTTTCATCAGTGAAATTTTGGTGAGTATGTGATATTATATTATTCTTTTTTATACATCAACTGAATGCATGCGTTTCAGAGGTTTAACATATACTTAAGCACCTGTGTTCTTTTGTACATGTAAGAGAAGTAGTGTGGTAGGAATATTTCAAAGAATAGCTGAGCTTGGAAATGTTACCTTTTGGACTATGAACCTTAGTAATTCCTGACTGACAATGGACTTTGAAGATTCAGGTGTGTGTTCAGTCTTCTTGAGGGAATGCCTTTTGGGTCATTCCCTACTACAGAGATGTTTGTTCTTCTATAGCTTTGGGCCGTCTGTTATATCTATTGATTCTTTCTTCTGCGTATGTGGTGCCATTTTGGCATGCAAATCTGAGAACTCATCATATGAAGTTGGAAAACAGTAGCAGCCGTTAAAATGATGTGTATCTATCCTTTTTTTTCCTAGCCAGTATTTGAAACTTAATACAGATCAGCACAACACATTTCAAAAAAGTAAGGGAATGTTCTCTGGTAGATCTGGAGAAACTAAATCAAGGCTGCAAGTAGCCTAAGAGGCATCTGAGTGGAATTTGAGGTCACTGGGTCAGATCAACACAACTGAGACTCTTATTTTAGTTCTGAGGAGAAAACTGCTTTGAATTCTGGATATCTGAGAGATGTCACGACATAGGAGGGAAAAATGTAATTGAACTATAAATAAGCTCCCTGTTTAGAACATTCTCAGCTTATTAGTAAGATTGAACTACATAGTCATATCAATACTAAGAAGAAACAGACACATAAGGAAGGTGGGCTGGATTTGTAAAGCTTTTAAAGGTTCATTTTTGTGTAAAATACCATATTTGTGTGTGGGTTACATTTATCTAGCTCATTCTTGGATTATAGCATATCATTTTGTGTATTGATATTCTAATTTAGAAAGCCAATATCACAAAGCATACAATATCACAAAGCATTCCTCTGATAATACTATTAATTTGGATAACCCATGTGAATTTTTTGTTTAAAAGTGGGAAGGTGCATTTATTTATGTAAATCTTTTCAGTGTTCCCTGTCATAAATCTGAGATACAAGATTAGTTAGAAATGGTACTTATAGTGTGTGGGTAGGAAAAAGCTGAATATTCCTGTTCTGGAACTGCAAATAGAAGGAGGAGGGCAAGGATGAGGGACACACCACAGGAGACTTAAATCTCTCAGCCATGCTATATACCTACATGGTTTCAATCATAGTGCACTAAGGGAGAAGACTCATATCTTCATCGCCACATTTAGGTGAGGGGGAAGTGGGAATAGGAGAGGGAGGGCAAAGGGTGCACAAAAGGCAGAGTGAAAACTGATCGGTCTGTTGGAAAGAAAAAAATTATGTTGTTATGTCCAGTATTACAACATGTAGAAGACCGTTCACTTTGTTTCAGAGTACAACATAAAATAAAGGAAGTGCCATTAAAGTAGGGTGAGACCATGGTATCTGAAACATCACCTACCTACTCTGGGGTATATTCCTCAGAGGCACCTTCAAAGGATGTGTGGGTAGTGACCAGGATTTGGACTCTTCATTGATAAGTCTTTTGTAACTGAAAATATTCCCTGGGTTTATTAACTCTCTGCTGCCAAGATAAAGTAGCTGGTTTGCTTTCTGCTGGAAACTGTCCTAAGTCTCCTTGGGGAGATAGGGCAGGTTAAAAATAAAGATTATTATTATTATTATTATTATTATTATTGCTTTATAAAAACAGAAGTTTTTTATTAGTATGCTTTATATACAATAGGAAAACATTGCTTTTATATTTATATTGAGAGCTTTTTTGCTTGGTAAAATTCTGGATTTTATGTTTAAATATTTAAATTTATGTGAGCCACATGGAAGTTTTCTTAAGTGAAAAAAATTACATTTGGATATTTTCAGTAAATTTATCCTTGCTTAAAATGTTTTCATGGTTGTTAATGGCCAACTCATAAAGAGTGCTTCCTCCTTCTCTCTTTTGGCCACTACAGGCACAAAGCAGCATCGAATTCCAGCTCATTCTGAGGCATGCGAAAATGATCACTCACCCACTGCCCTCATATCCTATGGGAACTCCACTCTGACAGCTGTCATGTCATAACAGTTTCCTGAATCAACCCAGATTCATCATGTCATCATTCAAATGGCTGAGATCCTAAATTTTAGTTATTTGAGATAGAATTAGAGAATTACACCCTCGATGTTCCATCCCTAGCCTTATTCTTCTTCATATTCACACTTGTGCCAAAAATGTTCCATGCAAAGCTACCCTGCTATGGTATTTGCAATGTTAAGATAGTTTCTGCCTGTCTACAGCTGTCAGAGTCTGAGCCAAAGAAAGCAACTTACATGGGGAACAAAGCACTCATTGAGAAGGTGTCATTTTCATGGTGGGCACTTCTTCTGAAAAACACACATTAATTGGACACTGCAAAGCTAGACTAAATTAGTCTCAGCAGCTGTGTTTTGGTTAGCAGACAGGTGTGTCTACAGAACTATATTCTCCCACCCTTCTGCTCTACTTGTCAACAGGCAAACTACTGGAGGGAAATATGCACATAATTTGATGAGTATCTCCTATGCTGTTGTTTCCCCAGGTCATCGTTACAAAGCAAATTGTTACATAGAAAATAAATAATCGGAAATAAACTCATATTCCTTGTGCCTCAGCTTAGAATGGTTGTGGTTGGCACTATTTTAAGACTGCAAATATTTTCCAGACTTCTGATTTTACCCAATCAGTCTGTTAAATTTGTGTAGAGTGCTCAATCTAAAGAAGATTGCTGCTAGTGATGACCAAGCCAGAGGGAAATATTCTTGTATTGTGTAGGATTATCATTTCCAAATGAACTATAAGAGATGAACTGCAAGGATCTTGGGTTGCAACAGATCCATTGGCCAACAGTCTCCTCCCAGTGGCAATTCAAATTCCTGGTTACAACCTACAGTATAAAGCCCTACACAGCTCAAGGTCTGGGTTATCTGAAGGAATTTATTCTCCCATAAGAAATTGTCTATTTTTGAGATCTTCTGGGAAAGACCTTCTACTTGTCCCACCACCCTCATATACTATGGGAACATAGGAGGTCTTTCTGAAAGTTTCTGCCAACTTCTGGGATCCCCTCTCTTTCTTAAGAAGTTAGACTGGTGTCTTCCTTGTTATCTTTCTGTAAGCAAGTTAAAACATCCTTGTTTGGGCAAGACTTTGAGACTTTACTGTTTAGGGGGAGAGAGTCTTTCATGTATGTTGTTGTTTATATTTGTTGTTCTTCTGTTCATGCTTTTAACTGCTTTTACATTTTTGTTAGTTATTTTTACACTTAACTTTTCCTTATGTGATTTATTGAAAATTGCATCTGTTTTACATTTTGTAGGCTAGACTGGGGAAAAGGAATACAAATAAATATAGTAGCAGCAAAAACTATGAAGACTTTTAAAAAACAGCAATTCTTGTTTGAAGGACACAACTGAAAAGGTGGATCATTCTAGTCTAGAACTTGTGATCCTTTTGTTCAAGGACTTTTAAAATCAATTTAACACCGTTAGGAGCATTTGGGAAAATTCTGATAGAAATTAGTGCTGAATCTTTCCTCATTCATCAGTTTAACCAGATACGCCCTCAAAGCTTCTCTCTGATGATCTATATGCAAATGTCTCCACTTAGGACTGGCTGGGTTTATGTAAAACCTCTGAATCCCATTCAAGAATAATGGGTAATGGTCAAGTAGGAAGGTGCTGATGGGGGTACAAGTTAAACACCTCACTGTTGTTTTCAGTTTCACTCTGCCAATGGCTTCACTGCTACATTAACACTGTTCAGCCATGTAGGTTTATAAATCCTATCTGCTCTGTACTGTGAAGTGTTGTCTTCAGGGTGCTCCTACATAAGTGATCAAAACATGGAAGCTGCACTGATTTTCCTCCCTGACCACACTATATGCTCTCTCATTGCCAGTGTTTTTGTATTTTAACTGATATTGTGATTGTATGGATAATGACTCACCTGTTTTTAATTTGGTTTTAGAGCACTAAGTGTGTTTTTCCATTTGACAGATACTGCAGTCTGAGTTGACTTACACCATCATGGCTATTTATTTATTTATTTATTTACTTTGCTTATATACCACTGTATCTCAAGCCCGAAGGCGACTTACAGCGGTTCACAAACAGTAAAAACAGTAGAAACAGCAGTGGTTCCATACAACATATAACAATTGACTTAACACATTATCCATAAATTACCAATAAGCAATTACAATGCACAATTATTACAAAAAACAACCATACCCAATCTTCTCATCATCCAAGCGTAGTCCAGGTTCGTCGTCCATTGTTCCATTCCTATGTTCCATTACCAGATTGCACTAAATTACTCAAACGCCTGCACAAACATCCAGGTCTTCACCTTTTTGCGGAATACCATTAGAGATGGTGCTAGTCTAATGTCTGTAGGAGGGGCGTTCCACAGCCGAGGAGCCACCACCAAGAAGGCCCTATCTCTCATCCCCGCCAGCCGAGCTTGAGAAGCAGGCGGGATCGAGAGCAGGGTCTCCCCGGAAGATCTCAAAGTCCTGGTGGGTTCATAGGCAGAGATGCGGTCGGATAGGTAGCTTGGGCCGGAACCGTTTAGGGCTTTAAAGGCCAACGCCAGCACTTTGAATTCAGCCCGGTAGCAGATCGGTAGCCAGTGGAGTTGGCGCAACAGGGGGGTTGTATGCTCCCTGCGCTCCGCTCCTGTTAAAATCATGGCTGCCGAGCGTTGGACTAGTTGGAGCTTCGGAGCTGTCTTCAAAGGCAACCCCATGTAGAGAGCGTTGCAGTAGTCTAAACGGGATGTAACCAGAGCGTGGACTACCGTGGTCAAGTCAGACTTCCCAAGGTACGGGCGCAGCTGGCGCACAAGCTTTAGCTGTGCAAATGCCCCCCTGGTCACCGCCAAAACCTGGGGTTCCAGGCTCAGCGATGAGTCCAGGGTCACACCCAAGCTGCGAACCTGCGTCTTCAGGGGGAGTGTGGCCCCATCCAACACAGGCTGTAACCCTATGCCCTGTTCGGCCTTGCGACTGACCAGGAGTACCTCTGTCTTGTCTGGATTAAATTTCAATTTGTTCGCCCTCATCCAGACCGTCACAGCGGCCAAGCACCGGTTCAGGACCTGGACAGCCTCCTTAGTAGCAGGTGGAAAGGAATGACAGAGTTGGACATCATCCGCGTACAGATGACACCGTACCCCGAAACTCCGGATGATCTCCCCCAGCGGCTTCATGTAGATGTTAAACAACATGGGAGACAATATTGAGCCCTGAGGAACCCCACAAGACAATGGTTGTGGGGTTGAACAGGTGTCCCCCAACAACACCTTCTGAGATCGACCCTCCAGGAATGACCGGAGCCACTGCAAAACAGTACCTCCAAGACCCATCCCTGCGAGGCGTCCCAGAAGGATACTGTGGTCGACGGTATCGAAGGCCGCTGAGAGGTCCAGCAGCACCAACAGGGACACACTCCCCCTGTCGAGCTCTCGGCGCAGATCATCCACTAAGGCGACCAAGGCTGTCTCGGTACCATGTCCTGTCCTAAAACCAGACTGTGCCGGTTCTAGATAATCCGTGTCTACCAAGAATACCTGGAGTTGTGAGGCCACCACACGTTCCAAGACTTTGCCCAAGAAGGGGAGATTGGAAACTGGCCGATAGTTGTCGAATTTAGTGGGGTCCAGTGATGGTTTCTTAATCAGCGGTTTTATTATAGCTTGTTTTAAGCTCGCTGGAATCTTGCCTTCCCGAAGGGAAGCATTAACCACCACCTTAACCCACTCAGCCAATCCCCCTCTGGCCTCCTTTAGAAGCCAGGATGGGCAGGGGTCCAGGTCGCATGTGGTTGGCCTCATTCCTCCAAGTATCTTGTCCACATCCTCGGGTTTCACCAATTGAAAAGAATCCATCAAAACTGGACAAGCAGGTGGTCGTGTTACATCCTCAGAGACTGCCATTAACATGGTATCCAGACCAGAACGGATCAAAGCGACTTTGTCTGCAAAGAACTGAGCAAAAGCTTCACAGCGAGAAGTCGAATCGTCAGGGTTCCCACCTTGAGTGGTGGGAGTTAAAAGGCCTCTGACAATTCGGAACAGCTCAGCCGGACGGTTCTTTGCAGACGCAATAGTGGCCGCAAAGAAGGCCTTCTTTGCGGCTTTTATTGCCGCGGCATATGCCCTTAAAAAGGACACAAACCGTGTTCGATTTGGCTCACTCGGATCCGAACACCACACACTCTCTAGTTCCCTCTTCCTTCGCTTCATCGCTGCCAGCTCCTCGGTGAACCAGGGAGCTGGTTTAGCTCGGCTACTTGAGAGGGGATGTTCCGGAGCGATCGTGTCAATTGCCCTAGTCATCTCCCCATTCCAGAGAGTGACCAGGGCCTCGACAGGATCACCTACCGAGGCTGCGGGAAACTCCCCAAGAGCCATCAGGAATCCATCCGGATCCATAAGCCTCCTGGGGCGGACCAACTTAATGGGTCCTCCACCTCTGCAGAGGTTAGGGGGCGCAGTGAGCCTAAATCTGACCAGGAAGTGGTCGGTCCATGGCAACGGAGAGATGGTCAGCTCCTCAACCCCACCACCTTCCTCCCATCCCTGGCAGAAAACCAAGTCCAATGTATGTCCTGCACTATGAGTGGGGCCAGATACTTGCTGGGACAGCCCCATGGTTGCCATGGCAGACATGAAGTCCTGAGCCGCTCCTGAAAGGGCCGCCTCGGCATGGACATTGAAGTCCCCCAGCACAAGGAGCCGCTGGGATTCCAATGCCAGGCCTGAGACCACCCCCGCTAGCTCAGGTAAGGAGACTGTAGTGCAGCGAGGTGGGCGGTACACTAACAGAATCCCTATTCTGTCCCGGTCACCCAACCTCAAGTGGACACATTCAAAATTTGTTGACTGCGAGATGGGGCCCCTGGTCGGAGGGATGGAATCTCTATAGACCACTGCGACCCCGCCTCCCCGCCCTCCGGATCTCGGCTGGTGCTGCACGGAAAAATCTGGTGGGCAAAGCTGGGTCAAATTCTCGCCTCCCGCTTCGTCCAACCAGGTCTCCGTAATGCATGCCAGATCTGCCCGCTCATCCAGGATTAAGTCTTGGATGAAAGTTGTTTTTCCATTGACAGATCTGGCGTTCAACAGCACCACCTTCAATCCAGAGGGACCGCCATCCTGGTTACACCAGTTTACCATATCAGGAGACCGGTTTTGAATTACTAATGTTGTTACACGATCCCTAGGCCGAATTAATGGTCTCCTTTTCCCGCATCTCCCCTTCCCCACCACCACTTCTATGGGGGCCCCTCGGCTGGCGCAACACCCCCCTCCTCCATGCCGCATTCCATATCCAGAATCTCAATATGTATTTCATTGTTGGCAATTTGCTTTGTTGGGATCTCAACTTGCCATGGTCTTCTGTTCCCTTTATCTCCCCCACCCCTGTTCTATCATTTCCCAAGATCTCCAGCTCACTTTGTCCCTTGCCCCTTTCACAATTAACTAACAATAAGAATAGTAAATTCTAAGACAAGATGGAAGTGTCTTCTGTTCCCTTATGTCTTTGCTCTGGCTAGAGCAGCCCTTGGAGCCAGAAGGGGGGAGGGGCCTCTCAAGTGATGATATAGGCCAAGATGGAAGTCTCTTCTGTGCCCTTCTGTCTTTGCTCTGGCTAGAGCAGCCCTTGGTGCCAGAAGGGGCGAGGCCTCTAAGTGATGATACAGGCAGAAGACAAGATGGAGTCTCTTCTGTGCCCTTCTGTCTTTGCTCTGGCTAGAGCAGCCCTTGGAGCCAGAAGGGGGTGAGGCCTCTAAGTGATGATATAGGCAGAAGACAAGATGGAGTCTCTTCTGTGCCCTTCTGTCTTTGCTCTGGCTAGAGCAGCCCTTGGAGCCAGAAGGGGGCGAGGCCTCTAAGTGATAATATAGGCAGAAGACAAGATGGAGTCTCTTCTGTGCCCTTCTGTCTTTGCTCTGGCTAGAGCAGCCCTTGGAGCCAGAAGGGGGCGAGGCCTCTAAGTGATGATATAGGCAGAAGACAAGATGGAGTCTCTTCTGTGCCCTTCTGTCTTTGCTCTGGCTAGAGCAGCCCTTGGAGCCAGAAGGGGGCGAGGCCTCTAAGTGACGATATAGGCAGAAGACAAGATGGAGTCTCTTCTGTGCCCTTCTGTCTTTGCTCTGGCTAGAGCAGCCCTTGGAGCCAGAAGGGGGCAAGGCCTCTAAGTGATGATACAGGCAGAAGACAAGCTGGAGTCTCTTCTGTGCCCTTCTGTCTTTGCTCTGGCTATACCTTGGACCCTGGGATTTGTAGTTTGTAGTTTGGTGATGTTTTAAAAAGTCCTGTTGGAGAGCTCTAGTACCGAAGCTGTGTACACTCATCAAGTCCTGTATGTTTTCTGAGGTATGCACATTCTGATCTTGAGGTCGACAATTAAATGCTATAAGAAGAGTAGAGATTTTTGGATTTTGAGGAAAGCCCTTCCACCTACTGCAACAGAGTGACAGAATTTGTCAGTAAGTATGAAGAAATGGCAGAACCTTCATTTGCAGAACTACTTTCCCAGAATTATGTCTGCAGAGCACTAGCTGAAAAGAAGTGGACTGAATCCTAAATGGCTTGAAACACCATATACCAGCAGAATGTGGGCATGAGGTCATTTGTTAACCAAGGCTGTTCAGCCCTGGCAATGTAAACCCTTAAGCCTGGATTTATTGGAGCTTGTTTGTACAACTGTGGATGTTGTGGTTATACTGGTGTCTATGCAGATGCCATAAGAGGGATGGAAAAAAACCATGGAACTTAGCAATTTAAATCAAAGCAGGATTCTTACACATCCAAAGACCAATCACAAGAAAATACATCTCATCTCAAGAATCTGCACATTTGAGAGCCTTAATTCACAATAAACAATATGTATAGAGAGCAACACATATATTTCAAAATGCCATACTTGAGAAAATATGGAGAAAAATCAATGGACTGTTGTTGGGCAAAACCTGTGAATGCGTAAGTTAGAAAAAAAATGCATCACCATTCTATAAAAAAACTGGAAAGTGAAGAAAAGTGGCATTCATAAAATGTAAAAAAATGTTTAAGACATTTTCAGATATCTTGCATGAAAATAAGAAGATGCTTTATCAGTAGTTTTTTACTGATGAAGCAGTAAGAGAAAAAATATGCTTAAAGTGCACAGAGAAGGGATTTTAAAAATACATTCATTAGCAACCCTCATTTGTCTTCGAAAAGCCCGAGCCATTCCTGTCACTTAATTTCAGTAATAAATTTATAATTCTTTTTTGAGCAATTGTTTATACAATGCAGACACACACATAGAGGAAGAGGGAGGAAGAGAGGAGAGTTACTTTGACTATCTTGAACTTTTATTTGGTTTTATTTTTATTGTATTTGTTGTTTGGGCTTGGCCTCATGTAAACCACTCCGAGTCCCCATTGGGGAGATGGTGGCGGGGTACAAAGAAAGATTATTATTATTATTATTATTATTATTATTATTATTATTTCTGGAAAGAATATGAGAGGGCCTCCTTGGTGACTGCTCCCAGGCTCTCAACTTCCTTCTCTTGAGGTTATTATTATTATTATTATTATTATTATTATCATTATCCCTGGTGGCGCAGTGGGTTAAACTGCTGAGCGGCTGAACTTGCTGTCTGAAAGATTGGTGGTTTAACTCCGGGAAGTGGGGTGAGCTCCCACTGTTAGGCCCAACTTCTGCCAATCTAGCAGTTTGAAAACATGCAAATGTGAGTAGATCAATGGGTACTGCTCCTGCAGGAAGGTAATGGCATTCCATGCAGTCATGCTGGCCACATGACCTCGGAGGTGTCTGTGGACAACACTGGTTCTTTGGCTTAGAAATGGAGATGAGCACCACCCCCCAGAGAGACTTCGTGTCAGGGGAAACCTTTACCTTTCCTTATTATTATATTATTGTATTTATATCCCGCTTTATCTCCCCCGAACCTTCCATAGGCAAATTTCAGCAGGCATTTGAAGCCTGACTGCTCAGGCAAAAGAGGATTTCATATGCTGTGTTGATTTGTGTTGTTCTTTTAAATAATAAGCCTTTAACTACTTTTGTAATTTTATTAGTACTTCAGTTAAAGTTTGTATGATATGAATTATTTTAACCATTTTAACCTTTGCAAGCTGCCTAGAGAAAAGGCAGGATACAAATACTATCTGGAATTCTTTATGCAAATCACTCATCCTGCAATCCTCCTCTTTGGGGCAGCAACCACTGAGATTAGTGGGAGTCTGTTCATGTCACTTGGAAAGGGAGTCCGTTCTTGTCACTTTTGCTGCTTTTTCTATCCCATCCCATGGGTGAATTCCATTGCAAGAAGAAAAAGCAAGTCCCTGGTTACGATTCCCCCTTGTATTAGATATTGCTTGGGTAGGGATGAAATGGCAGCCATCTCCTACCCAATTGACAGGGTAACAGATTCTGGTTGATAACAGTAGCTAGTTTGCGAGACTTTCATTGCTTTGAATACATAGAGATCCTATTGTAAGGCTTTCGGGCAAGATTTATTCTACATAGCTCCCAAACCAGGGGCTGTGTAGAGACCATGACTGTAACAGCCATGAAGTACATAACTCCATAATGTACATTTGTAATTATGATACAAAATTCTGGTCATTGTCATAATCATAACCACTATCATAGTTCTCCAGTATAATATAGAGTTACAATATTAAATCAATGTACATCAAAATAAAGGCTATGCTGACAGGTACATCGGCCTTGCAATTCAATAGATATCCCTCTTGAAGCTCCCTCTTTCACAATTCTGTTGAAAGTCAAGAGAGATGTAGTTCTCTTCATCTTGAAACCCTAATGTTTGTATGTGTATTTACATGTGTTCTGTTATTAGATTCATATGAATTCACATTTAATTTACTGGAGCTTTCAAGCAAACATGCAAAAGATTGAGATGCTGTAATGTGTGTGAAATAAGACACAGGGATTTCTTTGCCATCCATCTACCAGGCGCAGCAGGTTAGGTTTCCAAGCTAAAGCATTTCAGTATTTCCTGTTTGGGCTGTCCCACATTTTAAATATTATGTATTAAATCATAATATAAATTAGATACAATTGGTTATTCAATTTTTAAACTTTCATTTGAATTACACTATGATCAATACAGTGCATGCATATATTTTTAATTTCTGTATTTTACCACCATGTGGCGCTGTTTTCTGTGGAATAATAACCAATGGTTTTCATAAAGTTTGTTTTCAGGAAAGCTGGCTTAAGCAATAAATGCTGAATAGGTTTTTTATTATTTGTAACTTCTTCATATTTTGGAGAATTGGATAGAAATATATTTAATAACTACAGACCTTACTTTTTGAGGGGGTGGAGAGCTAAATAACTCTAGTTTGTTAACAGAAAGCCTGATCTCTTGTATGGATCCACAGTAATAACTGAATAGTTCAGTATTCGTTTTGGTCAATTAATCAGTAAGAATAATATAGTTTTAACCAAAATAGACAGTGAAAGGAATAAATTTTTAATAGAAAATCCGCCATTGAACCTTAAAGATAGGGTTCAAAAGTATCCTTTTTCTATAAAGGTATGTTTAACTCCATTATTTGTGGCTTCAAAGGACTGAGTTTAACTTTGCGGGAAACACAAACAATATTTTTTTTTAGGATTACAGAAAATGTGAAAATTGTAAATTTGATGTGCTTCCAACCTTGTGTTGTTTTTACCATATAGTTGAATCCCTTTCACTCAATGTTTTCTATTCAGAGATACATAAAATGCACCTTGGTTTTTTACTGGGCATTTCCCTGGTGACATTATTTAAAGTATGACTGAATTTTAATGCCCATAGCTGTATTAAAAATGCTTGCTTACAAAATCCGCTTCAGAAGACTGGGAAATCATATTCTGCCTTAGTTAAGGCATTGTTCCAAAATACGTTTCAGATCATTTCATTACAGTTTGCTACAATGATTTCACTAGTTGCAGCTATTATAAGCTCTTTTCATTGTTGAAGGCTTTTGTCTTTGCTGCATTGATCATATGGAATTGCTGTTAAACAGAAAAGCAAAAGCATTTCTAGAGCATGATTTGCCTGTATGTCTTGTATCTTTTGAGGCTCGAATTATCTGGACTGTTAGCTATGCTTGGCACAAGGTATAGCTTGCCACAATATATTTTGACTTGGTTATGATGCGGAGCATCTTTCCCCCCCAAGTATTTGTAGTTCGTCAAGGGCCGGACAATGGATTCTGTTGCTTCCTGACCCAGCACACATAACTGGGTTCCTGTTTCCTCTCTGTGAATTCTCTGGCTTGTGTACTGGACCCTGGCCCCTGATCAGGGAAATGTAGTTTCCCAAAGGACACTGCTTCACAGATTGCAACCCAGAAGCCCCCCCCCTTTGAACTCTCTTGCTTGCCCTCTCCTATTGACTTTCTGCTCCACATCCCGGACTGTTTTCAGCCACACTTTTGGACACAAACCTCAGACCAGGCTAGCTTGGAGGGACAAGCAGCCTCTAGCCTACATGCGCCTTCACCAAGGAGACTATGATTCCAACAAGAATGAAATACATTTATTATTGTTGTCTTTAATAAACTTTGCTGGGTTGGGGAAGGGGATTCATTTATGGAATGTATAAAGGATATGAAGCATGATGAGATGTATAAAATAGAAATCAATCATATGAAATGTACCCTGACCCTCTTCCCCACCTTTTTTTCCCTCTGAACCTTGCCCCAAAAAGGAATGTGACCTGAGGTTACTGTCAAGAGAAAATCCTATTTCCTCAAAGGTAAATCCATATTTGCATCTGCATGGCCGCAGTTGGTCTTATCTCGGGGCTCATTTTCAGAGTTCAGACAATGGGCTGAGAGATAAGTCAACAGAAACTCCGGTAAAAGGATGATTAACTCAACCTTTGGTATTTGTGCAGCTCCTTTGTTTACAGGGCTCCCCTGTTTACAGAGTTTTGAGATCCAAATACCATCATCAGCCCCTTTTCATATTTCCTCCAAATCTCATCAACAAAACCAGGAAGCCCTTTGTCCCCCCTGTCTGCCACCCCTTGACAAACACAAAGGCTCGGAAATCAGCTGGGGGACGCCTCCGGGGCGTCCCGCCTCCCCTAAGCTGTCAAACTTCATCCCGCCTCCTGGCCTCTGATTGGACCATCTCCGGAGGCGCTAGGAAGGCTCCGATTGGCCCTCTGGAGGCAGCAGCGCCCGCTGGTTGGTCAAGAGGCGGGACGTGCAGCCAAGCCTCCTCCCAGCTGTTCGGGGGCCAGCCAATCAGGGCGAAGCCAACCAGCAGAGGGGGGGCGGGATTTTCAAACTGTTTTTCCTTTGTTCTGACAATATAAAAATGCCTGTAACTTCTATGAATGTATGCTTGTATGTGAACTATCACTACAATCGCATCCTTTTCAGCTGAATCGCAGAAATAAACGCTTCGGTCACTGGATACCTCTTCAGCCTCTGGTGGGATTAATTCTTAATATTTTGCGCTTTGGATTGGCTTTCGCTGGCTGCTCACCGAGGTCAAAAGACCCCATTAGCGGTCTTTAGGGATCTCCCTTCCTGGGAGGGCCCCCCAAAAGAGCTCGATATCAGTCAGATGTATTATGCTTTTCAACGCTCAGGTCCTGTCAAATGTGATAATTCCTCCCTGTGGTTTGAAGCAGTGCTTGGTTTTCAATTCCATCTGAACATGAAGAATTGACTCCCCAAACCCTGATAGTCAGGACTGAGCAGGAGGATCAGATTGTATTGAGGGAACACCATTGTTGCCTATTCAGACAAAACGGGAATCTTTTATTAGTCTTAAACAGAAAAGATGGGGTTAATTGTATCATGAAAGGTGACAGTGTGAGAACAACTGCCTGAGTCTTTGTGATATCTAAATAATAATAGCTATAGCTGTTAACCATTTTAACTGTCATGATTTCATTCTAGAGAATCTTGATTTTTAGTTTGATAGGGAATATTTTCTCTATAGAAGTAAACTACAATGCAAAAACCCTTTAGCGGGGAATACTATGTATCTCATCAAGCTACACACCCACAGGATAAAGCTATGGTAGTTATAGTTGTATCAAAATACTCTAATGATGGAAGGTACCCTTGAGATTCTTTGCTCATTCATTTAACAGTAAATCTTAGTTTGGTTCTATGTCTCTAATAGTGAGGTAGAAAGATATTAGGCCTGTGCAATCAGTGAAAAAGTTTCAAAAATCATAACTAAATTGGGGGTGGTGGGTGGCGAATCGTGTCTAAAGTGTTTATAAAATATTGTAAGGGGTCAATATTGTAACTATAATGATATAACAATTTTTATTACTTTTTTGTTATGCAATTGTGCAAATAGGGAAGCTTCTGGGGCAAACAGAATTCTGGGAAATGTAGTTTGGGAAGGTGAGGTGCCCTGTGCCAGAGAATTCAAAAGGCTCTACATTTCCCATCATTCTGCTTGCTTCCTGTGTTAAAGCCTCAACATGAGTGTGGTCTCTGCCTCTCTCTCTCTCTCTGGCCCAACCATGTGCCACAGGGGCTTCCTTTTTGCCCAGCCATCCAGCCAGACATCCCTCCTTCCCACCTGCCAGCCCTGGGACCTCTCACCACCCTCTTTGAGGAAAAAGCAAGGATTCTCCTTCCACTCTGGCCTTGCCATCCTCCTGGGGCCCTTTAGGGGAACCAAACCCATCCATTTTGGGGGAGAAGTGGTGCTCACAACAGAGACCTGGAGCTATTTATGAGACTTCCGTAACTCTTCTGAAAAGTCATAGGTCGGTGCTTTGATTCTTAAGATTTTTGTGTGAGTACCCCTCATGTTTCTTAATATCAAGTTGTATGTATGAATTTTACAAAATGGATATGACAAACAAGGCACAAACAAAATTTAGCACAGCCCTATAGATTATCATCATAGTTACCATGATGGTACTACTTATATGCATCTTGTGTGTCATGTAAATGTGCACCATGCTTCTATTGAGATGATAATAACAATTAATTCCCTTTTATTTATACTCCACTGTTCTCCTAGTTGATTTACAAATCGGACTCAAAGCACCTTACCAATTCAAATGATTACAATACATTTAAAATGGACAAAATCCCCCAACATTAAATAGAATTAAATGATTGTTAATATTAAAACATGTGAAACATATGCTTAAGAATAGTACAAAGCAGTCACAACACTACTATTTAAATGATATCCTATTTTAATTCATTTCTTTCAGTTCTAAAAGACTCTTTCAATAAAAAAAATCTTCAAGTGCCAATGGAAGGAGATCAAGGAGAGGGAAATTCTAGCTTTTCAGGGGAGGGAGTCCCAAAGTTAATGGAAAGCCACCTTGTGGGCTTTGCCAACTGCAGAATGTCCTGCTTTAATTTTTGTCAAAACCCCATTCTTTTAATATAAATAACATAGTTGTTAACTTGATGTTCTCTAACATATTGCCAAATATGTCCTCAAAACTTGGGCTTTAAAGACTTTTATACTTGTGACTCCATTTGTCTGAGAAATGTTTATGTGACCCCAGGTATTGAGGTATATAAAATAAGTATAAAAATCAAACATTTACTGAAAATATACATGTGCAAGGCTAATTTTCCTTTTTGTGGAGTACAGCTGAAGCATTTTCTGCAGAGTCCTCTTTAAACACTGCCAGATTTATAAATTAAGAAACCTTTAACTGTTGCCAATTTTGTGACCCCAAAACTGAGCTAAGGGGGGCCCATTAAACCCATAGTTTAAGAAGAATTCTTTATACATCTGGTTGTGTTGAAACAAGTAGTGCTTGTACTAGTTTTGTTTTATCAGTGTATGTGTACTTGTGAGAGGGAACCTCTGCCAGTCCCAGTTCTCAGTCCACAGATTTGTCACAAACATGTCATCTGTTCTAAAATGATGAAAGTTTACTCCATCTGTGGCCAAAGCCTTTTTCTTCACTATTATTGCTCATTTAACAAGGTATTCTTTTCTCATTGAAAATAGATCTTCATAGTTTAGACATGACTTCAATTAAACCCTTCAAGTAATTTCCACTTGACTCAAGGGGACTTTTCCTTAAGTGAATATATGGCTAAAGATTGGAGTGTAAGTACTTTTCATTGTTTCTTACAGCCTGATCTTGCAAGCTTTACATGGATATAGGTTTAATTAAAATCAATAGGAGTTATTTCTCTGCAAATGTGTTTTAGGGTTGAGTGTTACTACTTCTTGAAAGGAAACTGTGTGGGAATCCAATTTTACTAGTATTGAACAAATAGTCTTTTGTATCTGAACAGCCAAGCTCCTGCTTAAAATGAATTCAAAGCAAGACTGATGATCTTTGTAACAATGCCTTTCTAACATAACCATATGAGTCTCTTACCTATACAACTTTAAAATGAATACCAGCCTGGTCTTTTCTGTGGATTTTTAATTTAAGGAAACCATAATTCATGGATTTGTTAAAATATTTGTTTTAATATTATACACTCTAAATAATAGGACATTACCACTGGTGGGAAAATACTGTCAATGGTTAACAAAAATAGTGAACAGTAAAAAGGGCTGGTAAGGAAACTTTTAAAACCATTTAAAAACATTTTTGTGGTTTAGTATTTAAAAAAGACATTTGGAAATGCCAGGGCATATAAATATAGTATGTTTATAAACCCTGGCATTTCCAGGTGTGTTTTTTATAAATATTTTATAAAGATTTACCCAAGTTTGCCAAATAGCTTTACTGTCTAGCAGTGGTCATGCTATGAAATAAATGTAGAAATGTGATATTGAATTTTTTATAACTAAAGTGAGGAAAATATTAGAGAAGCCAATCTTAATTATTGTATATCTGCAAAACTACATTTCTAAATATGTAACGGAAAAACATTTTCCAGACATTTTTATTGGTGATGTTTCATTTGTAGAATGTGGAATTTCCAGAAAACAATTTAAGGCTATTTGGTTCACATCCCATCAAATTCAATGAGATTTACTCACAAGTAAATGGTTTTAGTTGATGGCTAAATAGACAGTAAGTCCCCACTACTTGAATAGCTTCACATATCAAATAACACCAGAAACTTTTGAGCTTTGAGCATGAAGGGTCTGAAGAGGACTTTGTAATTCTACTCACCTGTATTAGTTACAGATCCCCAGGTCTGGGACTGCCTGGAAGGCTTACAATGTATCCTTCCATCATCACTGCTCATTCAGACTTCCATGCATTTAGGTAAACATCTGAACAGGGTTTTAGGAGCCCATACTTTTGATTATAGGTTCATCTTTCGAGGAGCTTTTGTATACATTGCTGCTATTCTGTTTGTAACATAGATTTTAGTACTGGGTTGTTGTAGGATTTTAGTACTGTTTCTAAGTTGATATGATGCTAATCTATATCATCCAGTTGTTGCTTATGTTGCAGATCATAATTTTAAAAATCTTTTGCAAGCTGCTTTGAATACGGGTAAATCTCAGTTAATGAAGTGTTCCTGGGCACAGGTAGGAACATAGCTCCTTCTTTAATAGAAGATTTGATGCCAACCATAGAGACAACTTATAAAGAATATGAGAGAGGGGGAAGAGGGAGGAAGGGGGGAAGGACAGGGAGAAAGGGAGAGAGTGAAGCTCAACACATTCAAGCAACTAATCAGGCAGCATAATTGCTTTTTTGCTTTATTATTTATTTCAGGCATTTCTATCCCATCCTTCTTACCTCCGAAGAGGAACTCAGGATGGCAGGCAGTCATTAGATGCCAAAAAAACACACAATACATTAAAACACACAGTTACAATTAACACAATTAAAACAATTATAAGCATTCAATTAAAAACAGTTTGCCAGTTCAAAACATAATCCAAATCAGACCACAACGCTTGATCCCCAAGCCAGGATTTGAGTTTTTTCTGAAAGGTCAGAAGGGAGGGGGTGGATCTGATATCATTGGGGAGAGAGTTCCACAGTCGAGGAACTTTTATATTTTGCTTTTCACACTTGTTCAGTAAGATAATTTAGAGGCAGGTTATGTTTTCCTGGTCTACTGTATCAGTCATGGATACATATGGACCAGTGCTGCTTATTATACGCTATTGTTGTAGCTGAAAACTATATTAGACTTCTAGAATAAGATGTACAACAACTCATAAAATGATAAATTATACAGATTGTTTGTAGGTCAGGAAATGGCAAATCCTTGAGAATCTCTGTGCTCAACATTGCTTTATGAGGAGACTCAATTGAATCTCCCAGAAATTTGTGGAAACATGCAATGAAGTGCTACAGTTTAGCAAATGTAGGGAAACAATATGTTATATTAAAACATCCAGATTTAGATATTTTGAAATTTTTCACCCACTTTCCAGTCAATTCCATACATATAGGTAATTTTGTATCAACTTGCCTGCAAGTAAGACTCAGAAAGGCATGTTTGGATTTAACATTTGTTATGGTAAAGCCTTTAAACAATTACAGCTAGATGAGTTTGCTTTTAGAACAATAACAATGTTAACAACAACAGGGATGGACAATAACAATGAGCCAGAATTATAGAAAACAAGATAACTTGTTAGCTATTTTTACATCCTAATAACATTGTAGAAGAGCAAGAATTTTTGAGGCACCTTTAACCATTACAAATGGTGATGGTTTTATATCTTCAAGGAAACTAACTGGATCTGCATAGCAAGTTAATGTCATTTATTTTTAGAACCCTTTAAATAATGCAATGGTAACAATCAAACCTGGTTTATATTACATCAGTTAGTGCATCAGACAAAGTAGGATAGATGTAGATTCCACACCTGAAGGAAACACTCATTACGGAGGCATGATTTACAATAGGATCAGTACAATGATCCAAATAATATTTTATTGATTCAGTGAATAAAATACTATACTACAAGGGAGTCAGAATGGTGAACAGAAAACTAGGACATAGTCACAACTGCTGAGCCTGTTATTCCTCTATAAATAAAATGATAAACTCTGCTTTGGTTTTATCCATGATACTCAAAACCAATGATATTCTGATAGATTTACCTCTTCTAGTCCTGTCTGGGGGTAATACCAACTCAAATGCTATCCTGCCTAATACAATAGGTTGACATTATTTCTACCCAGAGGCTGCCTTTAGGTGAGATTTAGGGTGGGCCTGTCTATATTAAAACTACTTTAGATGGTTCTTGGATTCTGATAATGCACTTTACATCAATTGGTCTCTTCTTTATAACTATACTAACATGAGAAATATGCAGTTCAATCCTATGCAAATTTACTCAAAAATAGATCCTTGATGAACTGATCTGTATATTTGCTCAGAATTAAGCCCACCCCAAATTTAATGTGACTTCCTTTCAAGTAAACAAACATAAAATTGTAGCCACAGTGAGACTTTCTTCCCAAGCACACTTAAAACTATACTACAGATTTCTTAAAGTGCTTCCTAAAATGTGGGACAGGGAACTGAGTTTAAGAAACATGGTCCAGAAAGGGAAAGCTGAATCCCGGTACATCATCCCCCACTGTCCCCACAGCTGTCTTTTCATCCGGATTAAGATGGAGGGTGGATCGGAGACATGCCTCACATCTCTGTCTTCCCCTAATTTTTAAGTCAAGCTCTCTTTAAGATTACGAAGTGTAAAAGGCAGAATTTGTATTTCCTTTTCCCATCTGGTTCCCTGAGCCATGTGTGTCTGCGTTTAATGGCTGATTAGCTGTTTTGGACTTGACAGACATCCACATGCTCTGGAGGAGTCCAGAGAGTGGGGAGGACAGCAAAGCATGTGTCTTTCATGTAGCAGGGATATACAGGCATGGAAAGGTGCATTTTTTTCAGGTGTAATCAGGTTTAAAGCACACCTTTTTAGCATGTGCTTTCCAGCCCTTAATCTAATTCCTCCTCATTCCTCCCCCTTTAACCTGATTTAACTTGGGTTTATAAACGCATGTGTAGAAGTACCCTTAGATAATATTCATGGGGTATGTATTTAGCTATAAATTAATGTACATCAAATTATTTCAATTATCTCATAACACATATTGAGTATAGGGAAAGTTATACCTCTTTGAAAAAAAATGCCTATTCTCCTCCACTCCTCCACCCCATCCATATATATATATATATATATATATATATATATATATATCCATGTACCTCTCTAATTCTAATATATATTAATGCATTTGACTGTGTCAGGTAGATATTATCTGAGGTATGTTAGGGATACATGATGAGACTCAGAATCCTCCATTCAATATAGCCACTTGTGGCTGGGAGATTCTAAGTCCAAAAAATTAAGTGTTCCAAGTACTGCTAGGGACACAAATGATGTATATTATACCACTGATTTAGGATTTCAATAATATTCCATTAATGTTCACCAGGGAAGAAAAATATATTCATATAGCCTACTGACTATTCATATCATGGGTTATATTTGGTTTAAGTATAAATACATCTGAAAGCAAGTCTCACTTTGTTCAGTAGTATTTATGCCTCAAAAAGTACTATTAGGACTGGAGCCTTTTTGTAAACTTCATCATCTTCACTGACTCTACAATCCCATGGCAGAATGAGTGAATTCATATACTGGTAATTTAGAAATTGTATGTGAGGGGTTATCCAAGGAGACCCTCCTTAAAAGGGAAATTAACACTCAGAATTCTTCACCAGCCACTGCAGAAACTTTTGCAGCTAGGATTACTCTGATGTCAGAGGAATGTCTCTGGGATTGTGAATGGGTTCGGATCCATACAATACCATGGCTGTCCTGTCCTCAACAATGGATCTCAGATCATGAAAATGGCAAATACGATCTGAGCTGTGCAAATATTTTCTCACTCAGTTTTCAATAGAAGGGAAATAATAAAACAGAACAAAAACTAAACCTTGCTTTGGGGAATAAATTCCCTCACTACCATCTGAGCATTGAGCCATGGCAGTTAAAGTGGTATCAAACTGTATTCATTCTACAATGTAGATGCACCCCTGGAAAGTTCTTGCTCTTGACGTACAGTGGCATAATCCAAAACCCCCGACCCACTCCCCTCTTCTCTCTCCCGACAATTTGTAGGAACAATTCTCGCTATTTTTTTAAAAAAAAGATTGATCAGTTATAGTTCTTTTCTGAAAGCTAAACTTTGATTCCATTAGAACTTCACTCTGTGCAAAACAAACAAACAGGTTCCCAATCTTGTTGTCAGATAAGTAGTATTTCTCATCAATAATGACTTTCTTACCAGTATTTAGGAAGTGTTCACCCATTTTTCAGAATGGCATGAAAAAGCCTTGTAAAATCTGGGAAAATATAGCCAGGAAGGGGGTCACTTCCATTCTGTTTTTATTTCCTTCTCAACAGAGTCCTTTAGCCTCCCGGACTCAACATTATAGGTGCTGCTTTGCTCTGGTAGCTGTTTTCTTCCAGGACACCTATCACTATGAGCCCTCTCAGTATTACTTGTACTATTAAATTTAGCATCCATTAAAGCTTTTGGCATGGATCTAGAGAAGAGAATAATATAATTTTGGGATAATGAAAACTGAAGTTAGTACATACTGGACTGTTTGAAACTGGAATGCATTATGACCTTATAGCAACCTTATAGCTTATTGTGATAACAGCTGTCAACCTAAAGGGTTTCAGAAAAGAAAAGGTCAGATAATTATTTATTGGTGCATCAAATGGGCCATTGCTGGAAAGAAAACAGAATTCTAGGTTATGTGTACCCACTCCAACAGGTTTGATAACCCACCTAATCAGAACTATTTTGGGGTGCACACTTTTGTCTGTGATTATTCTATTTGTAGCAAAAGTGTAGGCAACTTCTTCATTCTTGTATTCCCAAAGAGGTACACGTCATTAAAAAATGGAGGCACATCATGCAGTAACATAAGACAGAACATGCATGGTTCAGGTTTATTTTCCAGTATCTTCAACTTGTTTCTGAAAGAATGCAGAGCTGGCAGTATACGTCCAATGCATTTGCCATCCTCTCACTTCAGTAGGTCCTTTTATCCAACCTGTCAGAGATTAAGACATAAAATGTACTTTATCCTTTTCATTGTCATAATCACTAAAGTCTATAGCTTCTTGTTCTTGGGCTTTGAAATTCTGAAATGCTGTGATGAAATTAAGCTATTGTCAGTGGTACTACATATGACATTCCTGGAAATATTGAACTGGACCTGAACATCAAGTGCCTTTGTAAGGATGTTGGTGGCCTTGAAGATGCATGCAAGTTGATGCCCCAAATTAATACACAATAGCAGTCAGTTTGATCCAATGAGCTGTAACGTCCAGAAACTCTTCTCATTTGGTCCAGCAATCTGACAGAGAGTACATTTGATACAGCACCCATCCACTGTATTGGTTTTTCATGCATTCTAGCTGAAGTTTGGTCAATTCTGTTTTTTGACATCTTGAAACACATGAAGACTATGTTTATTAAAACAAGATAATTTTTAAAAAATCATCTTTTTCCACAAGCTGAATTGCTTGTGTCTCTATGACAAGTTTAACAATTCATATAACATCTTGATACCAAATTCTCTTTATCTGCTCCTTCATTGGGGAGCCCATGGGACATTAAAAAAAAGAATCGGTGGACTTCCAGGGGTGCAAAAGATGGTTGCAAAAATGATGTCTAGGCTGTCTCACGTTATAGTCTGCAAATTTCCACATTAATTGGCAGAAATAAGCTCTTATTGTTGCTGATGCCTTTTGTTCACTCTTTGGAAGGAGAAAATGTCCTTCTGCTCTGTCAGAGACATACTGAAATTCTGGATTTTGTCAGAGATTTATATACTCTGCTTTTTAATCATTCTAGGTGTATGGTGAAAGAGATCTAAAGTAACAATTTTTTGAAGGCTGTATAAATCCATCACCAGTCAAGATTTTGTTTGTGGGCAGTTGAGAAATGAATATTAAGTTGGAAAAAAGGAGTGACTGACAGGAAGTATGATGAAAGCACTTAAAATGTGGCATGTTAAGGTGGTGGTGAAAAAAAGAAATCAACTGACAGAGAGAAACTAACTACTAGAGCCTCTAAAACCTTATAAGATATATTTTGGAGTAGGGGATGTGGGAATTAGGGCTGAGGATGGGGGGAATTTCAAGTGAAAAGGAAAGAAAAATATGCAGATTTTCTTTCCCACTCTCTAGAGCCATTTCTTCACTTAGCAAGTAAGGCTAGAGGGATAAGCTTAAATGATTTGTATGTGGTCTAAGTAATCCAGAGGATTCATACTGACAGCTAAATTGCAAATACTGATGTTGCTAACCACAAGAGTTAATATTATGGCCAAGCAATATCAGAGTGTGGTCAAGATGCCAAAAGTTGTTAAAGAGGATGAATACACAAGCCCAGAGAAGCTCCAGTAGTTTGCTTTTGCTTGAATATACAGGGAAGGGCAAGATATGTCATCTCCTCTCCACACCTGATGAATTTTGCACTATGAACCCAGTTTTCAGCAATAGAAGGATGCTGAGGATAAATAGGAAATGTTGGAAGAGGAGGAAAAATTGGGATTTCTGAAAACAGCTAGAAAAATGGGATGACAGAAGATGAATCAGGACTGTCCATGATGAATCAGGATGGTTGGAGGGCATAGTGGCGTGAGACTGACTTAAAACACACACAGCCACACTGGGTGAGCTCCCAGCATCAGACCCTCGGAATAAACCCTCCCAAACCTCATGACATTTGAAGATTGTGTGTGTAAATATAGTGTCCTCTTATAGGTAACACTCTCAAATAAGGACATAGAAGCTTGCAAATATCACAATATTTGCAAAATCATATGGACTACAAGTTTAAACTCACACATTCTATCCATGCAATCAGGTAGATGTAGAGTAAATGAGACAAGTAATTACACTATATCCAAGTGAAAATGGGCAACATATCAAATCAATATATGGCAGATAGTTTATATAAGGGGGAACTTATTATTCTTAAATAATTATAGTACATGAAATATGACTATGTCATTACTTCTACATAACTTACACAAATTTGTCATTTGGTACATTGTTATGTTAGTATTAGGATTGGAAGACGGGGGTGCCTAGGTTTTCTATCTTGTGTTTAATTAATATTTAAGTACTAAGAGCCATCATGGTGTAGTAGTTTGAGCACTGGATTATGGCTCTGTTTCCCACTCAGCCATGGAAACCCATTGAGGCACCGGGCAAGTGACACTCTCTCAGCTTCTGAGAAAAGCAAAGACAAACCTCTTTCAAAGAAATCTTGCCAAATAAACCACATAATAGGTTCTCTTTTGAGTCATTATGAGTTTGAAATGACTTGAAGGCATACAACAAGAAGCACATAAATACTTGTAAATGTTATGCATAACCAATTCCACATATATCCAGGCCAGCTAGTCTTTGGCAATCCACAGCCTTAGACAGACCTATCCCCCAGATTCCTAAAATGAGATATTGGTGACTGATGTGCAATAGAGAAAAGTTATTTTAATAAGAATGGGCAGACTGATAGGCATTTCTTATTTATGCAAGGCCTAAGAAATCCAGCCGTTACAGGGTCTCATATTGAAAATCTGAAAGCGGTACAAGGACAGGTTAAAACTGAGTTAAGTCCTAGCATCAGGTTGTGCTATAACTCTTCTGACTAATGTTTTAAAAAACATGACTATGCAAATATATTATGTCTGTCAATTTTTTTAGAGTAGTTCTTATTCATACTTGTAGTAAGTTTTTCTTAGCGCAAGATGCTTATCATTTTAAATGCTACAATTCTTACCTGCAGGTGCTGAACTTAATGACTTCAAACCACTAAGGTTTTCTATAAGCTTCACCTTGTACATTCGGCATGAAATTGGGATAAGCAGACCTGGAAGTAAGTCTCGCTCAAATCAATACAGCTTAGTTCCAAACAAATATGTATAAGATTGGATTGCCAAGTATTTATCTGTTGACATGTCTCTTTTATAGATTTGGGAATAAGGATTTGTAGCTCAGTTATACCAATGATAGTTGGACAACAAGAAGGGCTAAAATTAATGTCAAATACCAGACAAAACTACTGGTAAAAATAAATGTAGAGTCACACAAGATTACAAGAAATATTGAGAGCTGAAAAGATGTTCAAGATGGTGAACTACTGTAGCAGGTACATTTTGTGCAATTCTCTTCCTCCACCACCCCCACCCTCCCTCGGTGATACTGAACACAAAATGTCATGTTGGCATTAATTCTAGTTTAAATCTGACATGTCAGAGCATCTTGCCTATGGCAGATTTGCTGAAGTCTGTTTCTGTGTTGACACAGAAGCTCATAGAACTGGGCACCCAATAGGAAACTCTTAGGGAATTGTCCTTTCTCTGAATGTCTGAGACACACAGTGCAAGTCATATATGTCTACCTAGAAGAAATAAGTCCTGGTGAGATTAAGAAGGCTTACTTTTAGATTAGTAATAGGTGAGGTCAGTCTCAGACATTTTCCTGCTTGCCACAGAGAACTCAGTGACATCAAAAAGATGAAGGTATGTATAATACATAAAACCCACATTTTTAACTGACAAGGCAGAAAAATCCATCAGTAGTTTTCCCTCTTCCTAACAGGAAGAGAAAACAAAGCAATCAGGAATAAACTGGCTGCTTATTAATGGCCCCCCAAAATGTTTTCAAAGTAGGAATTAGGCTTGAGCCCAGATTAGTTTTTAGCCATTCCCTTTGGCCAAACTGGCTTCTTTGGTTTGTTCAGATGCCTAAAATGGCAAGGGGCCAACATCACGGATTCCCCTCTGAAAAGAGACCACGTGACAGCCGATCATGGCTCCTCCCTTATTCAACATCACAGTTGAAAATCTTTTTGATTTTCCTTTATTTTCTTGATTCTTTTTATTTATTTATTTATTTACAATATTTCTATCCTGCCTTTCTCAAGCCCGAAGGCGACTCAAGGCGGCTTACAAATTGGCAGCAATGTGATGCCATAGCAACCCACAATATACAATTAAAACATTTAAGACAGCATTATAAAATTAATATAAAATCAATACAATACAAAAACTATCAAAACATATAAAAACCAATGTCTTCCTGTTAATCTCACTTTCCAATAGCATCATCTAAGCCATTCCATGATTCAAACTTATATAACTCAGTGTTTGTCTATTTCACTGCATTTACAAAGGCTTGTTCAAAGAGCCAGGTTTTCACTTTTTTGGAAGCTCAGGAGGGAGGGGGCCAATTTAATATCCCTAGGGAGGGAGTTCCACATCTGGGACTGACTGGAAGTTGGGGATGTGTGCATGTGTTTGGGGGCTTAATGGAGAGGCACCATTTTAGCTTCTTTCCCTCCTTTATTTATTTATTTTATTTATTTCTGATATTTCTACCCCATCTCTTCTCAACCCCCAGAGGGGGACTTGGGACAGTCTACATTTAGTAATGATACGATGCCACTACATAACATTACATTCCCTTCCTCTCCTTCAGAAAATACTTCTAAAAGATAATGATAATTATTAATAATAGTAATCTCAGCAAACAAAGAGAAAATCCTACCTCTCCTCTAGAGTAGAAAGTAGAAACAGCTTTAAGGAAGCAAAACCAGAAGCAAAAAAGAGACTGCAGGCATTAGAGGAAAGACAGGGGATTTTAAAGGTAGTCCTGGGAGGATAGCTCCACTGAGCTCCAGGTCATTGGGCTCAAGTTCCTTTCTTGGGCCTCCTTAAAATGCCTTGGAAAGAAAGAGATATCTTAACTCTCTGATGCTTTTAAACTAGGTCTTAAGATCACTGACTCTTTTAATGGATGAAGCTGACAATGACTATTTTATTGTAATTTATTGAAGAGCTATATTTTTACATCTTATACAGTTTTAACTGTCTGACTGTTTGTTCCTTATGCTTGACTGTTTGACTCATTTTATTAATGAATATCTTTTACTTTGTTTCAATTATATGTATAAATACATTAATGTTTTTGATGGCATTTAATGTTTGCCAATTTTATGTTTTATGTCTGGAAGCCACCATGAGTTCCTTTGGGGAGAGAGGGTGGGTTAAAATAAATAATAATAATAATAATAATAATTATTATTATTATTATTATTATTATCCTTGTTGCTGAAACCCAGTCTCCATTGAAGGGAAAAAAGGAAAAGCAGGAAAAGAAAGGGGTGCCTCGTAAGTTCCCCATTGCTGCCAATGGGCTGAATATAGCCAGTTTTTCAGGTGAGGACCAAAAAAGGCTTATCCGGCTACCCGCCCATTTTCAGGAGGTGAGTGAAAACGGATATGAGCGCCTACAGAAACCAGTAGAAACGGATTGAGATCCAAGCCTAGTAGGAATGACCCTGGTTGCAAGATAGCAGCTGCAGGACTGTGTTGCTGCTGTTAAGTAAAAAAAAAAAATCAACAGTAAAGCACATGAGTGTGATATCAACCACATAAACACTTTATACATATATACTATATTAACTATATTAACTATTTTAGGTTGCTATACTTTGTGTATTTGTTTATCATAGTCAGTGCCGGTATACAACTTTGTGAGTTTCCCATGGAAGGAGTCCTTAGGTGCCTGTAAGCATAAACCTTGCAGAGACTCCACCTATATACTAAGCAACTGCATTTGCTCAGATCTACAAAGGGACTCTGAATTCATGAACTGAAAGCACTGATATTTTCTTTCCAAATTACAGTAGCAGCCTAAAAAGAGAACAAATCAACAAAGTGGGAATTATGCTAAGGAACAATATATTCAAGAGAGATCCCATATGATCTAACTGTCCAATTTGGCAGAGACAATCCTAATTAATCATCTTTTTGGGGAGATGATTTTTAAATGTCTCAGTAAATCTATCCTTCTACTTTTTCTCTTTTGACTTCAGCTTAGTCTATTTGCTGCAAACTGAGTTAGACATGTAAAAGGAGTTTACCACCAATTAACAGGGGTGGGGGCTGGAGCTGTGATGGCGCAATAGGTTAAACCCTTGTGCCGGCTGACCTGCTGATCTGAAGGCTGGCGGTTTGAATCTGTGAGATGAAGTGAGCTCCCATTTGTTAGCTCCAGCTTCCCATGTGAGGATATGAGAGAAGCCTCCCATAGGATGGTAACACATCCAGGCATCCCCTGGGCAACGTCTCTGCACACAGCCAATTCACTCACACCAAAAGTGGCTTGCAGTT
This sequence comes from Anolis sagrei, assembly GCF_037176765.1. NCBI lineage: Eukaryota > Metazoa > Chordata > Lepidosauria > Squamata > Anolidae > Anolis > Anolis sagrei. The sequence continues at coordinate 94,140,878 of NC_090023.1, forward strand.
TCTCAAGTTGCTTCTGACATGATTAAAAAAACTTGGGTGGGGAGATAAAGAGACAAAATGTTGTCCTTCCCAGTAGGCCACGATAAATACTTCACCCTCTCCTAACTTGAGTGTTGTTCCTCAGGAATAATTTTAATCAGTTTGACCACACTCTGACATTGCTTGGCCTGGTTTTCATCTATGAAATGTTGGAAGGTATGAAGCAAGTTCTACTCTTGTCTTCTAAACACTACACTTTTCTCACAACCTTTAGAAAATTGAATTTAAACTCGGTACAGCAAGCATTAATGATGCCTGACAAATTACGGTTATCAGCCTTCTTCTGTACTGAGGAACTTGTGTTTGTGCATAGCAGTGTGGGGTTGGACTGGATGTCCCCATTTGGTCTCTTCCAACTCCTTGAGTCTATGGTTCTATGTACAATATGATCCAAATCTGTGGGGCCACATTCCCAGACTTCATTTGGATAAATGTAATTGGGGATGATAGCAAACCCTGTTGAAATGAAGGGCTGCTGGCCCAAAAATACCAAATAGTCATGCTGGAGGATCTAGAAAATGCCTAGCAATTGCATATTTTCTTGAAATAAAACAGTGGATATCAGTTCTGTGGATATGGGGGCCATTCTGTACTTAGAAGTGCTTTTAAGCCAGGCATGGGCACACTTGAGCCCTCCCTCCAGGTGTTTTGGACTTCAACTCCCACCATTCCTCACTGCCTCAGGCCCCTTCCTTTCCCCCCTCAGCTGCTTAAGCCAGAAAGGGAAAAGGAAATAGGAAAAGGAAGGGGCCAGAGACTGTTAGAAATTGTGGGAGTTGAAGTCTAAAACACCTGGAGGGCCAAAGTTTGCCCATGTCTGTTTTAAGCTCTGTGAACCTGAGATGTGCCTGATTTTTCTCAGGTAAAGATGGGACTCATGTTGCCTTCCAGACTGACAATCCTTAGCAACACAACAAGAGGGCCAAATCCCTGTGCTGTTGACTTTTGCCTTAAAAGGCCTGTGTGTGTAGATGGATGTTTCCCAACGTATGGTCCGTGGCCCACCAGTGGTTCGCAAGAACTAAAATATGGTCCGTGACCTCAACATTACCACACTGTTGCCTCAAAACCACATGGTAATGAGAGCAACTGGTCTCGCGAAACCCTCTTATAGTGCGAAGGCAACAAGGATGTCGGAAGGGGAGATGCTGACTACCCATGAAAGATTACTACCACATCAGCTCTAGAGGATAAAATATGGTTTTCTATGGGTGACCAGATGGTAACTAGTGGATGGCATATGTTCTGCATCAGAAACGAGAGCTGGTGTGGTCTATCCAATGCAATTTTCTGAATCAGCACCCCAAATAACCAAATTTGATTGAAAACTGATTCGTAACCCTTTTGGTTGGAGAGTGGTCCCTGGTCAAAGTGGTCCCTGGTCAAAAAAAAAGGTTGGGAACAACTGCTGTAGATGCTGGTTTCAAAACCATCTTTTTTTGGGGGGGGGGGGGAGGGCCATTCCCCAATTCTTCAGCCACTCCTGACTGAAAGACTGCAGTAGTCTCAGACTGCTGCTGCTCCTGCCACAGGGGTCCTGAATCCTTCCATCCAGCTTGGCTGCCCTGGACTACTTGTGAGTAGGAGAAGCCCCAGGCCCTTTCCAACTGGGTGCGACTCAGCAATCCTCCAAGGAGGGAGTGACTATAAAGCTGTGTTGCACCTGCCTTGGCCTAGTCTCAGACTGCTGCTGCTCCTGCCACAGGGGTCCTGAATCCTTCCATCCAGCTTGGCTGCCCTGGACTACTTGCGAGTAGGAGAAGCCCCAGGCCCTTTCCAACTGGGTGCGACTCAGCAATCCTCCAAGGAGGGAGTGACTATAAAGCTGTGTTGCACCTGCCTTGGCCTAGTCTCAGACTGCTGCTGCTCCTGCCACAGGGGTCCTGAATCCTTCCATCCAGCTTGGCTGCCCTGGACTACTTGTGAGTAGGAGAAGCCCCAGGCCCTTTCCAACTGGGTGCGACTCAGCAATCCTCCAAGGAGGGAGTGACTATAAAGCTGTGTTGCACCTGCCTTGGCCTTGTGTTACCTGCGCTATTTAACCGGATAGAGACCAACTGGGCCGACCGCCACCGTGTCGACCACCTCCGGAGGTCCATCCGCTATCTTACATCAATCGTCTGTTTTACATCTAAATCATAGCACTTGTGCCAACTGTCAATCTCTTGTTTACTGTGTTTACATATTGCCAACATCGAACGTTATAGTTCCATCCTAACTTGCTGCTAATGTGATAATAAGAGCATAGCATAGCACTTTAAAGGCGCCTGCCTCTGTCGCCAACTGTTTTTGCACTTTGTCCCTTCCCCGAGTCCCCCTGCCGCACTTTAGTAGCATTGAGGGCCAAGTTTTGGGCTTGTTGCACTTTAATATCTTGTCGCACTTTAAGTTCCTGCACTTTAAGAACTACCCTTGTAGCCGTGGATTTTGCTACTGTTACTACTGTTGCACTTAAGACTCTAGCACTCTAGGGACCACCCTATTTTGCGGTTGAACGTTTACCATCTGTATTTACCATCTACCGAAGTGTATTGTTCCCATCCATGTGGTCCCCCACCCTCCTATGTATACTGTCTCTGATACTATTGACTGGTGGAAGAAGCAGGCGAGGAAGTGGGCTGGAGCCTGTGAAGAACAATGAGGAGGGGAGGGGGGACAAAGAAGACCAAAGTAATTGGCAAGAAAAAACGCCAACATTTCAAACATCTGATGAAATAGAGATTAAGACCCTGGTCAGGAACTGCGGCATGGAGGAGGGGAGGTGTTCCACTAGCCGAGGGGCCCCCATAGAGGTCGTGGTGGGAAGGAGGAGATGCGGGAAAAGGAGACCTCAAATTCGGCCAAATTCGGACCATTTATCCAAAACATTAACAATTCCAACTCGGTCTCCTAAGGTAAATTGGTGTAACCAGGTGAGCGGACCCTCTGGACTGAAGGTGGTGCTGTTGAACGCCAGATCTGTCAACGGAAAAACGACCTGGATCCAGGACCTAATCCTGGACGAGCGGGCAGATCTGGCGTGCATCATGGAGACCTGGTTGGATGAAGCTGGAGGAGTAAATCTGACCCAGCTTTGTCCTCCGGGCTTCTCCGTGCAGCACCAACCGAGATCCGGAGGGCGGGGAGGCGGGGTCGCAGTGGTCTATAGAGATTCCATCCATCTGACCAGGTGCCCCATCCCACAGACCGCAAATTTTGAAAGCGTCTACCTGAGGGTGGGTGACCGGGACAGAATAGGGATTCTGTTAGTGTACCGTCCACCTCGCTGCACTACAGTCTCCCTACCTGAGCTAGCGGGGGTGGTCTCGAGCCTGGCGTTGAAGTCTCAACAGCTCCTTGTGCTGGGAGATTTCAACATCCATGCCGAGGCGACCCTCACAGGTGCGGCTCAGGACTTCATGTCTGCCATGGCAACCATGGGGCTGTCCCAACAAATATCTGGCCCCACCCACTGTGCTGGACACACATTGGATTTGGTTTTCTGCCAGGGATGGGAACAGGGTGGCGGTGTGGAGGAGTTGTCCATCTCTCCGTTGCCATGGACCGACCACTTCTGATCAGATTTAGGCTCACTGCGCCCCCTAACCTCTGCAAAGGTGGAGGACCTATTAAAATGGTCCGCCCCAGGAGGCTGATGGATCCGAATGGATTCCTGACGGCTCTTGGGGATTTTCCCGCCACCTCGGTAGGTGACCATGTCGAAGCCTTGGTGGCTCTCTGGAATGGGGAGATGGCCAGGGCTATTGACATGATTGCTCCGGAACGTCCCCTCTCAAGTAGCCGAGCTAAACCAGCCCCTTGGTTTACTGAGGAGCTGGCAGTGATGAAGTGAAGGAAGAGGGAACTAGAGAGCGTGTGGCGTTCGGATCCAAGCGAGTCAAACCGATCACGGTTTGTCCTTTCTTAGGGCATATGCCGCGGCAATAAAGGCCGCAAAAAAAACTTTCTTTGTGGCCACTATTGCGTCTGCAAAGAACCGTCCGGCGGAGTTGTTTCGGATTGTCAGAGGTCTTTTAACTCCTACCACTGCAGGTGGGAGCCCTGACAATTCGGTCGCGCGCTGTGAAGCATTTGCTCGGTTCTTTGCAGACAAAGTCGCCTTGATCCGTTCTGGGCTGGACGCCGCGTTAGATGCAGACTCCGAGAATGTAACAAGAGCACCTGCTTATCCTATTTTGATGGATTCTTTTCAGTTTGTGAAACCCGAGGATGTGGACAAGATACTTGGAGGAATGAGGCCCACCACGTCCATCCTAGACCCCTGCCCATCCTGGCTTCTGAGAGAGGCCAGAGGGGGATTGGCCGAGTGGGTAACAGTGGTGGTGAATGCCTCCCTTCGGGAAGGCAAGATTCCAGCGAGCCTAAAACAGGCTATCATAAAGCCGCTGTTGAAGAAGCCATCACTGGACCCCACTAAATTAGACAACTTTCGGCCTGTTTCCAATCTCCCCTTCTTGGGCAAAGTCATGGAAAGCGTGGTGGCCTCACAACTCCAGGTATTCTTGAGAGACACGGATTATCTGGATCCGGCACAGTCTGGTTTCAGACCGGGGCATGGTACCGAGACGGTCTTGGTCGCCTTAGTGGATGATCTGCGCCGGGAGCTAGACAGGGGGAGTGTGTCCCTGTTGGTGCTCCTGGACCTCTCAGCGGCCTTCGATACCGTCGACCACGGTATCCTTCTGGGGCGCCTTGCGGAAATGGGTATTGGGGGCACTGCTCTGCAGTGGCTCTAGTCATTTCTGGAGGGCCGCACCCAGAAGGTGTTATCGGGGGACTCCTGTTCCGCACCACAACCTTTGACTTGTGGGGTGCCACAGGGTTCCATACTGTCCCCCATGCTGTTTAATATCTACATGAAGCCGCTGGGTGAGATCATCCGGAGTTTCGGGGTGCGGTGTCATCTGTACGCAGATGATGTCCAACTCTGTCACTCCTTCCCACCTGCTACTAAGGAGGCCGCTGTAACGGTCTGGATGAGGGCGAACAAACTGAAACTAAATCCAGACAAGACAGAGGTACTCCTGGTCAGTCGCAAGGCCGAACGGGGTATAGGGTTACAGCCTGTGCTGGACGGGGTCGCACTCCCCTTGAAGGCGCAGGTTCGCAGCTTGGGTGTGACTCTGGACTCATCGTTGAGCCTGGACCCCCAGGTTTCAGCGGTGACCAGGGGAGCATTTGCACAGCTCAGGCTCGTGCGCCAGCTGCGCCCGTATCTCGGGAAGTCTGACTTGGCCACGGTGGTACACGCTCTTGTCACATCCCGCCTGGACTACTGCAACGCTCTCTATGTGGGGCTGCCCTTGAAGACGGCCCGGAAGCTTCAGCTGGTTCAGCGCGCGGCAGCCATGTTACTAACTGGAGCGGGTGGCAGGGAGCACACAACGCCCTTGTTGTCCCAGCTCCACTGGCTGCCGATTTGCTACCGGACCCAATTTAAGGTGCTGGTTTTGGCCTACAAAGCCCTAAACGGTTCCGGCCCAAAATACCTTTCCGACCGCATCTTGGCCTACGAGCCCACGAGGACCTTGAGATCGTCTGGGGAGGCCCTTCTCTCGATCCCGCCTGCCTCACAGGCACGGCTGGCGGGGACGAGGGAGAGGGCCTTCTCGGTGGTGGCCCCCCGGCTGTGGAACACTCTCCCTGCACACATCAGACAGGCGCCTTCCCTCATGTCCTTTCGAAAAAGCCTTAAGACATGGCTGTTCGAGAGGGCATTTAATTAAGTGCTAAACAATACGGTAATGAGAACTGGAATGGAACAAGGAATATGAGACTGGCTATGATTCCACTAAGAGATGAAGCGGATTTTTAGTGTAGTCTGTAATTGTTGTATAGTTTATATGTTGTTGAAACTGGCTTTTTTGTAATTGTCTTTTATGTGTACTGTACACCGCCATGAGTCGCCCTTATGGGCTGAGAATGGCGGTTAATAAGTGCATCAAATAAATAAACAAATAAAATAAAGAAGTGGACTCCCTGAAGACACAGGTCTGCAGCTTGGGTGTGATCCTGGACTCATCGCTGAGCTTGGGACCTCAAGTTTTGGCGGTGACCAGGGGAGCATTTGCACAGTTAAAACTTGTGCGTTAGCTGCGCCCGTACCTTGAGAAGTCTGACTTGGCCACAGTGGTCCACGCTCTTGTTACATCCCAAATAGATTACTGCAACAAACTCTATGTGGGGTTGCCTTTGAAGACTGTTCGGAAGCTTCAAATGATCCAATGGGCGCAGGGCCATAGCCAGAAAGATTTTTTTAGGGAGGGTTGAAACTTTTTTTAGCAAATCATGAAGAGTAGTTCGATAACACAACAACATTTTTAATACAGTCCAAAGATCCTTATTGCTTCGTAAAAGGTAGAAGATACAAGGTATGCAAGGTTAGTAAGGGCAAAAATAGCCAAAACTGATTAAGCCACAAGATGTGGGTGGAATAAACAGCAGATAAAACCGATAAAACAAGGATTAAAACTTATAACCAGCATTTAAGATAGTAATGACCTAGGTAAAAGACTACAAAGGGTAACAGGCATGTTTCATCATGCCATAACATAAAATACTTTAAATTATATGGTTTCAATTATATTTTATATAGAGTTCATTAAATCAAATTTCTATTTTAGTTAAAGTTTCAAGTCTTAAAATAACTGAAAATGATTGCTAATTGATAATTTATAGTTACAAAAGAATACCACAATGTTTGTTAGAAACACTTGAAAACTGTGTCAATACACTTTGACAGAAATCAGGCTCTATTGATAAACTTCGGTGGACACTCAAGAGTACAAGTCCAGTCAGTCTTTCTTGCCTCCTTGTGCTTCTTGTGTATGTTTTCAAACGTTTAAGGGTTGAAAACGACCTTTCATTTGTAGCTGTTGACACTGGCAATATTGCAGAAATCTGAAAAAGTTTCTTCACATTCGGAAAAAACTGTCCGTCACAGACAAGATATGCTTCCAGTGCATTTGATGGTTTTTCTGCAGGTGCAATCTCATAGACTTAGCATGGAGATTTGGTTAGCCAGTTAAAATTCATGAGTAAACCAGGTTTTTTTTTCTAACCTGAAAAGTTTCGGGGGGGGGGGGATTGAACTCCTAACCCCCCCCCCCCCCCGGCTACAGGTGTGAATGGGCGGCTGCCAGGTTACAAACAGGAGTGGCGCACAACTCCTATATTGCGTCAACTACACTGGCTGCCAATTTGTTACTGAGCACAATTCAAAGTGCTGGCTTTAGCCTAAAAAGCCGTAAATGATTTGGGCCCAGCTTACCTGCTCAAACGTATCTCCTCCTATGAACCATCTAAGAGTGTAAGATCGCTTGGGGAGGCCCTGCTCTCGATCCCGCTTGCCTCACAAGTGTGGTTGGCAGAGACAAAGGACTGGGCCGTCTCAGTGTTGGCCCCCCGGCTATGGAACTCCCTCCCCAGGGATATTAGATCGGCCCCCTCCTTCCTGACTTTCTGAAAAAAAAGTAAAGACCTGGCTCTTTGAGTAAGCTTTTGAGATTGCAGCGGAATAGATAACACAGAACTATGAATAATGAACATAAAATAGCCAGACGATGTTACTGGATAATGTTTTTAACAGGGTAACACTGAATATTATATGCTTTAATGGTTTTTATATATGTTTTATATTGTAATGTTATTTTTAATGGCACTTTTATGAATTTCTGGCATCAAATTGTAACCCGCCTTGAGTTGCCATATGGATGAGAAAGGCGGGCTATAAATATCGTAAATAAATAAATAATAAATAAGTTTTCCATCCTCTGCTGTGGCCTCAGGTTGCATTAGGGCAGTGTTTCTCAATCTGTGGATCCCCAGGTGTTTTGGCCTACAACTCCCAGAAATCCCAGCCAGTTTACAAGCTGTTAGGACTTCTGGGAGTTGAAGGCCAAAACATCTGGGGGTAATAGTATGACAACTGGGTCCGGAAGCTCTGAGACGTACACTCTTTCCGCTTCGCTCCTTTGGGAGCGCTGTTTGCGCAACGCAGAACGGAAGACAGATATTATAGAAGGAATGTACAAATTCTTTAATGGTAAAACCACTAAGCCTTACCCTAACCCCTAAGCCTTACTCTAACCCTAAGCCTCACCCTACCCCAAACCCTAAACCTTACCCTAAACTTTATCCTAACCCTCCTCGCCTTTCTATCCTTCCACCAAACTGAAGTATATTCCTACCCTCAGTGTGCCGCTCTCCCCTTCCCTTATTCACAATGTGCATAACGCTCGGCGCTTCAGGCCCCAGCTCTCATACTATCACCCATCTGGGGACCTACAGGTTGAGAACCACTGTATTAGGGCGAGAACCAGTGGTTCCCAACTTTGGCCCTTTAGGTACTCTGAACTTCAGAAGCTTCAACCAGCTTGACTGACAGCCAGGAAGGTTGGGAGCTGAAGTCCGAAACAGACGCCGCTCAAAGTTGGGGCGCTCCCGCGAGACGCCGCCCTCTCCCCGGGAGTCTGGTCCGGGCAGGTGTTCCCTTGGGTTCCGCCGCAGTCCGCTCACGTGCGGCCACGTGAGGGGAAGTTCTGGCCCCGCCCCCGCAGGCAGCCCCTCCGCGCGCAGCCCCCTTCCCCCTCCCGCGGCGCCCGCGCGACCTCCCGTCCCGCCTGTCACTCGCGCCTCCTCCAGCCAATGGCGCCGCCTCCTGTCACCTTTTCCCCACCCTCCTCCTGGGAGAGGAGGGAGGGAGGGAGGGAGGCGGGGGCTTGGAGGGAGTTGAATGATTGAACTTTCTTTTTGGCGCGCCCCTCTTCTCCCTCACTCGCTCGCTCGCTCGCTCGCCTCTTCCCCTTCGAGCGGAGTTTCTGTCGTGCTGCTCGGCGAGGTGGCAGCGTCTCCTTCGCCTCCTGCTTCCTGAGGCGCCTCGGGCCGGCGTTTGCTGCTGCTGCTTCCTCCTCCTCCTCCTCTTCCTCTTCTTCTTGTCTCTCAGCGAGCCATGGGGCGGCGGCGGCGGGATCCCGGCGTGGCCTGGCCCCTTCTCCTCCTGGCCATGGCCTCCGGCTGGGGCTCCGGGGCGGGCGAAATGGCTCTTTCCCGGCGGCAGGACGACTCTTTCTCGGCGGCCGGCAGCGTCTCCGGCGCCCGGTGCGCCTCCCGGTGCCTCAGCCTGCAGATCACGCGCATCTCCGCCTTCTTCAAGCATTTCCAGGTGAGGCGGGAGCTCCCCGGAGGCCCAGCAAGTCCCCGCGAGTTCCCAGGGCCGCCTCTCCTCTCCAGGGCTCGCCGCACCTGCCGGAGTCCTTCGGGAGGAAAGAGGCGCCAAGGCCGGGCTTTGCGGGAAGCCGCTTGGGTGGCTGGGCTTCGACTGGGTGGCCATCCGTCGGGGGCGCTTTGATTGTGTCCCTGCAGGGCAGGACGGGGTTGGAGAAGGTGCCACTTGCGATCTCTTCCAATTCCAAAATCTGTCATCCCTGGGAGTTGAAATCCCCCAGACTTGGGACAGAAGTCCCCCAGAGGACTCGCTTGGGCCTTTGCCTTCAGCTCCTGCCGCTTGGCTTCGTCCTCCTGGGCAGGTCTTTCAAGGGACTTCCTCGCATTTCGGGTGGGGACACATCAGGGTTAGGCTTTTCCTCAACACGGGGAAGGGGCGGCGAGAGTGCAGCTCTGCCATCGAGGCCATGAGCTGGGTCTGTTTACCTTGGAGGAAAGAAGACTGAGAGGAGGAGACAGGAGAGCCATGCTTCAATATTTGGAAAGATATCACATTGAGGAGGGAGCAAGCTTGTTTTCTGCTGCTCTGGAGGCTAGCACAGGAGCAAGGGGTTCAAACCCAACATCTTCATTAATGACTTAGATAGAGGAAGGCTTAGAAGGCAGGATCATCAAGTTTGCAGACGACACCAAATTGGGAGGGATAGCCAATACCCCAGAAGACAGGAGCAGGATTCAAAACGATCTTAACCGATTAGAGAGACGATTGGTCAAAACTAACCAAATGAAGTTCAACAGTGACAAATGCAAGACACTCCACTTAGGCAGAAAAAAATGAAATGCAAAGATACAGAATGGGGGATGCCTGGCTTGAGAGCATTATGTGAGAAAAAGATCTTGGGGTCCTCGTGGACAACAAGTTAAACATGAGCCAACAATGTCATGCAGCAGCTTTAAAAGCCAATGGGATTTTGGCCTACATCAATAGGAGTCTAGATCCAGGGAAGTCATGCTACCCCTCTATTCTGCCTTGGTCAGACCACATCTGGAACATTGTGTCCAATTCTGGGCACCACAGTTGAAGAAAGATGCCAACAAGCTGTAATGTGTCCAGAGGAGGGCAACAAAAATGATCAAAGGACAAGCCCTATGAGGAACGACTTAAAGAGCTGGGCATGTTTAGTCTGCAGAAGAGAAGGCTGAGAGGAGACATGATGGCCATTTATAAATATGAGAGGGGAAGTCATAGGGAGGAGGGAGCAGGCTTGTTTTCTGCTTCCCTGGAGACTAGGATGCAGAACAATGGCTTCAAACTACAGGAAAGAAGATTCCACCTGAACATAAGGAAGAACTTCCTAACTGTGAGAGCTGTTCATCAGTGGAACTCTCTGTCCCAGAGTGTGGTGGAGGCTCCTTTGGAGGCTTTTAAACAAAGGCTGGATGGCCATCTGTTGGGGGTGCTTCGAATGTGATTTTCCTGCTTTTTGGTAGGGGGTTGCACTGGATGGCCCATGAGGTCTCTTCCAACTCTTTGATTCTATGAAGCTTTAGGGAAAGAGATTGAACATCCTTTCAGCTCCCAATATTTTTGGAAGCTTGTGTGACTCTGCATTAGCAAGAACTTCTTGAGGGGAGGAGCTGTTCGGTAGGGGAATGTGAGGAGTTTCCTTCTCTGGAGGTTTTGAAGCAGAGGCTGGATGGCCATCTGTCCAGAGGGCTTTGATGGTGTTTTCTGCATGGCAGAATGGGACTGGACTGGAAGGCCCATGTGGTCTCTTCAATCTGTAGCAGAGGTTTGAGCATTGGACAATTTTGAGCAGGGTTCAAATCCCCACCAGGCCATGGAAACCCACTGGGGGATCTTGAGCAAGTCACACTCTCTCATCCTCAGGCAAAGCCTCCCTCCCAAGCCTGCTCTGAACACATCTTCCCAAGCAAACCTCAGGATCTGTTCCCCCTCAGCATACTGGAGCAAAGCGTGACATCTGGAGATGTGTATTCATAAGGATGAAGGGAGAGTGTTTTGGCTACGAAGGTGATAGTTATTCACACAGATTAAATCACAGTTTTAAAAACTTGAAAACCTGAAGCAGTGGATCAAAGTTAAGCATCTTGGGGTTGCAATCCTGAGAGTAACTTGTACCAAACTCAGTGGGATTCCCTTCTGAGTAAGCAGTGACAGGATTGTACTGTTAAAAAAAATGATGTACCTGTTAACATTCATCTGAATGCAGAGCCTACCACTTATGCCTCTACATGGTCAGAATAGGAAAAAAAATAGGACATTCCAAAGATATATAAACCTCACTTGTGGGTGAAACATCAGGAGAGAATGCTTCTGGAACATGGCAATACAGCCCAAAAAGAACTCACAGCCACCTAGGAAAAGAGCCTCCCCCCCCAACAACAACAAAACTATTGATTTCATCTTTTCACCCTCTTCTTGCAGATTCATGTAAATGTTTTCCATCTTGTTAATACTCTGTATGGAACTGATGGATATTCTTCATTGCTTGTTTTATATATATACACACACACACACACATATATACGTATATGTATACGTATACGTATAGAGAGAGAAAGAGAGAGAGAATTGTCCATTCTTGGATCTGGGGCTGATAGATCTACCTTAGATTACTCATTAAGACACTTTCTTATGGTAATAATTATGACCAGACTGATAAAAAAGACAGTTGGCCCTTCTTTCCCAACTGGTTCATGTACTCATTTAAGTAAATGTGATAAATAGTCTGGATTAACCAGTCTGCATTAAAAAGTGGATTTTCAATGGGCATTTTGTATTTATGTGCTGAATGGGGATAGTCGCTTGGATTCACAATTAGGTGCATGCAACCGGGCTCATGAACTTCCTAGCTTTTTTCTCCCCTCAGCCATTCATTCTGCCTGCAAATGCTGCATAGAATGGTCCCTGTAGAACAGAGTAAATTGGAGAAAGGGAAGGGAGGGGTCCACCAAATTGGGCGGAAGCATCTTCTGTACAGAGAAAGTGAATTCTTGAACCAATCTTGTGAATTTCTGAGTATTGTTTTACTCCTGAAATAACTGAGAATTCTCATGCAGATATTTTATTTGTTTTTGCTAGCCGAGTTTTTCTTTTTGAATATGTGTGTGAGAGAGATAAACTGGATAAAGTGATGTTTTCTGTACATTTTTATCATGGTTAATGAATGCAGCTCTATATTCTAAAACTATACTTTTGTAACATGAATTGGAAATATCAGTTTTCTTATACATTAGCTAAGAATAGTTCACCACATTGAGCTTTACTGAGTTGAGAATGCTAAATTCCATTCAAATCTGTGGATAATAGCCTGTCTAATTCTGTATAAGTTTGGGATGTAAGTTAGGAAAACAGTTTGTTTTGGAAAAGTTGACTCTTCAATGTAGGGAGGGAAGATGTTTTTTCATTGAGTCTCTGCAGGTTCCCATTCACTGCATATAGGGACTGGCAATTATTATGATAACACAGGATATGCAACATGTAACTTTTATGCTTTTTGTCATAGGAAAATAGGCTGGGATAATTCTCTTAGCACATTGATGTATGTATTATGTTTTTGCTTTGTATAGAAAATGGCGAGAAGAAAAGAAATGTCTCCCTTTTTGAGCCTGAATTAATATCTGCTTAAGGGGATTGATGAGAAATGACCAAGTTTTCAGAACTTTGACTAAAACTTTTATGGGGTATCAGTATTGTGTACTTATGTTTATATCCATGTGCTCATATTATGTAGTCATATTACTGACATTAGCTATTTGTACTACCTTTTTAGATGTTTTGAAATTTGTTTTAATAAAAGGACACAAAAAATCTTTTGGAACAGGTGTTTCGTCTTAATGAATTGGCCATTGTTGCTTTTCTTTGACCTTCATGTCATTTCCAATGTGTGGTGACTCTTAAGTGTCATGGGATTTTCTTGGCAAGATTTGTTCCAAGAGGGCTTGCCATTGCCTTCTTCAGAGGCTGAGAGGGTGTGACTTGCCCAAAGTGACTCAGTGGGTTGTCATGGCTATGTGGGGATTCAGATCAACATCTCCAAAACCTTAGTCCAATGCTCAAACTATTACACCATATGTTGGTAAGACAAGCTTTTAAACCCATGACTTTTGTAAACTGTGTCAATTTTTCGCAGAATGTATTCTTGTAAATCAGCTAATTCAGCAATGCAGAAAACAAGGCACTCGACTATTGTGATAGCGAAAACACAGATGTTACATGTTGTTATGTGTTTTGTCATGCAAGTCTTACAGGGAATAGAGGCAATGGTATCTGAATGGTAGTTTGAGTTGGGCTGGGCAGACACCATGTATTGTATATCTTATTGACACTTCTTAACATGTTCAGGTTTTCTCTTCCATTGTTTTCTGTGCTTAAACACATATTTTACTTTCAGCTGCACAAAAATATAGGACATAACTGAGGCCATACTTAGCCCCAAAGTCAGAACTGCCTTTGAATCATATGAGACTAACAGTGCAGTCTTGCATGTGGCTGTCTGAAATGCACTGAGCGTGTTTCTTGTGTGTATACAACTGCGGATTTTCTTGTAATGTTTCCCATTTATTCAGAACCTGGAACCTAAACAGAAATCTTTACAGAAAGCTTTCCAAAACGTATTGAAACAACTTCTGTACTTTATTATAAGTGCTTATGTAATTCATGTTACCATACTAGAACTCTATACTCCAAAAGAGAGTCAAGCAAATTTTTGTTTTGGCTGTACAGACTACATGATCAGCTTTGGGGTAGTCAAAGGAGGGGAATAAAAGCACTTTCTTTAAGAAGAGGATTACATTGTGCATCTCATGCTCATTGCAAAGTGCTAAATCAACAGTGTGGGAAGGACTCTGGGCGTCTGTTGTTACTTTGGTATGTCAAATTAAGTACACTTACTTAAGCCCTCTTAAAATAAATAGAGCTCAGTTTTGTGTTACAGAGTGTGGAGTTGCAGTCTAGGTATAGATTGTACCTGATGTTATAATGTTACAGGTGTGGCGGTAGAATTTAGCACGTCTCATGGCATTGAATCACTATGTATTTTGGAGAATTTCAGCAATTTTAAACATTTTTGTCATAATTCTGGCTGCTCTAAAACGTAAGCAGAGATTTTATCAAATTCTTACATTTTAAATCCATGTTGACTTTGCTACATATTGATGACACAAGTGGCTTAAGAACTTTGATATTTACATCTGAAGTATTTGCCTTTTATATCTGCTCTCACATGCATTCTCTCATCGTTGATTGTGATGTAAATTTTTCCTGAAGTGAGTAGCGGAGTAATTATACCAACAGATTGGTGTAAACCATTACACTCAATATGAGGTACTTGGATAAAAAAAGAAGCTAGCATGTGAGGCATGAATGTCTAAAATTGCTTCTGGGACTTGCGTCCACTAAGAGTGAGAGAGTGTGATCTTTACAAGGTTGCCCAGTGGATTTTTGTGACCTGGGGGGGGGGGGAGAGATTTGACCCTTGGTCCTTGTCTAACTCTCAACCACAAGACCTTACTACAGTGGTTCTCAGCCTTCTTAATGCCACGACCTCTTAATAAAGTTCCTCATGTTGTGGTGATCCCCAACCATAAAATCATTTTTGTTTCTACTTCATAACTGTAATATTGCTACTGTTATGAATTGTAATGCAAATATCGGATATGCAGGATGTATTTTCATCCACTGATCCAAATTTGGCACAAATACCCAATACACCCAAATTTGAATGCTGGTGGGGTTGGGGAGGGGGATTGATTTTGTCATTTAGAAGTTGTAGTTGCTGGGATTTATAGTTAACTTACAATCAAAGACCATTCTGAACTCCATCAACAATGGAATTGAACCAAATTTGGCACACAGAATTCTCATGACCAACAGAAAATACTGGAAGCGTTTTGGAGTTGTAGTTTACCTACATCCAGAGAGCACTGTGGACTCAAACAATGATGGATCTGGACCAAACCTGGCACAAATACTCAATATGCCCAAATGTGAACACTGGTGGAGTTTGGGGAAAATAGACCTTGACATTTGGGAGTTGTAGTTGCTGGGATTTATAGTTCACTTACAATCAAAAAGCATTCTGAACCCTTCCAATGATAAAATTAGGTTAAACTTCCCACACAGAACCCCCATGACCAACAGAAAATACTGTGTTTTCTGATGGTCTTTGGTGACCCCCTGACATGCCCTCACGACCCCACCTGGGGTCCCAACCTCCAGGCTGAGAAATGCTGCTCTAGCAGCATGGGAACCCCCCTCTCAAAACAAATGCTGCTACCCTCCCCTCCCCCGGCAGGTTCATCTTAGGATAGCCCCAATTTGAAAATGACATAACACACAAAAACAGTATGATGGACATCTGCTTTCCTATCTTGCAAAGTATTTGAACTTCATAAAGAAGATACAAAGAAGTAGGTGTTATTACTTTTTTTTGTCTATAGCTACCTTGGCCTCGATCCAATTGAACTTGAATAGATCCACTGAAAAAATTGAATCTGGATACATTTATCATTCAGCAGTGGACTTGCTGGTTCTAGTCTAGCTTGGACTAGAAGTAGGTGTAAACTTTTGAAGTCAAGTTATTATTTGTAGACGGTGCAAATGAACCACTACGAAAGAAAAGATATAGAAATTCATGTTATTGTTTGAAGAATTTAGTGTGGCTTAAGTGTATGTGTATGTGTCTGTACAGATCTAGTTAAATAGAGATATTACTATTGAATTCCATTCATGATGAGTTAAGGGCTCTAGACAGTAAAGATGTGCTGGAATGTAACTTTAAGAACTGTCTCCTATGGCCATGCATTTTCTTCAGAAGATACAGTAAAAGCAGGAAATCATTAAACATAGTTAATTGTCTTGAAAGGAGATTAGGCTTTTTTGAAATTTAAAAAAGCCCTGTTGTCATTTGGTTGTAACTCTTTTTGTTTTACAGTCTCACTGGCTTTATAAAGGAGGCAATTTGCACTAGACACTTTCTAGTGAAAGGCCTTTTTATGTGTGCTCTTTCTTGGCCTGATTTCTTTCCAAGCAAAAACTGCTGACAGAATGCACATTGCCAAACAATAATGATTACATTTTAATTAGCTGGGGTGAAATAAGCTGCAAATTACTCAGTTAAGACTTAATAACTGCCTGTGCCCCCCCCCCCTTTCTGCAAATCAATTGCAAATCGCTGACTCTAACCCTAACCTGTGAAAGCGCAGTGCAATCTGTTTAAATTACAGAGGATTAAATTCTTCGAAGACTTGAAATGGCAGTGGTGTAAAAAAAAAAAGCAATCTGATCTTGTTAATAAATGTTCAGCTCTTTTTTCTTTTAGAAATACAAAGCACCGGAAAGGGATATGGTAAACTGTGTATGGTCTCACAATTTGAGATGTGCAACTGATGACCAGGTCAAGCAGGTGTGTGCAGCATTGTTCTAACATGAAAACAAAGATGACTTTACTGCTGCTACTTTACCATAGCAATTTGAGAAGGTCTTTAAAGTGTAAATGACTCCACAGTATTATAAATCATTACCTGTCTTAGATTGTAAAGAAAGCCAAATCCTGAACAGCAGGAGTAATTGTCTTTTTAGTAAGAAATACAAGACATGTGTGTTCTGTCCTAAGAGAAGTCTGATTCATCTGCACCACTCTTTGATTTACTGTGTGGAGACTTTGCTTTGATGGCAGTTAGTAAGCGGGTCTCAAAGGAAGTTAAAGTAGGTTAAATGATGCTTTTTACTGGGCCAGCCTCTTCTGGGAATAGTGTACAAGCTTTTGGTGTTTATCAGGACTTTTCTTTACAGTTCAGAATTGTGCACACTTCTTTGCAACGTGGATTGGTCCCGTAGAAAACATGATTTAATGGTGTGTGTGTTCTATTAATGACAAAAAAGCTTGCTGCAAATTAAACACGAAAGTGCAAATGTGAACAGCTGTTTATTTTTGGGACTGCAGGGCAGTGCATAATGCATCTATTTTTGTATTCTTTTAAAGCAGCCTTTCTCCATTATTTGATTCTAGAAACTCATGTCCATCTTCATGACATAGTTGCTGAAATGCTGTTACTAGATCAGAGATACATAGTTTTGAATTTTCTTTAAACTCTAAATTTCACTGGGTAGCCTGAGGCCTATATTGCACAACAAAGATGAGAGTAAGCTGGATAACCTCATGTGTGCAACCTTGCAATGTGAAACGTGGAATAGGAGACTGTGGAGAAGTTTGGATCCTTTCAGTAAAGCCATGGATTTATTTTTTACTTGTAGTTTATGGAACCCATTTTCTACTCTACCTAATGAACAAATACATTAAAGCTGTTCTTTACTGAGATAAAATGAAGAGTCTTAAACCTTGCTCTGTACTGAAACATATTCCAATGTGTCACTCAATTGACTATTCTTCTGTTTTTTGCTTTTTACTGTCTTGTCTATTTCAGGTAAATTTTGGTTCCAGTATCCATAGTGATGCTGTCTGTGGATAAAATGAAATGCATCCGTAGGGCACACGACTGGGGAAGATTGTACCGTGAGGAATCTGCTAAAAATTTGGAGTATTTTGTGATCTTTGCACAATTTCCAAATTAAATCATGTAGTTTGATAAGATCTTTAGCTTCTCTACCAAAGAGTGCTGGTTAGTTGGTCTCAAATATTAGCTTGCGTTTTAGGTTTTTTTGTCTGAGTGAAAGGGATTGTTGCCATTGTCAGGAAGAGGGAGAGAGTGCATTGGGGTAATGGGAGGCGGCGGGTTGTGTGGAGTGTTATACCATGAGGCATTGGATTGGCTCAGTTGATGTGTGATTTGTGAGAGAATTGAAAGGAAGAGAAGGTGTTTCTCTGTAAACCAAGTCATACATGAGATTTAGAATGTGTGGAAACATGAAACCATTAATAATACCAAATCCTATTGAAATGAAGGATTCTGGCCTGAGAATACCATAGGGTTGTGTTGAAGGTCCCAGAAAATGCCTAGAAAAAACATATTTTATTGGATGTGCATAAATGAAACTACGCATACCAATCCTGAGGAAAAGGAGGCTGTACTGTGTCTGTAATGAGTAATCTAGCAAGTTGTTTCATAGACAACTTTAACTTGTAAGTCATGTAATTAGTATTTTCGAAAGTAATATTTCAAGCTCTATTTCAATGTGTCTGGAGGGCACATATAACATGAAAGACTTACTGCATTGAAACCCCTGCCATTCACAAAAGCTGGGATAGGAAGTGTCTAAGAATTGTAGAGTCTCATTTATTCCATTGAATCCATTCATATCATATCTACCCCCCCCCCCCCCCCCCCTGGCTACAGGCCTGGCACCAACAATGGAGTTGAACAAATCTTGGCACACAGAACTCCCATGACCAACAGAAATACTGGGAGGGTTTGGTGGGCATTGACCTTGAGTTTTGGAGCTGTAGTTCACCTACATCCATAGAGCACTGTGGACTCAAACAATGATGGATCTGGACCAAACTTGGCACAATTAGCCAATCTCCCAAAATTTGATTACTGGTGGGGTTGGGGGGGGGGATTGATTTTGTCATTTGAGAGTTGATGTTGCTGGGATTTATAATCAACCTACAATCAAAGAGCACTCTGAACCCAATCCATAATGGATCTGTACCAAACTTGGCACACTACCTACATGGCCAACATTCAATACTGGTGGGGTTGGGGGGGCTGTTTTTGAATTCTGGGAGTTGTAGTTCACCAACAATCAGAGAGCACTCTGTACTAAACTGGTCATAGAATCAAAGAGTTGGAAGAGACCTCATGGGCCATCCAGTCCAACCCCCTGCCAAGAAGCAGGAATATTGCATTCAAATCACCCCTGACAAATGGCCATCCAGCCTCTGCTTAAAAGCTTCCAAAGAAGGAGCCTCCACCACACTCCGGGGCAGAGAGTTCCACTGCTGAACGGCTCTCACAGTCAGGAAGTTCTTCCTAATGTTCAGATGGAATCTCCTCTCTTGTAGTTTGAAGCCATTGTTCCGCGTCCTAGTCTCCAAGGAAGCAGAAAACAAGCTTGCTCCCTCCTCCCTGTGGCTTCCTCTCACATATTTATACATGGCTATCATATCTCCTCTCAGGCTTCTCTTCTTCAGGCTAAACATGCCCAGTTCCCTAAGCCGCTCCTCATAGGGCTTGTTCTCCAGACCCTTGATCATTTTAGTCGCCCTCCTCTGGACACATTCCAGCTTGTCAATATCTCTCTTGAATTGTGGTGCCCAGAATTGGACACAATATTCCAGATGTGGTCTAACCAAAGCAGAATAGAGGGGTAGCATTACTTCCTTAGATCTAGACACTATGCTCCTATTGATGCAGGCCAAAATCCCATTGGCTTTTTTTGCCGCCACATCACATTGTTGGCTCATGTTTAACTTGTTGTCTACGAGGACTCCAAGATCTTTTTCACACGTACTGCTCTCGAGCCAGGCGTCACCCATTCTGTATCTTTGCATTTCATTTTTTCTGCCAAAGTGGAGTATCTTGCATTTGTCACTGTTGAACTTCATTTTGTTAGTTTGGGCTCATCTCTCTAATCTGTCAAGATCATTTTGAATTCTGCTCCTGTCCTCTGGACTATTGGCTATCCCTCCCAATTTGGTGTCGTCTGCAAACTTGATGATCATGCCTTCTAGCCCTTCATCTAAGTCATTAATAAAGATGTTGAACAGGACCGGGCCCAGGACGGAGCCCTGCGGCACTCCACTTGTCACTTCTTTCCAAGATGAAGAGGAAGCATTAGTGAGCACTCTGTGTTCATCCACTTAACCAATTACAGATCCACCTCACCGTAGTTTTGCCTAGCCCACATTGGACTAGTTTCCTTGCCAGAAGGTCATGGGGGACCTTGTCGAAGGCCTTACTGAAATCCAGGTACGCTACATCCACGGCATTCCCCACATCTACCCAGCTTGTAGCTCTATCGAAGAAAGAGATCAGATTAGTCTGGCATGACTTGTTTTTGATAAATCCATGTTGACTATTAGCGATGACTGCATTTGTTTCTAAGTGTTTGCAGACCGCTTCCTTAACAATCTTTTCCAGAATCTTGCCTGGTATCGACGTGAGGCTGACCGGACGGTAGTTGTTTGGGTCATCCTTTTTTCCCTTCTTGAAGATTGGGACCACATTGGCCCTCCTCCAATCTGCTGGAACTTCTCCCGTTCTCCAAGAACTCTCAAAGATGGTTGCCAATGGTTCCGAAATGACTTCCGCTAGTTCCTTCAATACTCTGGGGTGTAGTTGATCTGGCCCTGGGGACTTGAACTCATTAAGAGCGGCCAGGTATTCCTGGACGACTTCTTTCCCAATTTGGGTTGGATGTCCTCCAATCCCTCATCCACTCCATCTTGCTGAGGTTGAAGACTCTCTTTTTGTGAGAAGACCGAGGCAAAGAAGGCATTAAGTAGTTCTGCCTTTTCCCTATCCCCTGTCAGCATTGCCCCATCTTCTCCTCGAAGAGGTCCTATCGCCTCTTTGTTTTTCCTTTTTCTACTGACATAAGAATAGAAGCCCTTTTTATTGTTTTTAATGTCCCTGGCAAGTCTGAGCTCGTTTTTTGCTTTAGCCTTGCGGACCTTTTCCCTACAGGTGTTGGCTATTTGAATTCTTCTTTGGTGATTTCTCCCTTTTTCCACTTCTTGTGCATGTCTCTTTTGTGTCTTAGCACAGTTAGAAGTTCTTTGGACATCCATTCTGGCTTCTTTGCACTTGTCCTATTTTTTCTCTTTGTTTGCACAGTTTGCAATTGCGCCTTGAGTATTTCACTCTTGAGAAATTCCCATCCATCCGTAACTCCCTTGTCTTTTAGTATCTGTGTCCACGGAATGCTGCTTAGCATTTCCTTCATTTTTTGGAAATCAGCTCTCCTAAAGTCCAAAATGCGGGTTTGACTTGTCTTAGTTTCGGCCGTCCTTTGTACCTCAAATTGCAGGAGCACATGGTCACTTGCCCCTAAGGATCCTACCACTTCGACCGCATCGATCAGGTCCTCCGCATTTGTTAGGATGAGATCAAGAGTAGCCAATCCCCTTGTTGCCTCTTCTACCTTCTGGACCATGAAATTGTCTGTGATCTATTGTCATGTGATCTATTCAGTGTATATGTCTGTGAGAGCAGGTGGTAATGAGAAGAAAAGAAACAGTGAACACTTAGTTAGTTCTGAACAAAAAAATCCCCATTCATATTTAATTTCTTTTTAGTTCTGATAAAATGAGATGTGGTTTATTTTTCACAATGATATTTCATCTGAATTCAAATTATTGTGCTTTAATATTTTTCAGGGACTAAATTTATAGCAGTTTTATTACAAATTGGGGGTATATGTATGTTGGAGTGTCAGTATCCCAAAAACAACTGGAAAAGTATAATAATTCAAGCATCTACTGTACTTATAAAATGCTTTCTAGAATCACTTTTGTAGAATTAAGAGGAGTAATTATGCTGGGGTGAAAATTGCTGGAAGAAACATTAACAACCTCAGATATGCAGATGACACCACTCTGATGGCCGAAAGCGAGGAGGAGCTGAGGAGCCTTCTAATCAAGGTGAAAGAAGAAAGCGCAAAAGCCGGGTTGCAGCTAAACGTCAAAAAACCCAAGATTATGGCAACAAGAATGATTGACAACTGGAAAATAGAGGGAGAAACCGTGGAGGCCGTGACAGACTTTGTATTTCTAGGTGCAAAGATTACTGCAGATGCAGACTGTAGCCAGGAAATCAGAAGACGCTTACTTCTTGGGAGGAGAGCAATGTCCAATCTCGATAAAATAGTAAAGAGTAGAGACATCAGACTGGCAACAAAGATCCGCCTAGTCAAAGCCATGGTATTCCCTGTAGTAACCTACGGATGTGAGAGCTGGACCTTAGGGAAGGCTGAGCGAAGGAAGATCGATGCTTTTGAGCTTTGGTGTTGGAGGAAAGTTCTGAGAGTGCCTTGGACTGCGAGAAGATCCAACCAGTCCATCCTCCAGGAAATAAAGCCCGACTGCTCACTGGAGGGAAAGATACTAGAGACAAAGTTGAAGTACTTTGGTCACATCATGAGGAGACAGGAAAGCCTAGAGAAGACAATTATGCTGGGGAAAGTGGAAGGCAAAAGGAAGAGGGGCCGACCAAGGGCAAGATGGATGGATGGCATCCTTGAAGTGACTGGACTGACCTTGAGGGAGCTGGGGGTGGTAACGGCCGACAGGGAGCTCTGGCGTGGGCTGGTCCATGAGGTCACGAAGAGTCGGAGACGACTGAACGAATGAACAACAACAAATTATAATTATGAAGATAGGCTACAACAGAGAGAAGAATCTCTGCCTCGGCATCTTGCTATGCTCTTTTCCCTTCCCATATGGTAAGAAAATGAGTGAGCAGCAAGTAAAATTGAGTTCTTGAATTTAGGAAGGTGAGATTTAAATCTCCCCTTGTCATTATTCCTTCAGTTGCTGAACAGAGGGACTTTGTACACACAGGAGAGAGAGAGAAAAATAAAAGAGATTATGGTTATCTGTACAGACTGCCAAGTTTTGTCTGAAGTTCACTACAGGGAATTTGCTTATGCAGCCCTTGCTCTCAAAAAGTTTCCGCGTCCCTATGTAGTGAACCTTTAGTAAGTGTCACAGTTGTAGGGAGCCAATGTGGTGTAGTAGTTAGAGCACTGGACTATGACTCTGGAAACAAGGGTTTGAATTCCCACTCAGTCATTAAACCAACTGGGTGGCCTTGGGAAAACCATACTTTCTCACACCTCAGATTAAGATAATGACAAACCTTTTCTGAACAAATATTTCGAAGAAAACCATGTTATAGGTTTGTCTTAAGGTTGCCATAGGTCAGAAGCAACTTGAAGGCACACAACCGCAACAATCACAGTTGTAGTCCTGCATTATTTTCACATATTTCTTGAATATTACCATAAATTGAAAAATGATATTGCCATGGGGTGGCTTCAGGACATGACTAGTGTACAAGTCAATCTATTGTATTTTGGTATATTGATAAAATGTCATTGCTCCTATATATATGTGTGTGTGTGTGTGTGTGTTTATTGTTGCAGCAAAAAATACATAATCAAAAAGGACAAAGAAAAAAGACACACTTAAACCAAACAAACATAACATAATTAAATAATAATTGAACATAATTAAATAATAAAAATCAAATTATATATAAGTTCACTGAGCACCCTTCCACACAGAATATCAAGGCAGATAATCCTCAATATCTGCTTTGAACTGGATTATCTGAGTCCACACTGCCATATAATCCAGTTCAATGTGGATTTTATACAGCTGTGTGGAAGGGACCTGAGGCTGAATCTACCCTGCCCCATATCCCAGGAACGATCTCAGATTATGTGTTTATCCTAGATTATCAGGCAGTTTAGACACATATAATCCAGTTCAAATCAGGTAATCATGGATCAGATTCCTGGAGTATAGAGCAGTGTAGGACCCTTCCAGACAGGCCCCTAACCTGTGTTGTTAAACCCGCCTCAGGTTAATCCAGAGTAAACTGGGATTTCTTGAGATTGCCTTCCAGGATCTTGAGCACCAACCCCCATTGCCATCCCAGTTCTTTGGGCTCTAAAAGCTTGAAGGAGCAGCAGGACATTCCACCCTCCCCTCCCAGACCCCCCATTCTCCCTCTAAACTTACCGAAGAGGGGTGGCTGCATCCTTAGGCCTCTCAATGACAGCTTGAAGGAACCAGGCCCCTTTAGTAAGTTTAGAGGGGAAATGGGGGGGGGGGGGGTTGCAGGCTGGCTAGTTCTGCTTGACCCAGGAGGGCATGTAGTCACCCTCCATGGAAAATTCTGGGGTTTGGTGCTGCTGGGATTTGAAATTACTATTCCTCTCAGAATTTTGGCCTTTCTGGAAGCACCCATAGATCCACCCTGAAAAATTTGTTAAAAGCAATTATCAAGTGTGGAATTATCTTTTTTTATTGTGATCGACTAGAAAGGTCTTTTCATGTGTGAAATCCAGGCACTCTTTCCACTTAGTCCTAAGTTATATTCAAAGTGTGAAAGAAAAAGATTTGTGAGCAGCTAGAACTGAAAGCAAAACTTTCAGTTCCTTTGTAACCTGAATTGGTTACCTTTCTGCTTTTTAAGATCTTGTATTTCTTTTATTCATTTTATCCCAATTGCAAATGTCAGAAAATGACTTTCTAGAGATGTGCAGTGTGATCAGGAAGCCCTTTTATTTGTGGATTTGAATTTATGTGTTTAGTAAAACTTGCCACACCACCATTCCTTTCACATAGGCTAGACTGTGATGTTAGGAATCTCCTCATTTTTAATTACATTGAAATATTGTGTTATTAGGTTTTTCCCTGTCTTCTGCAAATACTTTCTTCTCTATATTGCCCACAAATGTAGATACATCATTGAGGAAGCCAGGGTATACAGTCTTTAAAGACTTCATCAGACAGGCTGATTTACCTGTCCTATGCCACTTCCTTTCCCTCTTCTTCCATGGTAGAAGAAGAGAGGAAGTGGTGCACGCTGCCACTGTGACAACACAGGAGATTTCCCATGTTGTCTTAGGAGCAGTGGGGGAAACTGGGCGGTGACGCTTCCTCCCATGGAATGGGGGTTGGGATAAGTTGTGCAATGCGGGATGTGGAACGATGGGTTCTCCACACACTCTGCTGGGACCCCCATGGATTTGTCACTATGCATGGTGAATCCTTAGCCTAATGTGATAAGATTGTATGTAAATCAGGCAAGAGAAAAAGACTGTTGAAAACAGTAGTTCTCACTCTTTGGTCCTCCAAATGATTTGAATGGAACTTTTAGAGACATAATAATCCCTAGTAACCAGGAACCGAAGGATTTAAACATCTAAAGATCCGACAGCTGAGAACCACGATTTGAACTACTAGTGGACATGTTAGAGTCAACCTGTGTTCTGAAGTGGTACCATCTAGGAAAGGTTGCCATGTTGGCTAGGAGTCTGAAAACAACAATTCCCTGAGTTATAGATTTCATGGATTCTACTAGAGGAATGTTTTAAGAACACAGAGAAAATGAGAGGACTGAGTTGTGGATTTTAAGTAAACCAATTTCTATAGAACACATTCTGTTCATTATACATTGCATTTTCTAGTTTATTCTCTGAAGAAGAGCCTGAGGTACTAAATATATCAGGATATAAATCTGTTTGCATCTTTAGTCGTGGACTTGGCTGGTATACTTCCTCTATCTGCCATGATCAATTTTGTCAAATACCACCAGGTCATTACATGTCTGCAAAAAGCATACTTCATGATTTTGTAATTTACATCTTTGTCCTTGGGCCCTGGGATGAAATGAAACAGATGAAGAAAATGTTGCTCTCTGTTCAAAAGATTTTCTTTCATATTTCTGAAAATGGATTTTATGTCATTTTTGGTTATAAACAGAAAGGTATTGGAAAATACATTGAGTGACTTTTTAAACAATGTGTTCATTGCCTAGCAATATGTATATACTATCACTGTTCAATATACAGTAATATTGCTGTTTGATCAGTTTTGAATGAGTGGCCTGGCCTTTTTGTCTCACTAGTATTCATGGTGTGTGTTTTCAGTATGTGTTAATTATTGTGGATATTTTCTTGAATGGGCAATTCACTAGCAGGATTAAAGTATTTGACTAGTTCCTGCAGATTATATGTATGTGCAGATAAATCCAAACTGAGAATTTCTTGTTAAAACTGGAAACAGAATGAAGCATTAGACCAGTGGTTCTCAACCTGGGATCCCCAGATGTTTTTGGCCTTCAACTCCCAGAAATCCTAACAGCTGGTAAACTGGCTAGGATTTCTGGAAGTTGTAGGCTATAAACATCTGGGGACCCCAGGTTGAGAACCGCTGCTTTAGACATTGACATATTGCCTACCAACAATTTAATACTGGCTGTAATACCTACCTACACAAGTGTACAAGTAAATACGTTTAGCAAAATGTTTTTTACGTACCTTATTATCAGCACCTTGACAGTATTTTAGGACTTCAGTCATGGAGCCAATGGCTCCCACCACACACCAGCTAAGTACTTCCAGGGCAGCTCCATGGCTGAAATGCTGCTGCCACCAAAAAAATGGTGATGGCAGACAACGGCAAGCTCCCTGCCTTTCTATAAAGAAAGATGTGTTGAGCCACTGAAAAAGGGCTCCCCCCATGTGATGAGGAGGGGGGAAGCCACAACAGAACAGGGTGTGGGGCGACAGGTTCCCACACCCTCTACACAATTGCCAACAGGACATGGCGATCTGGGACATCTTCAGCGGTCTGTATTACAAGGTTGTCAGTCAATTCCTGGTGCTTAGCAGTAAAGGTTAATGATAAAGCTTAAACCAGCCATGGATTTATAACACTGTTTGGGATGTGTGCATGGCTGGATTAATGTTTGTTAACATAAATGAAAAACAGCTAATCTGAGTAATTACTAAGACCCCTTAAACTAGCTGTTGTTATTCAATAGTTAGTCATTTTTTTTATCTACCCACAATATGTATTAAAGAGGCAGCAAGTGATTTGGAAAGAAATAATTCTACTTTGCCTTAGTAGAAGGCTGGTCCTATATAAAAGTAATGCTATGAAATCTATAGAGTTTATGAAGCATCCATTTCCTGGTTGTTTTTAGTAAGTCTGAAATAAGATAGAGTAACTGAGACTAGTTTAATGTCCAATCTTCTGTTGTGGGTAGGAATTTAGAATGTATCTGGTCTCCCAACTGCAGGTGCTCCTGGATGAAACAGATTATTCAGATTCATTTCAGTCTGGTTTCAGGTCTGGCAATGGAACTGAGACAGGTTGTTCACCTTAGTAAATGTCTTACAGGGAACAACAGAGGAGGAACACATTCCTGTTCATCCAGCTAGACCCCTCAGTAACTTTCAATTATTTTGACCATGGTATTTTCCTGTGTTACTTCTCTGGTTTAGGGTCCAGAGACACCGCTTTACTGTAGCTTGGTCTTTCTTGAAGAGCGAAACTCTAAAGGTGGTGCTGATAGATGCCTAATTGTAATTCTGTCCAATAACCTGGGGTATTTTTCAGCATTCAGTTATGTCTCCCATGCTGTTTAATATTTACATGAAACCTCTGAGAAAGGTCATCTGGATTTCTGGAATTAGGTTCAGGGCTTCTTTCCTTTCCATTTAATTTCAAGGACAATGTTTCTGTACTAAACCAGGTTCTGCTGTCAGTAACGGACTGGAGGAAAGTGAGTAGATGTAGCCCCATACAGTACCACCTTCTGAGTTTGCCCCTCCAAGAATGACCAGAACCAGTATAGAGTAGTGTTCCCTACCCCATTCTAGAGAGGCATCCTAGATGGATTCCATGGTGAATGATATTGCAAGCTGCTTAGAGGTCCATCAGCACCAACAGGAACAGTCCTCTTCTCTAGTTCCTTTTGTAGGCCACCAGAGTGACTAGAATTGTTTCTGCCCCATCACCTGTTTTGAAACCAAATTGAGATAGATCTAAACAATCCATGTGTATATATTGTATTACACTTTGGGTAATTTAATATGGGAAAATTTAAGAACTTCTTTTTAGAAGTTTTAAATTGTTCTTAAATCTCATTTTTTTAAAACGATCTATTTTAGGATTTATACTGTGCCATGTAATATAATAGTAATAACATTTTTCTTTATTTTGCTATGAATGTTTGCAGTAGTCTGTGGCTATAGGCAATACAATTTTGAATTCAAGATAATCTGTTTAATCTAGGAATTGAGAGTAGAGGGAGAATCAATAAGAGAATTAGCAGACTGTGTGTATGGATATTTATTGGGGTATTATTCCAACCAATATATTCCAAAGGCAAGAGAGCTTAACCTGAAAAGAAGCCACACAGCCGTAAAATAATGCAGCTAGTTACTGCTAATCTGTTATTGCAATCATTGCTCTTTGCTGTCAGTCTCTCATAAGAAGAAGGAATGACTAAGAAGCAGAAAGTAGTGCATGAAATATTACTTTAAAGTTACTGCTGGCTAGGTTTTGTAACAGGAAATAATAAATCCTTGGCTGGCACTGAGTCTGCTGAAGCATTCTTGTTAACTTATGTTATTTATGGCATCCTCCTAAACTTTTATTTCTGTTCCTGTCCTTTCATAAGCATTTGCACAAGTATTACATTTCACATTTAGTTATACATGTGCTTTAATACATTGAGGATAATTTATGAGGCTTTGCTGCCAACCATAAGATCAGTACATTTGAAGTTCTGACTGTTGAAGATGTAATGTACTTTTCAGTTTAAGATCTGTCAAGATGTAAGTATTTTTATTTGTAAATATTATGGAAAGGTCCTTCTTTTGGCTGGTTTCATAGCCCTAAGATCCACTGACAGAGAAGTTTTTGAATACAGTGAAAGTTTTCTTTATTGCTCCACTGGCAGAGAAGGATCTATAGCACTGGAGTGTTTTACTAGTGCTGGCAAAGACACCAAGGAAGTGGGGAAAGTACACCTCTACGCAATCCCAAACTGACTCATAAAACATGCATACCCATGAATATGGAAGTAGTCCTCTACACATTGGCTCCACAAGAAACCTGTGTAAAATTAAACATTACCTTCACTGTGTCCCACAACATTTTCTCTATTTTCCCTTCCTCTTCATCTGAATTGGGGATCTCTTGGATGCAGTGGAACTATTGGGATCACACTTGGTATTTAAATTAAAACCATTATCTGGTCAACCATGATAATGATCCATGAAGCTTGGTTAAAAGATACTCAGATGTGCATGGATGCCATAGGGTACTATATAACACTTACAGTAACCTGTCTGACAAAGGTGGAAAATAAATTAGATGCATATGCAAATGAATTTTCTATGCATACCATGTTTATTTTGTATATGTTGTAATGTACATGCATAGGATCCAGAGTGAAGCATTGGTGAATCCCTGTTTCTGTGTATCTTTTTAAAAATAGTCACTATACTTTTGTGTGGCAAAATACACAGTGGTTAAATATGATAAAATCCATAAATCATTTTGATCACAACATCTGCCCCCGCCCTCCAATACTGGTATTGGTAAGGGTTCTTTACCTGGGTTATCAAACAAGCATATAGAAGATTTCAACCTTGGGCATTCCTGCTAGGATAGGAAAAAATGGTGCAGTGGTTGAACATTGGACTATGACTCTGGAGACCAGGGTTTGATTCCCCCGCTGGGAGATCTTGGGTGTGTCTCATACCCATTATAGGTTTGTTTTAGAGTCACCATAAGTAGGAAATTACTACAAGGTACACTAAATAGCACCATCATTGTGGACTAAGAATGGAAAAAGTGAACATTTTTATTGTTTTGCAAATTATCCCTGAAAGTCCAGATTTATGCAGGTTTATTTTACCATGAATATTTTACTTCTGCTTATTCAGACTTCCCAAATCTATTAATGTTTGTAGTAAAAATGTAGCTGGAAATTAACATAGAAAGTTTTTGAAGAAGATATATCACTAATTCTCCCTGCTCTTTCTATTCCAGAATAATGGTTCCTTGGTCTGGTGCCAGAATCACAAACAGTGCTCAAAGGTATGGTAGTTTTTCAGCTTTCTATAGTCATTGCTTGTTGTACTTGTGGATTCATCTGTATGTTTCTGGGTTGCTATCTGTAGGAGTTGCTTTATGCGCTACAATGTTTTGCACTATAACACAGTTGCTGGAATTACAATATCTTAATCATATGTAGATTATTGATAACTTAGTGCACATACTTACTACATATATACACATATTTAGATGGCTTTTCATTAAGCTATGCGATTAAATATTAAATAGAACCCAGTGTATTAATATTTTGACTTCCATGGTACATCTCAGTTCTCCTGCTTGGACTCAGTGGGATTTAAAAAGTGCCTATTTCAGGTGCCTCACTACTGTTTAAAAGAGTTAAATATGTCTAATACTATTTATTCTGTAGTTAGTAATTCTTGAGAAGGTAGAATAGTCAATCTTATTTTTTAAAAAATCTACCCAAATTCCAAGCTGATGGAGGTCCAATATTTTATTCTACTTGGCAATTGAATTTTCTGAAGAGTTAATTTTTTTAGGATATTTCTGATGGTCTTGTAGTTGCCTTTTTGTGATAGCTGACTTTTTGACCCTCCTAGATTAGAGTGCAAGTGAGCTAATAACTGTTTGATTCTACTAGAAAAGCATCTTGCTAAGTTGCCTGGAGAGAAGCAACAATGATTCATCAGCTTTAGAAAGTCAACGTGGAAGTACAGGGCTTAGGCACTGACTGTTCTTTTCATCCACATACAAAGCTGAGTGGAGTGCATCTATCCCACTGCTTCAGAAATTCAGCTGCAAAGCTATTAAACAAGTACTCTAATAATTGACGGAGAAAATATTATTTAGCCTATGTAATTCCATGATTCCGTAATGTGGAGGAACATGTATTGAAGCATGCTGACATCTATATTTCATTGTTGATTTTTTGAGGAATAGGTAATGAACAAGAACCAAAGCAATGCTTGATCTTTACTAGTTAACTAAATAGAATATATTGTGTTTTCTGCTTCACACTGCAGAAAAATACATTAGGTCTTCTATTTTTACCAGGACTGCTTTCAAAATGGAAATATCACAAATAAAAAAATCTACTATTTTTTTAAACCTGAGAGAACACTTCTCCAAAAATCCATAGGTTCAGGTCAACTCTATGGTCCACCATAGAATCACTCCGGGGAATGTAGAGATTCCTAGAGAAAACGTATTAATCAAATCCGCGAATAATCAAATCAAGAAAAGTCAAACCTGCAAATGTGGAGCACTGACAGTATCTTGAGAACTTTACATAAAAATCTCTTATTCAAGGATTCCTTAGAAAGCATTTAATTTTTTCTCTCATATCAGCTTTTACCACCAAATTACAAGAGTTCATTTTAGGTCCCATGTACACTGCCATATAATGCAGTTTAAAACTGCATTATATGGTCGGTGCATATTCATGTGATGCAGTTTAAATACATTGAACTCTACATTATATGAGTCTACACTGGCCATATAATGCAGTATGAAAGTTGGATATGTGTCAGTGTAGATGGGGCCTTGGTTTTGGATTAATAGTAATCATACCCAAAGAGGGTTCTGGAGAGGAAATATTAAAGAAATACTGTACAGTTCTTTTTCTTCTTCAGCCCGAATGAGACTGCTGTGCTGTGAAATAAGGAAGATCCATCATGTACGTTACTATGACATGTTTTGAAGTAAGGACAGACTCTTTTAGGAGAGGCCTTGCAAATTTCATTTCATAAAAAAACAAAGAAAAGCAACAAGGCTTATGACTTGGCTGATAACTAATATTGGAATGAGTTGATTGTGTAAAATTATCTTTTAAAAGCATCTTATTCTTTTCTTTCCAAAGAGTTACTGCAATTTTTAAAAGTGCAAAATTGTATTATACAATTTCATCAGCTTTGGCATTACTCTCCCATTTAATCAAGTATTTGTATAGCTATTATAAACATAATAGCTCTTCCATTTCGAAGAGATTGACACCTGTACTAAATCTTTGTCAGACACTTAAAACGCCCTTCTGATTCTTTTAAAAGTAAACTTATATTACAGAGACCTGTCTGGATGAGATGGTGGGGTTAAAGCTTTGGGTCCTTCCAGATGGGTCAAAATCCTGAGTGGAACTGGAGCTTTGGAGAGCCCTCCCCTTTCCAAAGCTCCTGACACATCATTTTGACATGATAGGATTTTACTCCAAGAGGCCTGCAGATAGAAGGAGGCCTCTCCAATAAGCTTAGGCGGAAACAGGCGGTGGAGTGGCAGTGGGGTCCTGAGAGTCAATCAGCACGGGCCCAACACCAGGAAAGATTCAGGCCTTATTGGAAGGTCTGGATCTTCACTGGTATTTTTTTAACCCAGCACAACTTGGAAATCCAGGTTTACTCTGGGTTAAATCAGATTAGTCTGTGTTGTTGTTTGGATGCCTCAGGCTAATCCAGAACCCATTATGGGTTTGGAGCCTGTCTGGAAGGATCATCTCTCAGCTCTGCCCACCAAGATTCGTTCAGCAGCAGGAGGCAAGGCCTGGAGGTGGAGTTGCAGTGGTCTGCTGGGAAAACACACCCCTGACCAGATGCCCTGTCCCTCAGTCTATAGGGTTTGAGTGTGTTTACTTAAAAGTGTGAAGTCAGGAAACCTTGTAATGCCTTTGATGCTGCAGGAAAGAAGTATATAATTGTAGATATGTATACCAGTTTATTTTTACTGTAATTCTTATGTGGAAATAGATGAGAATCACAAGGAGTCATATGTCTTCTATCCCTGAATGTGTTGTGGTTATTGCGACCATTTTCCGTTTTTTTGTGTTGTAAGGAAAAGAATGCCCATCTTGGCACACCAGCTTTCAGCGTGCAATATTGATTTCAGTTATTGATTTGAGGCTTCTGTTCCTAGAGAAATGTTCCTCATACAAAGTATATTTTAGCTAGGTGGATTCAGTGGTAGTCAGCAGTAAGATAAACAAAGGAGAATTTGACCCACTTATGGTAGTGGCCTTTCTTGAGTTACTCAGCTATAAATTCATGTTTCTTTGCAAATGCTTTTGACAGCATGGATTTGTTTGCTTTGAACAGATGCTTTGATTTGGAAATTTTCATAATCTGTCTCAAGAAGGAAAGTACAGTATGTCTCTCAAATAGGTGCAAAAGAAAGATACTACTTCCACTTTAGTATGCAGCCAAGGTGCTCTATAGATCAAAGCATATTTTGCTTTTACTGAGTTGAAAGATTTGTATGGTATAACTGCTCAAGTAAGTACAAGGGATCCAAACTGCAGCTTTTAAGCGGCTTCTATGTTCCAGGTTGTGTAAATATGGCTATTTGTGAAGATAAATGATAAAGATTAAAATAGTGATATTCAAATTCAGCAAAAACATTTCTTCCACCTACAGTCAAAGTAGAACTTGGGAAGGCAAAGAAAGCAAATTTAAAGGATCCCAGAAAAGTTTGTAGAGATCAGAGGTGGGTGAGAAAGAGAGAGTTGTGTCCTGCAGTGACATGTTGGATGGCAGTCACTGTACTTTTGAGGATGCTACATCAAATCTCTTTCCATAATCTCAATCTCTAATTGTTTTTTAATTACTCACTGCCTCAAAGTAATTTTAGGAAAGTTACTCATATACAACGTCTCTTTCATCACTTCAAGGACAAATATAGAATACACTGTAAGCATCAAGATACTTCTAAAGTCTAATCTAATCATTTCAGGTAGCTTTAGAGATTAAAATGTTGACTAATTCAAAGAAATTAAAAATGTACAGTTAAATCTTCTTTTGACACAGCAAACTGGTCTTGAAAAGGTTTCTTCATTTATTTGGCCATAAAACTGTTTTTTAATGAAAACTAAGAAAGGTTACATTATCCTGTCAATCTGTTACAGTTTCCCACAAGTAGCATTTGTAAGACAGCACATGTATTGTTCAATAGACAGTGCTATGACAGAAAAAAACCCAAAGTAAGGCTGGATGATTCTCTCTCTCTCTCTCTCTCTCACTCTCTCTCATCTCAATTTCTTGCATAGCGTTCAAGAAAAATGGTCATCGGCCAATGGTAATTTAAAAAAAAAATTGACTTCAGAGGCATACATTACTACAACTTTTACACATCTCATGCTGCAGGACATATGGCTGGATTAATACTGTTTTAGGAATAGAGTTCAATGGAAGACCATCCAAGAGTAATAATAATAATAATAATAATAATAATAATAATAACTCTATTTATAACTCGCTCTCTCTCCCCGAAGGGACTCAGGGCGGTTTACAAAAATTATCAAAATGGCAAACACTCAATGCCCAAAAACAATGAGACAATCAAAGCAAAATGTAAAATAACATAAACTCAATACAATTTATAAACTAACTTCTAATACTTTGCATACCTCTCACAAAGTTAAACCTGAGTTTGGATTGTTTTTTAAAGACAGGAGAAATGGCTCAATATAAATTTTGGAGTCAGTCTTAGCAGTTGTAGTAGTTCTGAATGTGGGGAAAAGTGGTTTCTTTTGGACATAGAAATATATCCCAGTGAAGGGGGGTGTTTGTGCATTTTTTAAAATGAACTGAGTAGTGACGGAACTGGAGTAGAAATAGGAACTGAACCAGCTTGAAACCGTGTACTGTAGTGCCTTATGTATTGGATTATGACTCTGCAGCCAAGAATTCAAATTCCATCTCAATCCATTGGGTGAATATTTTTTCCAAGAAAACCTGACCTAGGGTCACAATAAGCCAGAAATGACTTGAAGGTACCTAATAACAACAGCAAGGGATGGGACTGCCTTTTCTGGATACTTTTCACAGAGCAGATACTTTTGAAGTAGATTAGCCTGCTTATTTTCTTTCAGCCTGATTTTCAAAGGTTTAATACAGTGAATGGTGTCTCTCACCTGTAAGATTTGAAGTGTGGGTAAGCAAAATACAGCCCATGGATTACATGTGACTAACTATTTAAAAATATCCCTGTCACTTCAAGAGCTTCCCAATGACCCAAACAATCCCCTTTAATTGCTGACAATCTTTAATGGTATTCTTTCAAGGCAGTTGTTATTTTGTAGCCAACGTTTTCTATTAGAATTTAAGTCATGTCCAAGAATTTAATTTCCTATTTCAAGTTTTTAAATTGTTATATGAATGTTTGTATTCATTTATTTGTGGAACATAAGGCACTGTTGATGTTCTCAGGGATATCTGTCTCTAGCCTAATGAAACATCCAAATAAAGAAGAGTTCATTAAGTCTGAACTTTGTTCCATTTGGCTTTACATCTTTTGATTCCCTTCTTTCCTGAGTTCAGTCATTCATTACCTATCTTATACCACAACTGATTTTATCTTCTTGTCATCACTTTTAAAGATCTGTGTTACTACAGTCTTTCCTTAATTATCTATTGCTTGACAAGTGTCAAATTGTCCCTATTCTTTTACTACTACTGTGTGTCTACATCTGTCATTTTCTAATGAAACATCCTTGAATTACTTAATTTTCTGTAGGCTTCTGACCCAGATACAACTGAATTTCCTAGAGACCCATGTTTGTCAACAAGGATTTCTAAATTTTTAATTTTTTCTTTTAGCTTGTGATGCAACAAACTGATTACATATACAGGCAGTCCCCGAGTTACAAACATCTGGCTTACAAATGACTTAAAGTTACAAATGAAGGTGAGACAACAGGAAGTGAGAGAAATTTATCCCTCAGAAGGGAGATTCACTCCTGAAAGAGCTGTCATGGAGAAAGGTGTCTCCACTGAAGCTTTGTCACCAATCTTTGTTTCCACAAGTCATTTTTTTTTCCAAAATCCAATGCTCACAGGGACAAAAAGTGAGGTGAAATCTTCTGATCAGGCCATAGGAATGTTAACCCTTCCCTATGCTATCCAAAACTAAATATATTTTTTTGGGGGGGTGGGGGGGTGGAGTTACCTGTTCCAACTTATAAACAAATTTAATTTAAGAATAAACCTACAGAACCTATCTTGGTTGTAACTTGGAGACTGCCTATACATTGTATACAATTTCGTACAGTTTCTGAGCTCGTCTTGGTTTTAATCATGTTACATCACTATAGGGGAGAAAATGGTTCATTATATTTCATTACTACTAGCCATTCACATTAGAATTAGTCATTCACTTTTAACTGATGTATTTATTTTATTTTACAGAAATTTAGGGTGCAAGTACAGGAATATTTTGTGTAAATAAATGCCATTCATTTTCTCAGAAATGTATATCAGATATAAACATTTCTGTTTAGAAGTGTCTGTTCCCAGCTCTACATATTATTTCAATAATATGAATGATGTTTCATGTGAAGGCAAAATTAATTGTTTCAGAAAGGCAACCATAACATTGTGTACCTGAGCATGGAGGCTATTTTTGTGATATCCTCCTAATTACCCTAAACAAGCTTTGGTACTCTTATATCTCTGTGTCAGAAGTGTTACGAAAGCAGAGGTATTTTGAGAGATGATGTTTAAAATGCCAGTAAGTTTGCAGCTTCTGGTTTGAACACAACTGATGATCGGACAACAATTTAGGAATGCCTGCACATTGACATTTACAAGGACTGAAAATAAGTAGACTACATGCACTGTGAATCACAAGTCTGCTATCTTTATTTCTTTTTGAAAATTCTTGTTGGTGGCAACAATGCACTGACAGCAGTTGCTGATTGATTGAGTCAACCCTGAGGCCATTCAGAGCCTTAAGAATAAAGAGGATTTTGTGAAAGAAGGGATGACTAAGGATATAAATGCAGCAGGAAAATAAACTGTCCGTCTTTAAAAACAAGACCAAAATCTTAGTCAAAGGGCTTACCCTCCAAAAATTGGTCTCTGTGAGCTGTTCTGCAGGGCATCCAGCTATGTTGTTTTTAGAAAGAATGCAGTTAGAAAAATAAGTTATGATCTACATAATTAGAGTTTTGCTGCAACTTTCTGTCTGTCAAATTTTATGAAAGTAAAAAAGCCCAATTGTCACTTGTGCCTTCAGCATCAGACTTTGTCTGAAATCATGTCACAGTTTTGCTCCACCCCTTGCAAAAACTGTCATTATTACAGTGAGCACGCTATTGTTGCATACTAGAATATTTCTACCAGGCATATTATTTTGCATTTTAGGGGATCATTAACCTGCAGCACAAAAGTGAACACTGGGAAGAGGGAAAAAACTTCTCCATTTAATCTCGCTCTCTCTCTCTTTGGATCCTTGAAAGAAAAATCTCCTTGCATGGTCCTTGAGATCTTTAGGAGAGGCCCTTCTCTCAGTTCCATCTCCATCTCAAGCTTGATTGGTGGGAACGAGAGAGTGGGCCTTCCTTCTTGGTAGCTGTCCCTTGACTCTGGAACTCCCTTCTTCCCAGGGAAGTCAGAATGGCCCCCTTCCTGCTGTCCTTCCAGAGGGAAGCTAAAACCTTCTTATTTAGTGCCCTTCCCTACAGCCCTATATCCAAGAATGTCAAGTTAGAAAATCCCACATTATCTGAGTGTGGACACAGATAACCAGTTCAAAGCAGATATTGTGGGATTTTCAGTCTTGATATTCTGGGATATAGGGCTGTGTGGAAGGGCCTTCAGACAGGCTTTTAAAGAAGAAGGTTTTAAAATCAAGTCAGGGGCTGCTGTGGTTTTTAGTTTTGAATATGTTTTTATGGATTTTTTTTTAAAGAATATTATTATTTTTTAAAAATACCAATGATGTTTAATCATGTTTTAATGTTTTTATATTTGTAGTTTTTAAGTTGTATTGAAATTCTTTTAATGTAAGCTGTTTTGAATCTCCTTGTGGAGAGAAAAAGCAGAGTGTAAATAAAC
Organism: Anolis sagrei; assembly: GCF_037176765.1. Taxonomy (NCBI): domain Eukaryota; kingdom Metazoa; phylum Chordata; class Lepidosauria; order Squamata; family Anolidae; genus Anolis; species Anolis sagrei. The sequence goes on from NC_090023.1 coordinate 94,178,433, forward strand.
ATAATAATAATGATGATGGTAATAATAACAGTAGTAGTAGTCCTGATTTAAGTCAATCTATCAATCATTATTGCTCAGCCAAAGGTTATTACAGGCTATTCTACAATAAAATGAAAGAAAAAACATAAACAATTACTATGCCTGTTGTACATTCAGAACCTTATAGAATAGCAGAAATATTTATTTACCGTAAAGATAATTAACATTGAAACAAAAAAACCCCAAGAGAATATGTCCCCATAGTGTTAATACTACCACACTTCTATTTGGTTCTTTAAGCAAATAAAATTCTAATAGCTGTCGAACAAAAGTAATCAAAGAACTGGCCCTCAAATTCTTATGAATAGTGTATGAATTTAAAAATGACAAATGCTTTCTCTTCCTAAATACACTGTTTTTTGAATGTAAGTTTGAAAACGCACAGGAGCAGGGCATTTTTATTTATCTGGCACAAAATACAGCTGGCTGTGCTGAAAAAAGAGTGATTTTTATCTACCCTTGTAATCAGATTTTTCTAGTTCAAATATTCCATACATGAGTGAAGGTCATTTTCTTTTGTGTTCAGTACTATCTTGTTATATTCTGATAAAATCTATTATTTCAAAAAGATTCTTATGTCATAAATACTACAGAAACCAACAGAACTGACTTCAAAAGTTTTTATGGCAAGGGTATAAATTGAATTACAGTGTGACAGTACCAAAATTGAGCTCGCTGATAATCCTTTTGATATTTGCAATATTTGTATCCATGGATGGGATGGAAGAAATAGGCCATTATCAGTAAAGTAATTTTGTGCTTAGAATTCCTTCATTATAATAAATTGTGTTAGAACACCAAAGCTTCCAGTAATGGAAAAGAAAAACTTGGGGTGCATCTGTGTTGTAGAATGAATCCCTTTAATAGCCTTGGCTCAATCCTATGGCATCCTGGGGACTGTAGTTTTATAAGGCCTTGAGCCTTCTCTGCCAAAGAATGCAGGTGTCGCGTCAAACTAGAAATCCTAGGATGACACAGCATTGAGCCCTGGTCATTTATTTAGAGATGATGTCCCTCAAAGAGGAGCTCCAGGTGCGGCTCTTGAAGCACCTTCCCCTTTTGCCTTGGCCCTGCACTTAGATTACTGTGTGACATGAATCTATAAGAAACATACATGATTTTTGTGTTTAGACTTGGATCCTATTTTTAAGATGTCTCGTGATATACATATATTTAAATACTGGTTTGCCAAAATCTCACCCTCCCAAAATAATATACCAAAATCCAAAACACTTCAGGTTCCAAGCATTTTGGATCAAGGGATGCTCACTCGGACAAAGAAGTACCACAGGCTATGTAGAATTTCCCCAAGTTTGTATTTCAGGCTTTACATGTACAACCACAGCAATGGCTTGTGTGTTCTGGCTTAGTAATGAGAAGTGGGAGAGTGGAATATCAAGGCCTTTTGGAAAAGTGCACACACAAAGATACTGTGGTTGGCATTTTGAAGCACTAAATGCTTCTTTAATGTGGTTTTATCTGCTTGAATGAACACTGTGTTGAGAATCTAGGATATTCACACTTCAGATTCTGAGCAAGCCCTCTCTTTTCTTCGGAGCTATTTGGGCACAATAATAATCCTTTCCTAGAACCTTTTATCAAAAGTAATTGAACTATACAGGCTAATCAGCTGTAAATCTTTGCCATCTAGAAAGCAGCTGATTAAATGACATCTAACAGTAGTTCAATCAGTGCCGAAGCAGAGTTGATCAAACACTTTTAAAGGCAGACAGTGCTTTGGGACTCAAGATAAACGAGCAGTTAAGTCTATTTCAGAGTAACAAATTTATTGCTTAAAACTGCAAGACAGCCTTCTTGTGGCTCTCATTACATAGTGTTCCTCAGCTTCTGTAAGTACTATATTACATGTTTTCTATTGTGTATTCATTCTGTAATTTAGAGTGGAGAGAAAATATGAGGTTAGTGGCTGTAGGGTAGAGTGGTGTGAAACTGACATGATGTAAAAGCTATATGTGGCCCTTTTATGTTGACAAACACTGATATATTATGGTTTATTTGTTAAATGATAAATTATTTTCTTACAACAACATGCATGTATAAGATAAACATTGATAAATGTGCAAACACTCAAATTGTCAGCAAAACATCGATTATTTTTGGATAATACCACTACTATGCAAACACCCCCCCCCCTCCACACGCTGTCTATTAAACAGCTGATATATTGAGAAAAATGGGTGAAGCTTGTCATCGACATTGGGAAAAAGCAGGAGTACATCCAGCCTTTAAATCCTCACTCTTGATGTAAAGATATTACTACATTAGAAATCATGCAAATTATTCATCAAATCTCCTGATAATGGTTAGCATTTAATTTGCTTTTCCCACCACTGTTACATCTAAGTTGATGTTTAAATGGAGTTCAGGACACTAGTAGCTCTTGTCAGGCTACTTACCGACCTTTCCTCTATCATTTTGTATGTGAAGTTGGTAAGTTTTTGTTTTTTGCTGTGATTCTAACAGAAAAATTCGTGTCAGAGCTAGTAGGAGTACAGCTGAGTGTGATGCTGTATTGTAAGCTTGCACCATTCAGAGCAAAAACTCTTTCTACTAAATCTAGTTTACGCTAATATAGTTGAAGGATCCAGCAGTTAAATATCGTAGGAATATGCAGGACTTTCAGTCTGATCAGTCTAAAACTATGAGGTGATTTTAGTGCTTACAGTAGTTTTCTGCCCGTCTTGTCATAAAAACAGTCACAAGGAGTGAGCAATAATGTTTTGATTCCTTTATTTAGGATAGTTTAAACAAAAGAGATCACAAAGATTACCAAAAGGTCTTTTTGTGTTGGAAAGTAGTCATTCAAATGACAATATGATGTATAGAAACGAAAATTCCATCATCTCATATACTGGTTATAAGGACAGACAACATGACATTTGCAGTTATTCCAAACATAGGTTACTTACTCTCCACTTTTTTTAATTTTTGGCTTTCTCCTTATTAATTAATTATTGATTTTTCAGCACTCCGAGTACTTATACATTTAGTGAAGAAAAAAAATCTATTTTTAGTTAACATGCTGGTTTTTCTCATCTTCAGCAATAGTTTTCTTTGTGGTCTGTAGCTGCAGGCTGATGTCATTTGCTTATGTATGCAAGAAGTATATAAAGCTAAAGGACCTGAATTCTCCTGGTTAACAAAAAATCTTGTATTATAATGGCTATCTTTTAACTGTCTGATAAGGAGGCCAATTTTAGAACTTAGTTGCATATTTTTGTTACAAGATCAATAGTTTCACATGCTACTTGCCTTAAGAACTGTCAGCTGTATGCCATCTGGATTTAGAGAAGTGTTAATTTTTAATTTGTCAGTTAACCAATCCCATCAAATCAGAGTCTTGCTGTTATGTAATTTAGTAGGTGATGGCAGATTGCCAGTTTATAGCATAGTTTAGGAAAATTTAGTCCTGGCAGTAAAGATTTTTTTTAAAGTACTTGAATGCACTTCATCTAGAAGATATACATGCTCACTTTTACTGAAAGCTACATGAATGGGGGATTTCTTCCCAATGCAAATAGTAGCTTCAGAGGAAGGGCTTTATCCAGCACCATAGCATGGCAGGAAATATTAAAACCCACCTTTTATATGTACTATGTCTCCAATATATTGGCCCTTTCCAAGTAAATTGTGCCTGCATTTAAAAGACAATGCGTGTTGTAGGATTTAATGTCATCACTAATTTTCTTCAAGATTGTAGGTAGAGTACAATACATCCCTTGACCCCAGATCCATTTGGAAGCACTCACTTCTTCATTTAGGACTAATATTGGGATTTTCTATGTAATCCAAAGTAGTTCTAGAGTTTAGAACATTTGGGGAGGGGGGGGGAGGAGGCCCTCTCTTATCATTCCCAAGCTTATTGAATTATTTCTTTTGAATTTATGTCTGATTTGTCTTTTTAGAGAGTTGGAGCACATTCAAAACATCCCAGGTCCTCTAGCTACAAGCAAAGTTCAGTTTCACTAGAAAAAACATACGTCAAAATATTTTTGTTTCAGATTATGTCCCATGCATTCTCCGGTGATGTCTCTAGGTAGAAAAAGTGATGATAAACTAACCTAATGTGAATGTAGCTGCCCAGTTTGCTTAAGTCTACTTGTGATCAGTCACAGTGACTAAAATAGAGACTTTACTGTAGTCCTGATTTACAAAGATCTGAGAGAATAGGGAGAACTTACCATACATAGATTTTCATTCAGTTGGTGAAAAAACATTCATTTTCACGTGGCAGGATGATGTACTTGACCAAAGTATAATTGAATGAGAAAGTATTCACCCAATGATAGTTTGACATTTTTCATCTATATGGATGGAATGTGCTACCCCATGATATCTTTCTTTTTCCCAAAACAAATCGAGTGAACTGATTTTTGATCTTTTGTTTGCCTGTGAGCTAGCAATTCTTGTTCTTGGGTGGCAGAAGTGCTGATGTGGGGTTTGGCCATGCTCAGCAGGATGGAATTGGTCTGCTTTACGGTTGTTAATATTTGTTTGGTTCTGCACTATACTGCTGTCTGATATCTGTAACTCTCATTATTCACTCACTGGGTGGCAGTTACGGATGTGAAGTTCATTAAAAGCATTTGCTGAGAAAAAATTTAGATGGGGTCAAAAGTTGGAGCTGGAACTGAGACAAAAGTCAGCTAGCAAGGCACCATATTATTGAAGTCCATGAAGACAATACATACCTAATTATGTCAATCCTTGGAAAAAATATAATTTGTCTAAGTAGTTATTAAACTCTTGCTGGTACCTAAATGGATATGAACCCATCCCCTCCCTTCACAGTGGTGTTCTTTTGAATAAACTTTCTGCCTCTGTGTTTAGATCCTCTCGCTTCATTATTAAAGCTAGGAGTATTTCCATGACAATGGCAGGTCTCTGAATGCTTCAGCTATCTACTGATTCTCTTTTCAAAATTTGCAAATGAAATATTAGAGCATATGACATTTGGTTTTGAGGTAGGGGTGTAACATGGAATAGTGAAAACAGTTATTATCAACTAGCGTGCCATCTTTTCCCCATCCGTACAATAGCATAACACCATCAAACCTGTTATAATAATGGCAAATACCACTGTTTTATGTTGTCATATAATTTATTTACTCTGAGAACATTTAGTAAGTGCCTCTGACACTTTGGGCATTTGAATCTACAGTGATGTGATTTTCAGGGCAATGTTATGGCCATGCTCCAGAGGCGGTCATAAATACAGTGAGCCTGTGGTGTTTTGAAAGTCCCTTTGGCTGGGAGAAATTGTGGGATAGTATCTGTGTCTCTGCAGCGTAGAAGGAAAATCAGAGAGCACAGTAGATGTGCTTTCCTGGTCCTTAGTTTTTCCAATTTTTGTGTGTCTTGGAACAGTTTCTCCTTTCAGAGATGTTCAATATGTCGTCAAAGGCTTTCATGACCGGAATCACTGGGTTGCTGTGAGTTTTTTGGGCTCTGGAACATGGCCATACAGCCATACAACAAAACTATAACTGTTTTTTTTAGAACAAACAAACAAACACTATTTTCACTTCATTAACGATTTCAAGTTATTGAATATAGAGACAGTTACAGACCAAACGTGGGTTGTTTGAAATTAGAAGCTTAATATATTAGGGGCTTCTCTTATTGCAAAGATATCAGACCTCCTAGGACAGTGGTGCTCAACTTGTGGATCACCAAGTATTTTGGCCTACAACTCTCAGAAATCCCAGCCAATTTACCAGCTGTTAGGATTTCTGGGAGTTGAAGGCCAAAATATCTGGGGACCCATAGGTTGAGAACCAGTGTCCTAGAATGTTTTTGCTTTTGTGTTTCCTTTGCTCATTTCTTTTTAGCATGGATTTATTGCTTTCAGGTAATGCAGAGTTTTATCAGAACCATGCCTATCTTAAGGGATAAGTCCTCCTCTTTATTTAAATGTACTAGATTTTTTGAAGTATGTATGTGGTCATCTAAGCATGGAGGTCAGCTTTGGAAGCCAGAAGCAGGTCCTTATCATTTTATGATCCCATGGCTGGGCACCATTGTAATCTCATCAGAAGCATTTTTATCAAATCCATGAATAATCAAACCTATAAAAATTAAATGTAAATAGCTGGCTGTATTTTCAACTTTATCCCAGGGCAAAACAGCTCAGCTCAACTCTAGAGAGTCTAACTGAAAATTCATCATCAGAAAGAAGAAGTCTTTCTAGATAATTTCTAATGGAATTAGAAAGATTTCATCAATTCAGCATATATGCCCTGTTCCCCAAAGTAGACAGTGTGAAGTAAAGTTTGCTCACATGGAGAGAAAATCAAGAGGTATACAGTATTCCTTCCTCCTTCATACGTGCATTTTCCCATTTTGCACTTCGAACCATTTCTTTCTTCCAACTGCATCTGCATTATTTATATTTGTAGCTTTTCGTATTTGATGGAAAGTGAGATTCTAGATCAAGGGTTCTCAAACGAAGGCCTGAGGGCCGGATACAGCCCTCCAAGGTCATTTACCCGGCCCTTGCTCAGGGTCAACCTACGTCTGAAATGACTTGAAAGCACACAACAACAACAATCTTATCTCATCAGTCAAAAGCAGGCCCACACTTCCCACTGAAATACTAATACGTTTATATTTCTTTAAATTGTTCATTTTAATTGCATTGTTTTTAAGTGTTTTTTGCACTACAAATAAGATATGTGCAGTGTTCATATGTGCATAAGAATTCATTCATTTTTTTTGTCAAATTATAATCCACCCCTCCAACAGTTTGAGGGACTGTGACCTGGCCCTCTGTTTAGAAAGTTTGATGACCCCTGCTCTAGATGATATTTCAAAAATATCCTTGCTATGTAATGTGACATAATTATCATGGGCTTTATAAATTGAATTTGATATTATGTGCACTTTGCACTTATCCCATTCCCTTGCCCACTGTTTACAGCCTGCCCAAGTTTACAGTAGATTACTGCCAGATGAGCACTGTTTTAATTAAGTTTTAAATTGTCTTATATGCTTACTTGTTTTATTTAATTGCATTTTATGTTGTGTTTTATTTTATGTTCCATCTTTAGGCACTTTTGTGCCATGTGTAAGCCGCCCTGAGTCTCTTTGAGGAGATGGTGGTGGGATACAATAATAAAGTTGTTGTTGTGTTGTTGTTGTTGTTGTTGTTGTTACTTCCTTGTTCATTTAATGAAACAAATCCTGTTCACATAGTTGCTTAATTTTACATTTCTCCAGTGTCCAAAACATATGGCAAGATAGTATTGGATAAAATGTTTGTTTCTTTAACAACCCCCCCCCCCCAAAAAAAACAAAACAAAACATAACTTTGTTGTGTAAGTCTGGATTCTACTATATTTATTTGTGGAGGCAGTTGGAATCTTTCAGGCTACTGATAAATTTTGGAAACAAATTTTCTCAGAATGGAAATTGGATATACTGTTCTGTGAATAGCAGGAAATATGGAGCCAGAAAAAGAGAACTAGAATAGAGCTCCTTTTTGTGGGTGGCATTTTTTTTGCTTAGTTTTCAAAATATTAATGGTAAATAAATAGAGGTTAGTTTGGCTCTTGAAATTTCAAAGAATGGCTAATGCTTCTAAGAGTTTCTATTTTCAGAAGCTGTTCCAGCATTGCTGTGGATAAAACCTTCTGATAGTTCCAGCCAATTTGAGATTTCAGCTGGTATATGATGGCAATTTAAGCAAATCTCTGTCCTCTCTGTAGCCTCACAGTGTCCATAAAATTTATTCTGCAGGATTTGTGGGACCATCTTAAGCAAATTTTCTGGGACAGCAGTAGCAGGATTTCAATTTTTTTTCTCCCTTCATTCTACAGAAAGCTTTTAAAATGAGAAATAAAATATATTGTGCACATCATGCCCTATCTTCGATGCATTTATTTTATAAACTATGACTATGCTTTATTATATAGCAATTAATTGAAGAATGTGTACATTGTCATCTATGACACAAATATGCCATATGAAAAAGGAATACTAATTGGGGATTAAATCCACTGTTCTTCATACATGAGCTAGTACCACTCAGTTGTTTTCACAATAATGTATCATATCTGTGTAATTGATTGTTGTTGAAGTCTTAGTACGATTTTTTTTGGAAAGAAGTCTTATGCATTACTTATGGGACATATCTGCTTGAAAGCTAGCAAGAACTTTATTGTCTCAAACAAGAACAGAACAGGCAGAGACAAGGTCAGACTCTATGTAGTTACTGATACTCATCCATATCAGTAACTGACTACATGCTTTCACTATCTGTGTAACTTTTCCACGTTGCATTTACATGACAGTATTGTTGAAACAAATGGAAACAAAAGGCAAACAGTTACTCAAGATGAAATTTGAAATAACTTTGCCATAGTGAGAAACAATATCACATGTAAACTCTGGCTTAACTCCCAGTGATGTAGTCCCATTGACTTTCACTTGTTTGCTACTAGTTTTAGCTTTATAAATTAAAAGAGAAGTACTTCCGGGAATGTCTACCTTTGATTGAGATTCCAAAAAGGTAGTTGTAACAGAACTTAAGATTATGTCTTTCTATTTCTAATTCTGTTGGATGATTTTCTGTAGCTGTCTAGGTTATTGATCAGTATTACTTCAAAGAGCAAAACAGATCATACTGTCTCAATGTTGCTTTTCAGTTTGTTATGCCCTCTGTGTGGATCATAATAAATTGTGGCAAGTTCTTGGTGGGATGGGCATACCAAGCCACCTTGTCTCTCTCCTGAGGAATCTGTACAAGGACCAAGTCGCAACAGTAAGAACTGACCACGGAACAACAGGCTGGTTCAAGATTGGGAAAGGCGTACGGCAAGGCTGCATACTCTCACCCAACCTTTTTAACTTGTATGCAGAACACATCATGCGATGTGCGGGGCTTGATGAATGCAAAGCTGGGGTGAAAATTGCTGGAAGAAACATTAACAACCTCAGATATGCAGATGACACCACTCTGATGGCCGAAAGCGAGGAGGAGCTGAGGAGCCTTCTAATCAAGGTGAAAGAAGAAAGCACAAAAGCCGGGTTGCAGCTGAACGTCAAAAAAACCAAGATTATGGCAACAAGAATGATTGACAACTGGAAAATAGAGGGAGAAAATGTGGAGGCCGTGACAGACTTTGTATTTCTAGGCGCAAAGATTACTGCAGATGCAGACTGTGGCCAGGAAATCAGAAGACGCTTACTTCTTGGGAGGAGAGCAATGTCCAGTCTCGATAAAATAGTAAAGAGTAGAGACATCAGACTGGCAACAAAGATCCGCCTAGTCCAAGCCATGGTATTCCCTGTAGTCACCTACGGATGTGAGAGCTGGACCATAGGGAAGGCTGAGCGAAGGAAGATCGATGCTTTTGAGCTGTGGTGCTGGAGGAAAGTGCTGAGAGTACCTTGGACTGCGAGAAGATCCAACCAGTCCATCCTCCAGGAAATAAAGCCTGGCTGCTCACTGGAAGGAAGGATACTAGAGACAAAGTTGAAGTACTTTGGCCACATCATGAGGAGACAGCAAAGCCTAGAGAAGACAATTATGCTGGGGAAAGTGGAAGGCAAAAGGAAGAGGGGCCGACCTAGGGCAAGATGGATGGATGGCATCCTTGAAGTGACTGGACTGACCTTGAAGGAGCTGGGGGTGGTGACGGCCGACAGGGAGCTCTGGCGTGGGCTGGTCCACGAGGTCACGAAGAGCCGGAGACGACTGAACGAATGAACAACAACATGCCCTCTGTGGGCTTGTCTACACAGACCATATGCCCTAGGTTCATCCAGATGTCACTCCTGGATGTACAGATGACATCCAGAAATTTTGCTTTCACCTCCAAATTTTATTGTATTGTGTCATGTCACTGTTAACCACATTCAATCTCTCTGAGGAGAAGATGGAATAAAAATAAATAAATAAATAAATAAATGCCAGGCAGTATAATTAACCTGATTCCACACTACTTTAGGTAAAGTCAGGGAAATGCTCTGGAGCTTCTTTGAAGCTTTCGAGCAGCTTCCCACTTTGGGGTGTTTGTGAACAGCTGGACCAGTTTTGATTTGGAAGTGTCCTCACTGTTCACATGAGCCAGTAATACCATACAATTTTCTTCATGCTCAGTAGCAGGGGCAAAAGAGGATGGCATTCCCTGTATCATTTTTTATCGCTGCCCTCATTTCTCCCATCCTCAAGTTACCCAGGCATTTTTGCTGACATCACTAAAGGTGCCCAGTGATATCTAGAAACTCTTTGGAGCTTTGTGGCTATGAAAAATGACAAAGGTAAGACAGTGGGGACTGAAGCAGATTCAGCCAAGCTTCGCCACTGCTGTGAAGATATGTAAATATATGTAAATACCGTGGCAGAATCCGGGATTGGTCCAAAGACCCAATGCTTTTGGCTAACCTTGGAGTTTGTGACCCATGTAGATGTGCCCTGTGTTAAGGTACAGTGAGCACAAGTGGTAGTGGAGTAGAAGTTGTAAAGTAGCTGGAATGTCTGGAATTCTTTGCTGGAAGATGAGTTTCACCATTGATTACATTTTTATAATTATACATTTATTGAAGCTTTAAACTCAACTGGTGGAACTTTTTAATGAATGTTTAATAATTGATTTTAACTGTTGTTTTAACTATAATTGTTTATTTATAATTTATGTGTTGGCATCGAATGGCTGGCTTTGTGAAGCTGCCCTGTGTTCCCCTTTGGGGGTGAGAAGGACAGGGTACAAATGTGTGAAATAAATAAATAAATAAGTTTGAATCCGCATTTTAAAAAATGTGATGATCTTGAGTCTCATTAGGATGAGAAAGATGGGATATAAATGAGTAATAATAGTAATGATCATCATCACCACACCACCACCACAATTGGGAAAACACACAAACATTCTGAGATACTGTTCTTTATATTTTGATTTCCCTGCTTTATTTGTAATGGTGCTTTTTGTAGTGCTCTATTGAGGTTTTCATTGTGGTTTTAAGTTGTGGCATTGTATTTGGTTCTGCATTTTTATATTCTCATTTATTTATTATCCCTATTTATTCTAAATATTGTACCCATTTATAATTTTATTGTATTCTGAAACATACTTTTGTCTGTATTTCTGCTATGGTCTTTTACAGTATATCAACCTGTGGTTGAGACCCTTCTCTTCTGACTTGTTTCTGGACTCTGTTTCTGCATAGATCCTCTTCTCAGGCCCCTTCTACCCTGCTATATAATCCAGATGATCAAAGCAGAAAACTCAAATTATCTGGATTTTATGTGGCATTGTAGATGGGGCCTCAGAAACATCTCCAAATTATAAGATGCAGGCTTCTGACTAATATCAGTCTTCTTGATTTTTAAACCATTTTTGTCTGATATAAAAGCCAGAGTGATGATTTCTGTGCTTTAATAAGGTTATTTTGACTATGGATTTTGTAAATTGTTTTATGGCCAATAAAGCTACCTTTGCATATTTTGAAGATGGTGTTTAATAATACTGTACCTGTTGATGTTAAGCAAAAGAAATATTGGTATACATTCCAAGAACAACACTGAATGGAATAAAATTTGAATAACGAATGCTGCCATTACTTGTAATGTGGCCAATAATTGTAATCCAATCTATTAAGGAACAACTTGGCAAGTATATAGTCAAAAGAAATATTATGATATGAAGATGGCAAGGGATCTACTGGGATCCTTTCTTCAGAGTAAAATTTTCAGCTTCAACCCGGAGTTGAGTTTATTGTGTTTATTCAGTAGGTCTTCCCCATCCCTTCCCTTAATTGCAGCTCTGACCCCCATCCTGCACCTGCTGAAATACTGCTTCAGAGTCTTGTGTCTGGTCACACTACATGGGTGGGAGGCTGCCTGGGAAACGAATGTACACCGCCTTGAATTTAATGATGGGAAAATGCAGGAAATAAAAAGCAGGATATAATAACTAACTAGCTAAATAAATAAACAAATTGGTTTGGATTGCAATTAGGTCAGTTTGGCTACACCTTCAACTGGAAAACAGCACATTCATGAAATGAATATTGTGCATATAAAACATTACAGACAATTGTTTTAATAATGTAGCCTATGTGCTGAACATGTAGATATTAATTCGATTTTTGAAGAACAGTTAGACAAAAGGAATACTATCTAATTAATCCAAATGAATTCACTACACTGCCTTTAGATTAATCCCCTACTTCTTGCCAATTGTACAATTATTTTGATTGTTTTTCCCAAACTAGAAGAACACGAAAACTGATACTTTGTGTGTTCAACAGGTCTTGGACTGTGTAAGTGCAAAACATGTTTCACATGCTCAGTCTATTGACCAGAGGCCTTTTTTGAATTACAAATTATTTGCAGTTTGAAAGGCTGTTGTTAGTGAAATACAGGCTGTGAATGCTAATTTGATTCTGTTTAAGCAATTAGCAGCTGTGGATTGAACACCCTGTTTTTACTTATTATAAAACTTATATGTACCATATATGACAGTTGTGCACTACAGATTAGGACAACTTTAACCTCTTACTGGGTTAAAGAAGCAAGTATAAAGAATTCTTCTTGAAGTTCAAGCACTCCTTAGGTAATCAACCGGCTTGTATGTAAATGTGCCTCAGACATAATTTGCTTGTGCAAAGAGAGTTAAAGAAGCTTACTTCCTTTATCCTTATGCAAATAAATGAGTTGCTGTCCATAGTCTATCCATCCACTAGCTGTTTTGAGCAGATTGAGAAATCTATTGCGGTAACTGTAATGATTTTCTTTCATTAACAGTTGAGCCAGACAAATCAAAACCTGTATTGCTGTATAGCTGCCATTATCAACTGGGGTTTGTGACAGTCTGTCCGTTTTGAGATAGAACCCTGTTTCATTCTTATGAGTTCTATTTCTCTTGCATTCTTGTGCCTAAGAACCAAGTTCTCTTCAGATTTTATAGAGCATTATGCTTCATTATTTATTCACCAGTGTGTGGCTTTTCAAAACATGGTGTGCTTAAGCCCACACACATGTACTTATACATAGTCAGTTTTCATTTATAAATATAAATATGCTGGCATGAGAGAAGTAGGGATCATCAGGTATAGAATATGGTCTAAGAGAGTCCCATGCCTCCAACTGTTCCAGTTTGGTAGAGAACATCCAGATCAATGTTCTGCCAACCTGTTTTTTTTTTAAAAATTACTTTTAACATCTGTGGATTTGTCCTCTCTTTAGTTTCCCCCTTTGTTATTAGCTTACTTTCATAGCTGCAAATTGAGTTCAAATTCCAAAAGTATTTGGAAGTACACAATTATTTAACAGGGAGAAGAGGAAAGGAGAGGAGGGGGCAGAATCATGCTTTCTCTGGTAGGTTCAGGCAAAGGCAAATTGATAGCCTCTCATAGTATGTGTGTAAGGGTGAAATGTGTAGCTTTAAAAATGTTCCAGGCTTTTAAAATGTTCTGATGTAATTAATTAAATTTGTTCAAAACACCCTAAACCTTTTAGACAGGGAGGGACATTATGAAATACTTTACATGACCTTTTCAGAGGGTGCATGTTCACTGACCTGTAAATCCAGTCCAGAATCCTTTCAATTTTGGGTTGAAGTCAACATGGTTTAGCCAGGTTGTTTTAGTCTTGGATTGTCACCTTCTCTTCTGCATAGCCAGTGCCACTCTGTTGTCAGTTGGCCACAGAGCCCCCCACTTTCTTCTTTGTCATGCAGATACCTTGGTTGATAGGACCATGAGACGTGACAGCCAGGTGAAGGCGAATCAGTCTAAATTCTGGGAAGGCGAGTCAGTTTTGAGTCTGCTATCCATACTGCCCTAAAGCACTAGGATATTCCAGTGTTTCAAGCATACTTTGAAGCACATTCCAACTTTAACTCAATCAGGGCTAAACCAGATTAACCTGGTTTAACCTACAATATTTTCCAGAAGTTGAAAAATGTTGTGGGAATAGCCAGGAATGAATACAGATTTTAATGCCCATGTAGATGAGCTCAGAGAGTCACCGCTGATAAAAAAGCACTTGTATAATTCTTTGCATATACTTTTCTGCTGTCCAGCACACAAAAATCCTGTTTAAAGAACGTTATTGACAATTGCTCAAGTTGTGTTGACTGGCTGACAGCATGGCCTTGCAGATATGTGATGGATTTGTGCATGCAGTGACTTTGAGATAGCCCTGTTACACTCGTATTATGTGTGGGTTAAACAGAAAGATTGGACGTGCATATATGATTTTTAAAATAAACACTTTTAGGGATTACTCTGCTAAGCATATATTACTAATATCATTCAGGAAAAGCTTTGCTTCCCAACAGAACATTGGAGATGATAGATTTATTTACAGAATTTGTATACCGCTTTTCTCACCCCGAGGGGGACTCAAAGCAGTTTACACATAAGTAATGGCAAAAATTCAATGCCAGTACAAACAATTACAATTATACACTACAATTAGACATAAATTAAATTAAAAAATGGGCAATAAAACAATCATTAAAACAATAAAATAGTCTCGTTTGTCGAATCGCCATTCCAGTCATTGTCTTTCCGAAATGCTGCATACATGTACTTCTACTGCCCAGAGGCCTGGTCCCAAAACCATGATTTTAATTATTTTTCTAAAAGCCAGGAGGGAGGGAGTGAATCTTACCTCATTTGGGAGTGTGTTCCATAGGCGGGGGACCACAGCTGAGAAGGTCCTGTTTCTCGTCCCTGCCAGGCACACCTGTGCTGTTGACGGGAGCGAGAGTAGGGCGTCCCCGGATGATCTTAGATTACGAGGTGGGACGTAGGGGTGGATGCGTTCGGATAAGTAAGCTGGGCCAGAACCGTATGGAGCTTTATAGGTCAAAACCAGCACTTTGAATTGGGCTCGGAGATGGACCGGCAGCAAGTGGAGCTGGCATAGCAGGGGAGTGGTATGCTCCCTGTGTGCCACCCCAGTTAGTAATCTGGCTGCCACCCATTGAACTAGCTGAAGTTTGCAAACTGTCTTCAAAGGCAGCCCCACGTAGAGCACGTTGCAGTAATTTATTTGGGATGTAACCAGAACGTGGACCACTGTGGCCAGATCAGACTTTCCAAGGTATGGGCGCAGCTGGTGCATGAGTTTTAACTGTGCAAAAGCTCCCCTGGCCACCACCAAAACCTGGGGTTCCAGGCTCAGCGCTAAATCCAGGATCACTCCCAAGCTGCGAACCTGTGTCTTCAGGGGGAGTGTAACCCCATCCAACACAGGGCCTTTTCTGTGGTGGCCCCTCGGCTTTGGAACACCCTCCCTATAGAGGTACGATCAGCTTCCTCGCTGATGGTGTTTCGGAAGAGATTGAAGACATGGATGTTTACACAAGCATTCGGTTAATCCGTTGCAACGAATTTTGATGACTAAAGGACTGGTAATCATAGACGACGAATTTTGGACTGCGATTTCAATTACGAGATGCATGGATTATTATTGGTGGCCCAATAATTTGTATTGTATATGTGTTTTAGGTTTTAAACTGAATACTGTTTTTTAAGTGTTGTAAACCGCAATGAGTCGCCGACTTAGGCTGAGATATTAGCGGTATACAAGCGTATAAATAAATAAATGTAACCCTATGCCATGTTTGGCTTTTTGACTGACCAGGAGGACCTCTGTCTTGTCTGGGTTCAATTTCAATTTGTTAGCCCTTATCCAGTCCAACACAGCGACCAAGCACCGGTTCAAGGTCTGGACAGCCTCCTTAGTAAGAGGTGGAAAGGAGTGACAGATTTGGACGTCATCTGCATACAGATAACACCTTACTCCAAAACTCCGGATGATCTCCCCCAGCGGCTTCATGTAGATGTTAAAGAACATCGGGGATAGCACTGAACCCTGAGGGACTCCACAAGACAATGGTTGTGGAGCCAAACAGGTGTCACCCAGTAACACCATCTGAGACAGACCCTCCAGAAAGGACTGAAGCCACTGCAAAGCAGTACTTCCAAGTCCCATTTCTGTGAGGCATCCCAGAAGGATACCATGGTCAACGGTATCGAAGGCCGCTGAGTGGTCCAGCAGAACCAACCGGGACACACCCCGCCTGTTGAGCTCCCGGCGAAGATCATTTACTGAGACGACCAAGGCTGTTTCAGTGTCATGTCCCGGCCTAAAGCCAGACTGTGCCGGATCTAAATAATCAGTGTCTACCAAGAACCCCTGGAGTTGTGAAGCCACCACATGTTCCATGACTTTGCCCAAGTAGGGAAGATCGGAAACTGGCCGATAGTTGATGAATTGAGTGGGGTCCAGTGATGGTTTTTTCAACAGCGATTTTATAACAGCCTGTTTTAGGCTGGCTGGAATCTTGCCCTCCTGTAAGGAGGCATTAACCACCACCTTAACCCACTCTGCCAAACCCTCTCTGGCTTCTTTGATCAGCCAGGATGGGCAGGGGTCTAGGATGCATGTGGTAGGCCTTGCTTCTCCAAGGATCTTGTCCACATCCTCAAGCTGAACCAATTGAAAAGAATCCATTAAAACCGGAAAAGCAGGTCTTTATTGGGTAAAGGAGCATATGAGCTCTTGCAGGGAATTCCTCACACCCTGCCCTCAAGTCACCCTCCTTAATGAAATTCCACCCTAGAAGCTATTCAGTTCTAAAAATAACAAAAATGTTTCTTCCAATTTGGTTTCATTCAGAATGACATTTATAACAAACTTTTCATGGCTCTTTTTAAAAACATGGAATTTAATTCTGTAAACATCTTTATTACATTAGCATATATAGCATATGAGCAGTGGAAGCTTTCCATGTTTTTGTGGACAAGTTATGAACTTTTATATTTCTTATTAAAAAGAGATTACTTTTACTGACAAATGGTTTGTATTTATCAAAACAATGCTCCCCTCACCTTTCCATATTGG
Source organism: Anolis sagrei (assembly GCF_037176765.1). Taxonomy (NCBI): domain Eukaryota; kingdom Metazoa; phylum Chordata; class Lepidosauria; order Squamata; family Anolidae; genus Anolis; species Anolis sagrei. Next base: position 94,195,354 of record NC_090023.1, read on the forward strand.
CATTTTTGGCCAAGCAATTTATATTGGAAAGATACAACACAGTTAATAGTTTTGTTTCCACTTCTGTGTTTAAAATGTTTGTGTCTTTTAGATTTATGTCTGTGATAAAATGCTTTGCCCAACTTACCGGGTAGAGATGCCGTGGCGGTGGGGCACCTTCCCAGCTGCCATGGCATCGGAGGGGGCTTGTTCTTCCCAGAAATCCCCTCAGTGGCGGGAGAAGTTCCCGCCAGCTGGGTGGCTAGCCAATCAGAAGCAGTGCCTGTTCGCCTCCTAATTGGCTAGGACGCCTGCCCCCAGGAGCTTCAGGCAGCCTTAAAAGGCTGTGAAAGGCCACGGCAGGCCTTAATAATTTTGAATGAGATTTAAAGAATTCTTGTTCAGATATGGAATTGCTTTCCATTTTTATTGTTCAAGATGGTTGTTAATTTAAAATCATGTATTGAAATCTAATGGATGTTAAGGAGTTGCACAGATTTTTTAAAAAGAGACAAATGTGATTAGTTGAAATATTATTATTGTGTCCACAATTTCTTCTTTCTCAATTTTTATTGTACAACTCCAAGAAAGCTTTACATTTGGCTTGTTGCTCAAATAACACATTCATTGGCCTGCTGCTACTGCCTCTATTACTCCTTCTTGTGACTGCTGTTAGTGACCAAACATTTATTCATATTGAATATATTGGCTATGCTTCAGGCTTTCCTGGGCAAAAATTTATCTGTCTTAATGGTGGGTGAAGCATGAAACATGACCCTTGAAATTTTGTGCTTATTACTTCTCATTAAGTATATTGGCTAGGACTGATGGAAGTTGGTCCAGCAACATCTAGAGGGCTACCCTTCACAAACTCCCATTTTTTTCTTGTTCTGTGCTTCTGTGTTGCTCTTAACTTATGTTTTTGTCCTTTCTGTTCCTCTGTTCTCTTTTTGCCTGTTTCTCTATGTATCCTACCTAACTGTGACACTGGATATTTGTAAGTTTAACTTTTATCTTTCTTTTGTATTACATAATTTATTTTCCTGTTTTCTGCTGACTCCTCTTATATGTTTCACTGGACTTTTCTGTGACTAATCAGAACCATAAAGTTCCTTAACCTCATTTGCCTTATTAGATTCTGCAGTGTCTTTTGTAGGGCTTAATTCTGACACTAGTTTCAAGGTCAAATAAATATTTCTTGGCTCAGCCTGCTACCCATATGATTGAGTGCCTTTAGCTGTCTTTGACATTCTTTGAATGCTATTGCCATATTTTGTCATTTTCCCAAAACTATTTGATGTACAAATAAATTTGTTGAGACTAGATGGATCAGAGATGATCATACTTTTTGCATTTTGTATTCTTCTGCAATGTTTGATTCATCAGACATTATGCAAAGTGCCTGGGTGACAGACAGATGCTTGAAACATTAATCACATTTTACGTTTACTTCCGCAGTACAGTATTTATATCGTCTTTCATTATTTTAGCATCCCTTTATGATCCTTACAAGACAGGGATGTTTTTAATGTCAGTGGGGCCAGAGCATTTTAATAGTATCAGCTGTTAGTATATATCTTAGCATAGGAATGGGTTAACATCCCTGTGGTGTTTGTTTTGTGGTCTGCTCCCCTGTTCAGAAGAGTTCACCTCACTTTCTGTCCCTGTGACAATTGGATTTTGAAAAAAAAAAGATTGTCGTGGAAACAAGGATTGGTGATGAAGATTCAGTGGAGATACCTTTTTACCACAATAACTCTTTCAGGAGTGAATTTCCCTTCCAATGGTTAAATTTCTCTCACATCCTGTTGTCTCATCCCCATTTATAACTGTGAATCATTTGTAAGTCAGATAATGGTAACTCAAGGACTGCCTGTATTTCACCCTTAATGAAAATTATCACTTTTTTGCCATATTTGTACTCCAAAATTTTTAACCCTTTCTCTATGTCATGGCAGTTAAAGTGGTGTTAAACTTCATTAATTATACAGTGTAGGTGCACCCTTAGTCCAAAACCTGATTAACTTGAAATAGTAGCCAAAAATCACTTCCAATTTTGATTTTCTATTTCTCCCTCCTTCCCCCCAGCTGCCCACTCATAGTTGAAGAGTTAGTCTGAGTACAGATAAAATGGAAATTTAGAAGTGCTCAGAAGCCATTATTTTCCCACTCTTCATAACACATTTTGTCCCTGGAATTTCAGTGTAGTGAACACCGATTCTTGCTTGTCTAGCGAGAGGCTACATGCAATAACCTCTTCTTTTTCTTCTTCAATCAAAACCCAGAATAGTTTATAGGCATGTTAGAAACATGATAACATGACAAGGATAGCTATGTGACTGATGCCCTTGCAACTCTTCTTGTTGTCCTTTAAGGAACAGCCATGGTGAAATAAGATGAAATTTCACATGTGGCTATCACATGTGGTTCTTTTTCTAATCTTCTAGCATATTTCTAAGTAAGTGGTTGAACATTTTTGTTTGTATGTTGTCCTTTGCTATCCTTTACTGTTAGTTCCAACAAATCAACTATAATCAAGGGCCCTTGATGTATTTCTCTTGCATGGAATTTAGCTACTACTGACCTTGGTTGTGTTTCCAAGAGTGATATCTAATACTGATTTCTCTTTGTTTTGTTTTAATTAAGGAAGTTAACACATTTTTTGTATATTAACTAGATGATGTGGTAGTTGACTAAATGGTCAACCATTCATTAGACATTGTCAGCAGAATACTATTTTACAAACTTTCCAGTACAGGTACAAAATTCTTCTAATTATGCTAAATATGGAATATTTATTAGCTAATTGGAATTAGTTAATACTAATGCTTACATTACTACTCTTGTATGAACTGACACCTTCATACAGCACTGATGCTTTGAAAGTGTAGGCATGCTGGGTGGGATCGGAGGGGGAATATGAATTTTAGTGGCTGTTTTATTTATTGTATTTTAATCCTGTTTTTACTATTTAAGGGTTTTTTTTAACTTTTGCACTTTTAAAACTTGTCTAGTGTGGATTGTTAGGTGCCTTGAGTTTAAATAGTTAATAATAGTAATCATTTGCAGCAATATGTTTGATTATGGCCAAAACTAAGCCAGAAGGGAGGGAAGAATTAACAGTTTTTATCTCAGGTGAGAAACTCATGCCTTATTGTAAAAACACATAGTGAATTAATGTGGAAAATGCATCTGCCTGTTTCATGACTGGCCATCATCAAATGTGTCTCATTTGTTCGTATGCCAATTAATTTTGCCTTATGGATGAAAAAATTCTTCAGTAACCTAAATATGTCTTATCCATTGATACTTGTGATTAGTGATTCAGAGCAGATAAAAGTGTCTTTCACAGTACTGTCTTTCAGATACTTAGCATAAGCAAGAAATTATGTAAAAGGAGCAACATCTGTGGATTCATCCAGCTGAAGTGCAGTGTAAGGGGCTTGTTTTCATTTCTGCACTTAATTGATCCAAAATGTCATTGCACATCACAGAGATTCAGTTTCTTACACTGTTCTTTTTTTGAAGCTGAGATCAGATTCAGCTTGCTCAGATCTGACTTGATATGATCTTCTCTATTAATATGGAACTTCTTGCTTTCAAGAACATTAAAAGTAAAGGAGCAAAGTTAAATTTTAAACACCCCTTAAACATAAAAATATTTGAAAATATTTCCATTAAACAAGGTAACGACATGGTTTGCACAGTATTTGGTAATTTCTGAACTTCCTCATGATCATTTTCTTTTTATATGTGTAAAGATATTTGTACAAGAAATGTTACATTTATACAGCATCATACAATTTATAAAAAACATTGTATTTCATGCAAAATGCAGCATTTTTAGCATATATATATATATATTAGGCCTGGGTAACAACGCAAAAATTTGTTTCTAAAATCGATTTGTAATTGGGGTTTTTTTTGTTTCGATATTTAAAATAATTACAAAATTTTCCAAAAAAAAAGTTCGGTATTTACGAAATTTCGTAAATATTTACAAAACATTTTGTAAAGATGGCGCCCTTTTTTTTCCAATATTTTTAAAATATTTTTAAAATTTAATTATTAATTTAGTAGAATAGGGAGGAGAAATTAAAATTATTATTAAGGAGGGAAGGCAGGCACTCACTCTGGCGGGCCCTCTCGCTCGCCGCTCGCTCGCCCCTCTCGCTCGCCGCTCGCTCGCCCCTCTCGCTTGCCGCTTGCTCGCCCCTCTCGCTCGCCCTCTCGCTCGCTTGCTCAGCCGGCGCCGAGAGAGGAGAGCTCCCAGCAAGCATCGGCAGGCGGCCATCTTACGTATTTCCGAAATGGACGGAAATACAAAAATTTTTGCCGCCTGCCGTTTCGATATTTAAAAACACTTCCAGGTTAAAAAAAAAGTTTTGTAATCGTTTCGTAATTCAAAAATTAACGAATTTTTTAACGAATTACGAATTAACGAAACGAATTGACCAGCCCTATAATATATATATATATATACATACAATTCATATATATACAATTTATATATACAGCATTGGTTTTCTTTTGTTCGCAACTGAAGATATTCATGACATTTTAAAGTTTCTTTTTGCCACTTTTTTTCTTACTGACATATTTTGTGCAATTTTTATCATGAATGCAATGCAATGTAATATAATGGAAGGTTTCAAAAAAGGCTTGATTCCTCTAGTATAGTGGTTCTCAACCTGGGGTCCCCAGATGTTTTTGGACTACAACTCCCAGAAATCCTAACAGCTGGTATAGCTGGGATTTATGGGAGTTGAAGGCCAAAAACATCTGGGGACCTCAGGTTGAGAACCACTGCTATGTCCCACTGAAACATACAAGAATATTTCATAATGTGTTTCCCACTTTTTGCTTTTATTTTGTTGTGTCTGCATTCAAAACAGTCCTTTAATTTAGAGAATTTTGTACTCCTAATGCTAAAGACTTTATTTGAAGTGAGATTCTTTAATGTATTTGTTGGTAACTCTTTTAAATGGCTTTAAAATACAAATGTTTTGATACAGCCAATGGGCTAATCAATAAAACGTACTGTACTGCTTTAAAATACGCTTTTTCTTTTAAAGCTGTAGGCTATGCATCCACATTCATTAGTTAGACTTAACTTGGATGTATACTGCCCTATATCCCATCTGATTGCAGATTATCTGGCAGTGTAGACTCATATAATCCAGTTCAAAGCAGATGATTTGGGATCAGATCCTGGGATATAGGGCAGTGTAGATCCAGCCTTGGAGTACCCACTTCTTTTGTCAAACTCTTGTCATAAATTCATGTCACCTTTTCTACCTGAGGTCCCATCTATACTGTCCTACAATGAAGTTTAAATGCATTGAACAGCTACATACACATATACACAGACTTTATAATTCTGGTTAAAACTGGATTAAATGACAGTGTAGATGGGACTGGAGTCCTCCTCTTTTTCCACTACAGTCGTTATAGAAACAACTGCCCTATGACCAAGATAAGAAACCAAGTAGGGAAACCTAAGCCATCCTCTCTCCTACTTTACATTTGATTTGTGATTTATGTCTTTTAGATTGTCAATGTTTGGCTTGTACCCTTGAATATGTTGGAAAACACCTTTGAGAGAATTTGTTCTCAGGGGTATAAAATACATTAAGAAAGGAACTTCTGCTTGTTGTTAAATTCAAGTGGACTGTAAAATATCATTTTAGTATCCTTGGTTATGAATAGTCCTGAAACCATGCCAACAGCCCAGCAATGAAATATCCACTTACCCTACATTAGCCTAATAAACATTTAGTGTTAATTACAAAGTTTTTCAATAAAAATGTGGCAAAACAGAAATAGCCGACCACTGTTTTTTATAATAGATCATAGGTACTATGCTGGTTCACCAGGATCAATTTGCACTTCACTTATATTTGTTGTGAAAATCCCATAACTAACATAATTTCTTGAAAGAAGTGACTTTAAAAAAAAGAAATTTACAGTACTGTGTTTTCCTTCTTTCCCACCACCCATCCCTGCTTTGAGAAGAACAGATGCCCATTGCCATAATATGGTACTTAGCTGACCATCAAACAGGCTTCTCAAAGAAAGACCTTTCAGGTCCCACAGTGAAACAGCTACGGTATCTTATTATAGCGTGAAATTAGAAGTGAAAAGCCCTACAGCAATTGCTATTTAGTAATGCAGACTATGTCTACATAGAAGGCTATGGTAGTGCTTGGAAGGGATCTGCTAAGCAAAAACCAAAACTGTAGCAGCGGTCTAGACAAATAGAGTGTCTCCAGATTCCTTTCCTGGTTGTTTGGTGGTCTGTAACATCATAACACTGCATTTGCACTTCACCATGCATTTGTTGTTGTTGTTATTGCCTTCATGAAGTCGACAAGAGAACTTAAGAAGAGAATAGTTCTGTTGCCTGTACAGTTCTAAATATTTCTCTATCTCATAAAACAGTAAACATCACCTTCATTTTGCCAAATATGTTTTCTGCTGTAACTATGTGATTTTTAATAAAGGAAACACATACTTTAATAAAGTAAGCAACATTTAGTTTATTTAAACATTGCTTAGCTACAGTACATTATTTTTATACTGTGTAACCACTTGGAGTAGAAAACCTGTCTGTTATAATGGCATTTTATCTTGCTAACCTTTTATACTTCAAAAAAAGAAGTGTTTAAATAACTGCAATGGGGTAAAAAATGAAATTGTTCCCAAAATGGTAAAATACGGATTTTTCAGTTTTTTGTCAATTTTTTTCAGTCAAGTATCTAAATTGTTTTTAACGTATATTTGAAAACAATACACGAGGGAAAACAGACCCATACATAACATATGGCATTATACTGCTATGAGGCTCTGAAGTCAACTTTACCTTGCATTTTGGTGATTTTCATCTTCAGTCCTGATTGTATCTTGTTAGGTAAATGTATCTATGTATAAGGGGGAACCCACTAGAATTAGAAGAGCTGGAAACCTGTGCAGATTTATGTGGAAAGTCTATGTGAATTGGTATCAGATGTCCATGTATAGGGATGTTGGGCCAAGGAGCATGCCTAATTCTTCATTTACATGCAATATATCCGTGAGTTATTCATATGTGAAGAGGTCTATATAAGCCATATTTATTCTGTGAGGATTCTTGAAGAAATCTTTACCAAGAAAGATCTGTCAATTGTTATTGAAATGATTTTTTCAGTGGTGCCAATGAAAATGAACTGTTAGACGTTTTGACTGAGTGGGTGCATTGCACAGAGTAGTTGAGGAAAAGGACATTTTAAGGAGAGTGTAAATTTGTCCATAGGCAAGAAAAGATACACAGAAAGGTGCAGGCAGCTTGTTCCAATACTATTCTATGATCTCATGACACTAGAGCAGGGGTCCTCGAACTTTTAAAGCAGAGGGCCAGGTCACAGTCCCTCAAACTGTTGGAGGGCCAAATTATAATTTGAAAAAAAAACATGAATGAATTCTTACACACATAGGAATACATATCTTATTTATAGTGCAAAAAACCTTTAAAACAATACAATAAATAAAATGAAGAACAATTTTAACAAATATAAACTTATTAGTGTTTCAGTGGGAAGAGTGGCCTGCTTTTGGCTGATGAGATAGGGTTGTTTTGTTGTTGTTGTTTTTGTTGTTGTTGTTATTGTGTGCTTTCAAGTCATTTCAGACTTAGGTTGACCCTGAGCGAGGGCCGGGTAAATGACCTTGGTGGGCCGTATCCGGCCCCCGAGCCTTAGTTTAGAGACCCCTGTACTAGAGCATGGAGCTTTAAATCCAGTTTCTACCTCCTACAGAATTCTGTGGCTCATAGTTTAGGGAGGGGCCTTTAAACTTCTCAGCCAGACAGGTCCTGGGATTGTTAGTGAGGCGTCCAACAAATGTTTCCTCCCCTTCCCGCAAATTATTATTGGTTGCAAATCAGCCTGACCCAGGCAACTGATCCAAGGCTCACAAAAATGGACTTTGTACCACCTTTCTCCCATATAAGTTTTTCTTGTATCACCAGAATCACATGAAAATTGGATGACACTCTGAATTTATACAATAAATAGACTGTTTCAAACATAAAACAAAGAAAGCACACTTTTGGAGTGCTCTTCTGAGTCACATAATTGCTGTAATTACTAAGGAGGTGCATCAGATTACAAGTTTCTAATATTGGGCTAGCTTTCATTTTCCAAGGAGTTTCATGTAAAAGCATTTTATAAAGGTGATCTTTCAGATGGCAGCATGAACTAATAGACTGTTATGCTAATTCATTCTGATAGAATACAAGTCTTAGTTATTCTGGGTGGCACATCAGCCAAATTAATATTTACTTGATACTTTGTTCAGCTACACCACAAAATTAACTAGCACAGGAATCCTCACACTTTGGCCTGCCAGCTGTTTGGGCCTCCCAGTTCCTAGATGCCCTATCTGTTTTTTCCCCAGTGGTCAAGAATTTGGGGAGCTGGAAGTCAAAACAGTTGGATGGCTGCAGTTGTAGGATTCCTGTTGCAAAATGAGGTAGAAGGTCAAAGACCCAGTTTCAGATCTCAACTCCCTATCTACCAGAATACATATGTAGTGATAAGATAGAATATGAGAACTATGTTTAAGAGCCTTAAAATTAAATCAATTAAGTTTTCAGACAGACTTATAATTTAAATGTGTGTACTTTACATGAAAAAAACCATGGAATGCAAAGAGAGGCATAATACTAGTCCTCTAGAAATAATATATTATTTCTTTGTCAGGGGTGTTCCTCTGCTCAGTTGTAATAAAACCAGTGCACAGCAATGACAGTAAAAGCAGTCTCTGCTCACTGCTACCATTTATCAGTTCTCATACTCTGTCTCCTTTATGTTTAGGTAGAATACTCACATCAATTTTAAACTAAGAATCTAAGCCATGAACAGAACCACTTAAATCCAGTCATATGCCTCATCTTACCAATTTACTGACCATTACAAATCCAAGTCTGGCATTTTTTCAAAAGTGGCTTTTCACTCAACAAATGCTCTTCAAGGAGCATCATTTGGATTCCCCCAGTATATATGATAATGTTGCCAAATAAACCTTAGCTGGAACTAATTGAATTAAGGCTCTTGGCTTCACTTAGAAAACTTCCCTTTCCAACCAAATGGTGGTGCTCTCTAATCAAAAGTTGCCAGTTCAGACTGGCACCACTTTTTTTCAGCAAAGAAAACAACTACAGTTTGTGTACAACAACAAGATTTCAATATTTTTGTTGGAACAACTTCAGTACAAATGCTTGAAAAAAAATGAAATGCCTAACTAGACTTCTTACTTGGAGCCTAATAAACCACAGTAAAAAAAACCCACAAAAATTGGTAATGTCATTTTATCTAGCAAACACTGTTGAAGAAAGTATCATGGATTTTAGTAGATTCAAAGAATCTCATTCCAATGAAACACAGGCTAGTAAAATCTTATGATTTTTTTCTTTAGTTCTTCCCCGTTAGTAAAAGGTTCAAGCAAGAAGAAGAGGCCAGCCACTAAGCAGAGAGGAACTTGCACTTATGAATCTAGCCATGGCTACCACTCAAAGAAAGCGAGTGAATTGAATTTCTGCATATGAACACTCATCTAATCTGTAATGGGATTTGTGTCTAACAATGAAAAATGTAAATGCCTTCTACCATATGGACATGGGCATCTTCTACACTTTTAGTATAGTGCACAAAGAAAACATTACCTCAACTGTTAATACTCCATTGAAAGAAAGACTTACTCGACCTCCCTATGGTGTCTCAAGGCTCTGTAGAATAATAAAACTATAGCTGATTAAATGTAAATATCAATTAAATATGCTTGTAAATTAAAATGCACATGAAAGAAACATACAACTACAGATTGGGAAATATTGGAATTGCTAATCTAAAGTCATTACAGTCATTCTGTCACATTTCCAGTTTTGACTTTTGCAGATTTGATTATCCATGGTTTTGATTTAGAATGTTCTCACTAGGAATCTCAAAGTCTTCCAATGCAATTCTATGGCAAGCTGCTGGAGAGTCATGCTAGTAGATCTAGACATTCATGGAAAAGCATTCTCTCAGGGGAAAAAATATCAAATTATTTATGTGCCTTTTTCACATTTACAGGATTCATGTGCTCTAACCCCAGTGAATGTGGAGGACTGGCTGTATAATTAAAGCGGGAGATAATGTGAAATTTTACAGATGTGCTCCAATCTTAACCCGCAGTGATATGAGCTGCTTTTAGATTACAGCCACCCCTAGTCTGTTTTGTAGCTATGGCATATGTCTTTATCTTCTGCACAACTATGTTTAGAATTCTTCCTGTTACCTCCAATATACAATAGTTGAAATAAGTATATTAGTGGTGGTGATATTTTTTATTTTTCTTCTGACCTTTTTACTTTTTTGTTTTTAGTGTCTGGAGCCCTGCAAAGAATCTTGGGACTTGAAGAAAAACCACTGCCAAAGCTTCTGTGAGGTATGTCCCTTCAGGACTATAAAAGAAATCTGCTTTGAATATTTCAGTTGCAATATTAAATGCTAACTAATAGTTACCAAAACTTAGTAACTCGTTGATGACAGCTAAGGTACTATACAATATTTGCACTTTGTGTTCTATCTTGTAATTTATGAAGACTATTGCATCAAATTGATGCATAGGCTATTATTGGTTATTATTGTCAGTGGATTTACGCTGATTTATTGCAAAGTTTTTTTAAAAAAATACACATTTGTTATAATTATAATTAATGTCTTTTTTTCTTAGGCTGCAGCAACTAAACACATTATTGGCTCTTCTGTAGTCATATGTAGTCTCATATTCTCATATGTATTCTCAGTTCTCATATGTATTCCTCCAAAGCAGCTAAAAAGCCAAGGGTAGCCAAAGGATCTACTGATAATATGTACTAGATCAAAAAGGCTTTTTGGTTTCTTATATGTTTAACTGTGGTAACATGAAATTAAATCCCCCTTTTAAATTAGGCTGTTAAAATGAAGAATACAAGGATTGAACTTTGTCATATCATAGAATCATAGAATTGTCATATCATAAAATCTCTCACACAGATTTAAAAAAAACCCCTAAACTGAGTTTATACCTATTATACGATTGCTAGTAGTGACTTTTTATAAACAAAGCTCTTCACTTGAGACAACCTTTCAGTTTGAAGCTGAGCCATCAATGATAACTCTTGGAGCACAGTTTGCTAAGCAATTAGGTCCTATCTGACCATATTCTCATCTATTCCACATTTAATCAGTGTGTTAATTAAACTATTGTGGGAGATATTATTAAATGCTTTCCTTAAATCCATATTGGGGACTTCTGCAGCATTAGCACAATATACTAAACTGGTTACCTGATTCACAAAACAAACAAACAAACAAAAATACCATGGGGGAGGAAGGGGGAGAGAGAGAGAAACTCTTGCTGGCTCCTACTAGTCAGTGTCACCACATTCTCATCAAGTTACTTATAGACAGATTCTATATTCTAATTCTAATATTTTTCCTGATATTTTCCTAGTATTGAGGTCTGGCTGTCCAGTCTGTAAATGGCTTGATCTTCATTTTTGCATTTTATTTTTAAGAGAATGGTTGTCCCTATCCATTGTTTTGGCACGTCTCCTGTTCTTCAAGATTTCTCAGAAAAGAAGGCAAGGGTTTTGGGAGAGCACATCAGAAGATCTTTCAGTACCTTGGGATGCTTTTGGTCTAGTCCTGCAAAACTGAACTTGTTTAGATTAACTAGGTGATTCCTGACTAACTCTGTATTTACCTTTTTAAACCAATACAATAATTTATAATTTTGGTTTGAAAAAAGTTGTGGCTACAGCTCAGAAAGAAGCTTATACTTGGCAAGCTAAGATTTTATATCTATTCTAGAGCAGAAGATTTGGTGTTGTATAATATAGAACTTTATAAAGATTTGTTAACTGCTGCCAAATTACTTGTAGTCTTGCATTCATTCAAGAAGTCCATTCTGGAATTGTACCAGCATGAAAATATTGAGATTGACAAAGGTGAACTGTAAATGTAAAATAAATACGTTAGCTTTATGGGTTATTGTGTTAGGGGCTCATTGAAGACGGAAATGAACGCTTACCAGTTGTACTAAAGAACTATTGTCTTCCAGGTTTAGTCCATGATTTGAATCTATTCTGGGAGTTTAAAAGACTAGAAGTAAAACTGGAACTTAGGCTGGAAACAAAATATTGTATACTATATTGAATAAATCACTTAGGGTATAAGCTTCAAATGAGCTCAGGTGATGAAGTGAAGCTTCAAAGGCATGCTATGCCTCAAGGGACTATAAAAGATTTTTAATTAACTAGGTGAAAATTTGTGATGTTTTCCTTGAGCACATATCCAGACCTGTACACCTGCCCATTTGCCATACCAGATATAAATTTAAAGTATCAGGTACATTTTGTTTCGATTAACCTTTGTCCTTGCCAGCTGCAATCACAAATTAATTACCAGTTTTGCTTTATTGAGCATAGTGTTTGAAAATCAACAAGCATTTAGCTATGGTTCTGATGTATTTCAAAGTGAAAATGAGCTAAGTAAGCTTTGAATACCTCTAAAGTGTGTTCTCCAAGAATAGATAAACTAATCTTCATAGTCTTACCAAGCCTTTTTTCTACTTTATCATATTCAAGTTTTAAATCTCCAATAAAATTTTCTTGCTGGTCATCAGGAACTGCTGGTTTTTATGGCTGGCTGTCCACTGAACTGCAGATGGTGTTTGCCAGTGAACTATGGGGCTATTTACCCTTATTTTGTTCTTATAAATAACAATATATCATTTTAGAAGTTCTTCCCTTTGGGCAAGATTCCATGAGTATTTACACATTTTGAAATAACTTTTCATACTTCATTAACTTTTAAAAAGTTTGAGCTTACTCTTAAAACAATATTACACTGTTGCTACAGAAATGTCATTTGTCTACAAACTATTTTCTACCAGTTTTCTACCATTTTTGTATGAATAAATTTCTTTGAAAAAATATTTTGTTTGTTTATTTATTTATTTACTGAATTTGTATACCGCCCTTCCTTCAAATTTGAAAAATCTTATAGAGCTTGGCCATTTTACTAATAGTTAGGGTGTTTAGTGGGCTGTGATATAAATGCAGATCCTGATTTGATTGTGACCACCCAGATGATGGGTGATGATGACAATGATGATTTTCTCATCCACCTCTTCCCATTGGTTCTTCTTGGAAAATAAAGATCATAATAACACTGTTTTTCTGTTTGTGCAGTAAAATCTTATTACACTTTAATGTGCTCCTTTGTTCTTTCTGCTCTTGGTTCTGCATTTTGGTTTGTACCAGAGTTCATCTCAAATTGCTACCTATGGCATCTAAGGACCCTTCCACACAGCCCTATATCCCAGAATATCATGGCAGAAAATCCCACAATATTTGCTTTGAACTGCGTTAGTGTAGTAATATTCTTCAATAAAACTATTTTCTTACTAGAATATTTATGGACTTACTGAGAAATATTAAAAGGCAGAATTGTTATGTGTTTTGGGCTTTTTAAAAGAAAAATTGGAGCTGGGTATGATGGTGATAAATGGTGGGTGAAAATTTGCAAAAAATGTATAAACAAATACTAGCATGCCTTAGTACACATTGTGGAGAAAGGTGTTTACTTCTTACCACATAATGTCTTTTCTTATACAAAGGGGCAGTGAATTGGACTGGTAATACAAGAGATTTTGTGGTTATTGCCTCTCAACTTAAGGATGTGAGTAGGATGTGGAGCCTGGAGTCCTCCACAGCACCACAGCACACATTTTGCATTACTCCCAACCACTTCTGTGCTTTGGGTCTTGGAATTATCTTTCAAATATCTTGGAAATATTTTAATATGATTTTCCCCTATTAAAGGCATTATATATCTTACCCAATACCTTATCTAATTTTTTTTTTCAGCCTCTTTTCCCCAAGAAGAACTATGAATGCCTTACTAGCTGTGAATTCCTCAAATATATCCTCTCAGTGAAGCAAGGAGACTGCCCAGCACCTGAGAAGGCCAGTGGCTTTGCGGCTGCCTGTGTTGAAAGTTGTGAGGCTGACAGTGAATGCTCTGGTGTGAAAAAATGCTGTTCCAATGGATGTGGACATACTTGTCAAGTACCAAAAAACCTTTATAAAGGTAGAGATTGTTAATGACCATTTCAAGAGATGTATAAGTTAAAGCAAACTACAAAAGAAACTTTATTATAGAGAAGAAATATATGGTGTTGACAACACGGAAAAAGGGGGGATAGAAGGAAAACTCTGTAACTGTGCCAGTGTCTTAAACTTGCTAGACTCTTAAACACAGTTTATGGAACCAGGCTTTGGCACTCTGGATTATTTAGTCTGACCCCAGTTTAATCACCTCTTTTATACCAGCTTCCCCATATCTTTTCTCATTTGCCTTGCATAGAATTATTTATCCCATATAAGGCACAGGATTAGCTGGTATTACTTTCAGGAACTGAAACAAATCTTGGGGTTAAACATTTGAGGGTGAATTTTTAAAATATTATGTTTAATATGGATGGAGAAATTGCAAAAATTACTAAAGCTGGAGGGAAATCCATATAAAGGAGATATGTGCAAGTCAACTTTCACCAGTTTTCATAGATTCACTATATCTAATCCATTGTTTTATATTTATTTGTACTATGTGACTGATTATATATATATATAGACATATATATATATAGACATATATATATATAGACATATATATATATAGACATATATATATATAGACATATATATATATATATATAGACACACACACACTCCTGGAAAATCTGGTTTATCTGCTGTTATTATATCTAACTTTGTTCATATTTGGTATTTACTGATTTACTGAAAGCTCTGATATGTTATACATATCTCATGTTTCTTATTCTGTTTTTCAAGTTGTCTAGGTCCCAAAATTACACTCTAACTTAATAACACTTTAAATCTTTTGAATTCCAGTTTTCCATGGATACTAATACTATACCATTTTTGAAAGAGAGAGGGTGAAATTATTTTGTTTCATTAATTTTTGAAATTAATGTGTTTCTCCTTACATGTCATAATTTCAGATGTATGCTGAAAACAATGTGGCTTAGGTATAGCAGATAGTTATAGACACTTGATCGTCTTGAAAATAATATGTTTATGTTGATTGTATTTGGTATTTTTAAGATTACAAATACATATGTTGAACTCTGCATCCTGCATAAATATTTTGTTTTAGCATCACACCAGTAAAAGGCCAAAAGAGGGCAAAGGATCTGCATCAGTCTAAAAGCCAACCACTTTGTAATGTAGAAGACTAATTTGTGCTACAATATTGGATACAAATAATTTTGTCTAATAAAAACACACTACTAAACTGAAAGCATACATTTGGATGTGAGATTGATGATTTTGGTTGTATTGGAATCTTCTAAAATGCACTGCTGCTATGCTCAACTTGTTAGCACTCATGAGATCCATGTGCATACAATTACAACCATCAGTGGGGGTAAGTTAGCTCCAATCAAGTGAATCCAATGGACCCTAATGCAAACCAGATGCAAGATTTATTTGCAAATAGACTGTGGGTTTATTTAGCATAATAATTGTAGAAGAATTAGTAAATGCAGAAAATGGAAACATTGTGTTTAGCAATATTAATTATAGCACATGCAGTGTGCTGATCATTTATTGACATTTAGATGAAAATTTGTGTGTTTAAAATTATCAATTTTATTCCAGATGCTTTTTGGGTGTATTTATATCTATGGATAAACATGAATAGATACATATGCATGTGTGCATAAACACACACACACACACATATATGCACATATTTGTTTACTACAAATTTGGGTTATTGGATACTTTGGAGGTAGTGTTTTGCTTTCTAGTTTTCTAGAAAACACAGTGTGCTTTTAACTACACATCCAAAGAAGTGTCAAAATAGAAAAAATATTTTATTGGAGGTGTAAGTCATGCTAGGCATTATTTGCCCCTTAACCCCTGAAATAACGAGACAGATAACAAAGGTATGGATTCAAATTGGGCAACTTTTATTGAATGTTACCTATTTAACTTTACCTGAACTAAACTATGTGTCTAGGAACTTGGTGGCAAACCGAGTCAGCGTCCTCGGCTACTTAGTGTGTAATATCTGTGTGCCCTGGATCCCCAACCGGGCAACCTGAAGGTAAAAGTCTGGAGAAGCCTGTGTCCGATTATTGATATTAGCTTCCCTCTTTACTGTGCCAATTGATGTCCCCTCACCCATTTGGTGACTTCTAGGTGAGTGTTTGTTGTACACTGACCCCCACCCTTAAGGGGTGCCTTGCGTATACCTCCATGTCCGTGTTTTCCTGATCTATTTATGCCACGGATTGGGGGCAAATGTCTATTTTGCCCCCATCCCCCACCAAGCTCCCCAAAACTTCCTGAATGCCTAACTGCAAATCAGCCAAAAATTGTGTGCTACCCAAATCTGTTAGGTGTATACCATCACAACAGTAAAACTGTGTTTTGTCATGCGAAATATCTCCATGTTGTATGTAAGATCCTCTGCCCTGTGCCAAAGCCGTGCGCATGGCTCGGTTCACACGCTTTCTGGCCTTCTCGAGCTTCCTGACGTCACCGCCTCCTGGCCACCGAAGGCGTGGAATGATGGCCGACCAAGCGATGTGAACCCGGGGCCATGCCTGCCAGATCTTCAGAATGTCAGCACGGGCTTGTAGATATAGGGCCCTGCCGTTAAGCAGGCCAAGGTCGTTACCTCCGATATGGAGCACCAAAACGTCAGGAGGGGGCCCGCTCCTGTCATGCAATAACAAGGGAACCAAACCGTCCCAACGAAGGCCCCGAACACCCTTCCACCCGACCAATGCAGTGGAAGCAAAACCCAGATGCTGGCCAAAGGACGAGTTCCTGGCGTATCTCTCCGCCCAGTGGACATAACTATGCCCACAAACTAGGATCCTCCATCTATGCACCAGCCTGGCAGTCTCTGAAAAATAAACAACAAATTCACACAAGTACCGAGAGAACATATCGCCTGTAAGCATCCGATTTCCACCTGCCAATTGATTTAATGGCCTCATCATTGTAACCCAAGTGTGCTGCCGAAGATGCCGCCCCTATTCGAAAAGAGTGAGTGCCAAATTTGTGAGAACCCAACCCCAGCATCTTCAGCGCCCTATCTGTGATGGCCCAAAACTGATATTTCGTGAGGGGGGTGGAATCCTGATGGCAGAACAAATAACCCCTTGACTCAGCCCTAACTTGTATGAAATGTGCCATTGCCGAAACAGGGCATAGCTCGGGGTCACTGCATCTGGCTAATGTAACCACAGCGCCCTTGGCTTGCTGGTCCGTCTTGGATGAACGTACCAAAATTTGGTGGGTGTTATGCGTTAGTTTTATATCTGCCAACAGCAACGCCCGCTGAGAGACATCTCTCTTCGACATGGCGAGTAACTCACTTATCCTAAGAGCAGCGAAAAAGGCCGTCAAGGCCGCCGCATGAAATAACCGCTGCTCATACTCGGACCGACACACTTTGGGTCATGTTCCCTTCAATCCCTTTAAAATTGTGGGTGACAAGGGTTCCCTCGTATCCTGCAATGGACCCCGTTGACGGGCCCAACCCGCAATAATTTTATGTAGGCGGAAATCGTTCGTGGGGTCCGAAAGGCCCTGCGCTTTCGACCAGTAGGCTAACGCCGACAGCTGAGACTTAATAGTATGAGGCGTAAGGCCCCTTCTGCGTGAGTACACACAGAATTGCGCCAAATGTTCATAAGGAATCGGTACTGTGGACGGTAACTCGTAAAACTGTCTAAACTCATGAAACTCCTTAACCACCCTCATGTAAGAATTTTGTGAACTTGGGGCTAATGCTAAAGCCATACCCATTACCACCTCGTCCCTCCAACCTGCCAAAGATGGCCTGGCATACGCTGTGGATGAACGTCGGCGCTGGGCGCGAGTTGTCTGAAGCACTCCATCTGCATGCGAGATAGAGCGTCAGCCAAAGAATTGTCAATTCCCGCTATGTGAAAGGCTTTAAACAAAATGTTATACCTCAAGCAGTGTAATGTGAACTGCCTAAGTGCCCCCATCACCCTATTGGATTTTGATGTCAAAGTGTTGATAACCTGAACAGTGGCAAGGTTATCACACCAAAAATGAACGGTTGAATTGGCAAAGGCCTTAACCCATAATGTAACTGCAACTAGTATGGAAAAAAATTCTAAAAATGTTAAGTCTGATGTGATCCCCTGTGCGTGCCAACTGTCCGGCCAGACTTCGGCACACCAGTGTCCCTGAAAAAACACCCCAAAGCCAACTGCACTTGATGCATCGGACGCCACTTTAAGAGCGTCCTGCAGCCTTAACTCCTGCCTCCAGAATGAAACCCCATTAAAACCCCCCAGAAATTCCATCCAAATGGACAGGTCCTCCCTGACCGAAAGTGTAACCCTAATCCGATGATGGGGCATCTTGACCCCTGCTATGGCACTGCATAGCCTACGCAAAAAGGCCCTCCCCAGGGCAACAACCCTACACGCAAAATTTAAGTGGCCAATTAACTCCTGAAATTCTTTTAAAGTGGCTTTTTTTATGAAACAAAAACTGCTGAACCCTACCCGTCAAGTCTGCCACTTTATTAGGTGGCAACCTGGAATATTGATTTACCGTATCCAGTTCGATCCCCAAAAAGGTCAGAACCGGTGACGGGCCTTCCGTTTTTTCTTCCGCCAAGGGAACCCCTAATTCCTGTGCTAGCCGATGAAATGACCTGAGTAAGTCCTTGCAATTACCCGACCCGGAACGCCCTATGAATAGGAAATCATCCAGATAATGAGTGACTCCAGACATTCCAGATTTGGTCCTAACGGCCCAATCAAGGAAGGTACTAAATTGTTCAAAGGCCGCACAGGAAATGGAGCACCCCATGGGAAGTGCCCTGTCCATGTAGAAAAAACCCCGGAATTGAAAACCCAGCAGCTCGAAGTCGGCCGGGTGGACAGGAAGCAAACGAAATGCCGACTTGATGTCGCATTTAGCCAGCTCAGCCCCGAGCCCAAACCGGCGAACAAGCTGCACAGCCAAATCAAACGATGCATAGTGAACCGAGCATTGCTCGTCAGGAATCGCATCGTTCACCGACCTGCCCTTAGGATAGGACAAGTGATGAATGAGGCGATATTCCCCTTGCGTTTTCTTCGGTACTATTCCCAAAGGTGATACCCGCAACATTGGCGTTGGCGGCGCCGTGAATGGGCCCAAAACCCTCCCTTCTAACACTTCCTTTTCAATTTTACGCTGCACTAACTCTTCCATCCCTATAATGGATTTCAAATTTGGGGATAAAGTGGGAAACCGGGGACCCAACGCCGGAATACGAAAACCCTCTGAAAAACCTTCCCATAGGTATTTAGCTGACCCCCTATCCGGGTACTGATCCAACCAGACCCTCAACTGATCTAACTTAATTGGGCTGGGGCCCTTTTGGAACTGCGGCCGGTCCTGAGGGTTTCTTAACAAATTGGGTGTCCCTAGGATTACCTCTTGCGGCTCTCCCTTTGGGGCAATTTCGAGACGGGTGGGTGCCGAAACAAATTGAGCACGAGTGAGAGTATCGACAGATCTTCCGTGAACAGGCTCCCTGAGACACAAATTCCCAGCATAAAGGCTTTTGGCGCTGAGACTGCAGCTGGGGAGCCCCCTGCCGAAAGGGCTGTCCTGTTTTGTTCTGAATAGTATGCCCACTGTCTGCCTTCAAGGCAGCATAAGCCCTGGACGGATTCATAACTTCAATCCAAATTTGGTCATCAATCAAGTCCCAGCGTTTGTCTGGGTGGCAGGCCGCTTCGGATCTAAAGCGCCTATCATATTCTAGCCAAGCGTTAGGGGGGCCACTAACATAAGCCTTGTTAATGATATTCTGGTACTGCCACAGCGCTGTAGCCCTTTCCGGGGCAGCATCCGAGAACAGGTTCGCGCACATCGTGAAACAAGGGAGCCAGTTCTCCCAATTCTGCTCAACCTTGCGTTTTTTAATTCTTTCCTTACTGTCCTCATCTAACTCATCCTTCTCCTTTTTCTCAAGGTCCCTAAAATATAACGAAAAGATATCGATATATTCGTTTCTCAATATCTTCTCCATAGTTTTGGTAGCCAAATGGGAACCTAAGCCTGATACACTGACAGTAGGAGTAGCCAGCAGTGGCCATTTCGCCGTGCCCAGAATTTGTTGACTTCACCAGTTCGGGCCGATTCCAGGGTGATGGTTGCCTGTTTGGCCAATTGAGTGGTAGAATCAGCCCTCTTGTCCCCTATACTGGGCTCTGACCCCACATCGGACTGAATCCCAACTAAAGCGTGTGACTGAACCCCCACCGCAGTGTGAGCCCGCCCTTGGTCCCAGGGCCATGTAAATGAGGTGGAAGTACTCGCTGATGTGAGTGTGGTGGAAGTACCTGCTGATGTGCGGCATGGGGGCAGCTGTCACCACCTGCTCGAGCCCTGCTACGGCAGTGGAAACAGCAGTCGACACCACCGCCTGAGTGGACCCGGCCGCGGCACTGGACGTGGAGGCCAATGCCGCGGGCTGACTGGGTCCGGCCACAGCAGCCGCCATGGACCCGGACGCCTCCGGACCACTGATAGTCTGCACAGCGGAATGTGCTTCAGGGCTAGTGATGGTCTGCACAGCCGATGACGCCAAAGAAGAGCCCTCCGCAGCCCCCGGAGCCGCCAGTTGGTCAGGAATCCGAACCGCCCTTCCAGCCCCCGAGATCGCGACCGACTCTAAAATAGAAACCCGGGACAACAAGGATTTAAACAACTGCTTCTTGCTTGCCCGGCGAGTGGGGCATGAACCAGCCCCACCAATCCCCACCCCCCATCCTTCTCCACTTGGTTAACACGCTGAAGAAGGGCCTCTAAATCTTCAATAGACACGCCGTCTTCATCTGACGATGACCCGTCCTGATGTAAAGGGCGCTTGTGACCCGTCTTCTCTGTGGGACCCTTTCCCTTAGGGCCTCCTCTGTTCTTCCTTGAAGGCATCCTAAAGAAACGGAGGTGAGAAGACACAACACATAAGCATACTATCCCTTAATAAACTAGGGAACGCACCAAAACCCTTCTCTAAAGGAGGTAGCATGTCCCTACTAACATTATTAATAAGAGGGGGGGGGGGCTAGGGCCCTAACATCATAAAATCAAAGAGTTGGAAAAAACCTCGCGCATATAGATAAATATATATCGCACTGACGTATAAAACACCCTATCCACGCAGGCATATAGCGTAATACATTCCGTTTACAACATTATGCCGAGGCTACTTTTGCCATAGAAACCTTGACAAAAATGGAGGGGTGTGGGATTTGCCCATTACCTCCCATAGAAACATAGAATCTAAGAGGTGAAAGAGATCCCGAGTGGTAATCATAGAATCAAAGAGTTGGAAAAAACCCCAAACTATGAGGTTCGTCTATGGCCCCCCCATGGAAACATAGAATCAAAGAGTTGGAAGAGGCCCCCAAGTGCCTATCACAGAATCAAGGAGTTGGAAGAGACCCCATGTGTTAACATAAATCAAAATTGTAAAACCCATGTGTCAGTAATCCCAACCCCTTGACCCAAAGAGGCCTCTAACTGAGAGGCTTTCAAACAGCCCCAAGCCTCGGCTGGCCGGCAGCCTCGCCCATGAAAATTGCCAGCTTGACTCAACAAAAATGGTGGTGGCCAGAAAACATCAGCTGCCACCATCCAGCACCCATAGCCAGCTGTATCCCCCACATGGCGATGGCTAGCGAACCATGCAGCCTCTATTATTAAATTATTATTTATCATTATTATTTTTATTTGTGAAATTCACAGGCGAAGGCCCTGTTGCCGGCCATGCCCTGGGCTAACTGCGTCATTTTTTATCGAAAATGGCAGCCGTTGCCGCCAATTGATGCTAACTGCGTCATCGCGCATCTAAAATGGCGGCCGTTGCCGCCAAATGACGCCAAAATGGCGACCATCGCGGCTGCGCCCAAAATGGCGGCGATCGGCGAAAAATGCAGGCCAAAATGGCGCCAGCCGCGGGCGCGCAATGAGCGACCCAGGAAAACGAAAAATATCGCGCCATTCCCCCGATTGCGCCGCACGCCGTCCATTTCGCGGCTAAGGCCTGCGCGACTAGGCCGCGCCGCACCCCTTCGCGGCCAGGCCCTGGCGACTAAGGCGCGCCGCTCGAAAACGCGCCGTGCGCCACTCGATTCACGGCCGAACCCGGACCGGCCCAAGTGCAGGCCTCCAGCCGCCGCTCCTTCGCCGAATCGCAGGGGAAGGAGAGACAGCACCCTCCTTCCCGATGTGCTCCCAAACCGACCTGGAGCACAGCAGAAACGCGTCTTGCCCTCTGGAAAGTCTGACAAGACTGAGGTAAGGAGGCTGGCTCACGTGGTTAGCCAGCCCCCGCCCCTCTTCCAGGAGGTTCTAATGGAACCTCCTATTCTCTGCATTCAGGGGGAGGGGCAAATTGCTCTCCCCACCAACTGCGTTGGTGTGGAGAGTCCCTTACGCTGCCTGCTTCCGCTAAAAAGCATCCAGTTACAAATAGAAGAAGAAGATAAACGAAAAAAAAAGGGAGAAAATAGAAAGGCGGATATCCAGTTCCACTACATATCGGCAAAGGGTCTGAGGACTGAGGAATACCCCGAAAAGCAAGCAAGCAATGAATGAACCGGTTTGACCTAACAACAGTCCCACAGAATTACGCGGGGGAACGGAGGGCATGGAAAATAGGAAACGTGAGTAACTATCAGTAATCACCGGCACTGAATTCACTACAATATCTGTGATTGTCCCTTGTGATTGTCCCTTGTGCGCTACGGGCTCCAGAAGACTGGAGGACTGTGGACGGAGTACTGAACTTGATTTTTAATCCCCTAAAGTCTATAGTCTATAAGATCCACCCTTGGCTCTCCCTCCCCGCCCCAACATTACCCACCCCGTTTGCTTCCCCGCCCTGCGTCTCCAACTACAGTAATTTAGAGTAATCTCATTTACCTTGCTGCCTCCTCTCCCCTACTCATGAGAAGGACTGCCTCATACAAGCGGGAACACCCGCACGCGGACGTATCGACGTACCGACGCTCAATCACGTACAGCACGCACAGAGAGGAAGTTCAGGCGCAAAACCCGCCGCATCTCCCTCCTGCCCACAAATCGCGCGATACTACGGAAATCGCGGGAAATACCGCGAGAAGAGGAAGAAGAGTGGCGAGAAAGGGCGAACAGGAAGAGAGAGAGAGTGAGAAGAGTGGCGAGGAAAGCGAACAGAAGAGAGGAGGAGGCAGCGAAGGAGGGGAGGAGACCCAAACGGCAGGAACAGAAAGGGCTTGCACTGAAGAGGAAACTGCAAGGAGAAAAGAGAGGTAGGAAGTTTATCCTCCCAGAGCTTTTTACGGCGCGGGGCTGACGGAGGGGAATTAGGGGAGTAGGAAGACTGGAAGAGGGGAATACCCTTAAGGCAGGAACGCAAGTGGGAGAGGCCTCAAGCCTCTTGGAAGAAAGGGGAAGAAGAGTGGCAAAAGTGGACAGGGGCAGGCCGCAAAGCTCCAAGGACAAAGAAGAGACAAAGAACAGAGGAAGGAACAGACTAAGGGAGCACAGACCAGGCAACCCCATTAATAGGGTCGCACGGTAACGTGAGCCTCCCACAACCCAAGAATTACCATTCTAATAGCTGGAAAATAGCTGGGAAAGAGGGAGAATGACGGAGAAAATATCATCTGTGTCGAAACAAAACAAAATAACTGGCTCTACACTAAGCTCCTCGATGAATCCCATAACGGCAACTGCAACCACATCAACAATGCAAGCTCCAATACTGACTCCGACGCCGGCTCGAAGGCTATCCACACAAACGGAAGCGATTCCAAAAGAAACAACCATCAAAGACCTGCTGCAGGAAATGCTGAAGATGCAAGAAAAGATTGAAAAAAAAATAGAGGAAAGCCAGGAAAAGACACAGCAGAATATGGAAAAGTTATTCCAAAAAGAAATGGGGAAACTAAGACAAGAGATGAAGGAAGACATGGCTCAGTTACGGACAGAGGTCTCCGGTATACAGGATGACATTAAAACACTAAAGAAAGAAAATCAAGGTTTAAAGAAAGGTCAAGACAAAACCGAAATCAAAATAAAGAAATTAGAGGAGGCAAAAGACAAACTTGAAAAACAACATGAATTATGGGCAAGTAAAGAGACGGACTTCCAACTAAGATTTAGAAACATTGAAGAGAAGGAAGGAGAAAACTTAAGAGAAATAATAACGGAAATCACTGCACACGCAACCAACATTACCCCAGAGGAAATAAATAAGGAGATTGATACGACACAGAGAATTAACTCTGGCTATGCCAAAAGAAATAAGGTCCCTAGGGATGTTGTGGTAAGCTTCAGCAGACGAAGTGTCCGTGATGAGATAATCAGGCGGAAAGCAAGAGAGGAAATCACATTCAATGGGAAAAAAGTCATAATACTCAAAGAGTTCTCGGCTACATCAATAAGTAAGAGGAAGAAATACTATTTTTTAACGGATGAACTCAAGAAACATAAGATCAAATTTAGGTGGGAGCGTCTAGAGGGTATACAAGTAACATATAAAGAAAGCAAATTTTGGCTTACATCGGAGGAGAAAGCAAAGGAATTTTATAGGAGACTTCAAAAAGACCTGGACCCTCTCCAAAACACCCCAGGAACAGCCGGATCGAACAAATTAAGTAATGCTCCAACAGGAAACCGGCATAAAGAAGAGGAATATAAGAAGAAAGACAAAAAGAGGCCAAGACCAGAATCCCTGGAGGAAGAGGAGGGAAAGAAGGACATGGGACCTTTAACCAATGAGAAGCAATATGTCAATGACGAGCAAGCTTAAAATATATTCCAATAACATCAACGGAATGAATAACCCGAATAAAAGAAGATTAATAGTAAACTCACTTAAAAAAGGTAATTTCGACCTGATAGCCCTTCAGGAAACACACATCGCGGTGAAACATAGCACATACCTAACACAACCTCAACTGGGAAAGGAATTTCACTCATCTGCACCACAAAAAAAAAAGAGGAGTAGTAATATACGCTAAAAGCCCATTAAACGCAACACTGGCATTTAAGGATGAAGACGGAAGGATGGTAGGGATAAAAATTAGAAATAACGACCAAGAACTTCTGGTCTGTAACATCTACGCCCCCACGGGCCCTAAAACAAATTTCGTTAAGGAACTCCGGAAAAAACTCTCTGAATACACACATCTGGACACCATGATAATAGGAGACTTTAACGGGGTCATAGATTGTAACAAGGACAGAACCAGAAAAAACAAGAAAGACACCAGCGGAGGGAAACTACCAACCAGCTTCCTAGACTTACGGAAAGACCTGTACCTGCAAGACGCTTGGAGAGCAAGAAACCCGGAGGGCAGGGACTACACCTTTTATTCGGACAGACACTCATCATGGTCCAGAATAGACGCCTGCTGGGCCTCAAACACCCTAATGACCAAGTTGAAGAAAATCCAAATTCTGCCCAGAACAATATCCGACCACTGTCCGATCCTAATTGAAATAGAAGGGCATAAACGTCAACGAAAGTGGAAGCTAAATGAATACCTATTTTGTAAAGAGGAAGACATAGCGGCATTTAGGGAAAGTATTCAGGAATTCTTCGAACTTAATAAAAGCGACGAGATACATCCAGAGGTGATTTGGGACGCCAGCAAGGCGGTGCTCAGGGGGTACTTCATTCAGAAAGGTGCAAACAGGAACAGGGAGAGACAAGAAGAGTTACTTACACTAACGGAAAACATAAAGGTTAAAGAAGAGGAATTCAAAAAAAAAAACCAAGAAACAAACGAATTAAGTTAGAGCTAAACCTTCTGAAGAAACAACTAAATTCATACCAACTCGAAAAGCTCGCAAAGAATCTGAAATACATGAAAGTCAATTATTATGCTAATGCAAATAAGCCGGGCAAATGGCTTGCCAGGAAACTAATGAAGAAAAAACAGCAACAGCATGTTACAAAAATAGTAAGGAACGGGGAAACTTATCATACGGAGGAAGAGATACTAAACCAATTCAAAGAATTCTATGAGGAATTATACCGGAGAGACAACATCAGACCGGAAGATATAGCAGAATATCTGGCTAAGCACAACCCGGGAAAAATCAATGATGAACAAAGAGAACTCCTCAACAACCCAATAGCAGAATCCGAAATCAGGAAAGCAATAAGTGATCTACCTAACAATAAAGCACCGGGTCCTGACGGATTCACTGCAAAATATTATAAAACATTTCTGGACGACCTGATCCCGCACTTAAAAGTAATATTCAACAATATTCTACACGAGGCCAGAATGCCTGATTCTTGGCAGGAAGCCACCATCACACTCATCCAAAAAGAACCAACAGAGACAGAAAACATGAAGAACTACAGACCTATATCGCTGTTAAACACAGACTATAAGATCTTTACTAGTATTATGGCGAATAGAGTGAAAAAGCTCCTCAGCAACATCATCAATGCAGACCAGACGGGATTTCTTCCGTCAAGATACATGCATGAAAATTTAAGAACTATTGTGGATATCATAGAATATTACGCCAACAACCCACAGAAAGAGTTAGGCTTGCTGTTTCTTGACGCCGAGAAAGCCTTCGACCGGGTCAGTTGGGACTTTATGCTACAACTAATTGGAGAAAAAGACATGGGCTACCAATTCACAAACGTGATAAAAACGATATATTCAAAACAAAGGGCAAAAGTCAGAGTCAATGGACATGAAACAGAAAATATTACAGTGGAAAGGGGAACGAGGCAGGGGTGTCCGCTCTCACCCCTGCTATTCGTTCTGACCTTGGAAAGCTTGCTGGAAGATATAAGAACAGACAATGACCTGAAAGGAACTAGAATTAGGAAGGACGAGTTTAAAGTCAAAGCCTATGCGGATGACATTGTCTGTATCTTGAAGAACCCTCTGGAGACGATCGCAAAATGGCTTGATAAAATAGACAATTATGGGAAGGTCTCAGGACTAAAGATAAACAAAGTTAAAACCAAAATCCTGACCAAAAACATGTCCCCAACCAAAAAGGAAAAACTACAAAATACATCACAACTCGAAATTGTCAGCAAGATAAAATATCTAGGAATCTACGTGACATCAAATAATACACAGCTAGTGAAGAACAACTACGAGGCTACATGGAAAGATCTTACAAAAAAAATAGAGAGTTGGAAGCAACTCAATCTTAGCCTACTGGGAAGAATAGCCATCATCAAGATGAGCCTACTCCCCAAAATGACCTTTTTATTTAGAATGATTCCGGTTTTAAGAACCAACTATTGCTTTACACAATGGAGGAAAGACATACTTAGATTTGTCTGGAATGGTAAAAAAGCCAGGATTAAATATAAATCACTGTCTGACGCTAAAGAAAGAGGAGGGCTTAACCTTCCGAACTTACAACTGTACTACCAGGCTAGCGCCCTAACCTGGGTGAAGGATTGGGCCACCATCTCCAAAACAAAGATGCTTAATCTAGAAGGCTTTGACTTGAGGCGTGGCTGGCACGCCTACTTATGGCATGATAAAGCCAAAATTGAAAAAAGCTTCTCAAATCACTTCGTACGGGCTGCGCTCCTCAAAGTCTGGAACAAATATAAGAGTAATTTTTACAGTAAAACACCTTTATGGCTATCTCCCATCGAAGCCAATCATAAAAGAGAATTCCCAAGTAGTCAATGGCACACCTACAAAACACTGATTGAAAAGAAGGATAACCAGTGGAGACTAAAACCCATCGAATCACTCAGAAGGATAGACGAAAATCTGTCGTGGTTTCATTACCACCAAGTGGCTAACGCATTCAAAGAAGATAAAAAGGCAGATTTCGCGTCAACAGACAATTTTTGGGATTCAGTCATGGTGAAAGAAAAAAAACTGATAAAAATGATCTATAACAAGCTACTAGAATGGGACACGGAAAAGGACTTAGTCAAAAACAGCATGATTGCATGGGCAAAAGACTTTGAGCATTCCATCCTCCTTCAAGAGTGGGAAGACATTTGGAGAAAAAAGATCAGATATGCTAGTTCAGCAGCCATCACAGAAAATTGGTATAAGATGGCTTACAGATGGCATCTCACGCCACAAAAAATATCGAGATTCCACAAAGGAATCAACAGTAATTGCTGGAAATGCGGCTCTCAACCAGGTACATATCTACACACCTGGTGGCAGTGCAGAAAAGTGAAAAGATTTTGGGCGGAAATTCATAAACAGACCCAATTAATTATTCAAACTAAATTTGCCTTTAAGCCCGAATACTACTTGCTACATTTACTGGACTTTGATCTTGAAACGAATAAAGATAGAATTTTTTACCACTTAACAGCAGCAGCAAGAACGGTACTGGCGAGAAAGTGGAAACAAAAAGAACTGCCCACGATAGAGGATTGGCTTTTGAAAGTCAGAGACTTAATGGAAATGGACTCCCTTGCTAATTTACTACATGACCAAAACAAGAAAAAAAGGACGGACTGGGAACCGATGAGGTCATACCTAAAAGAAAAGAAAAAAATTGTACAAGATTGCGGACTGTAAGGTAGTGGAAGCAGAACAAAAAAAAAAAGAGGAGGAGTAACTACAAAGGAGGATCACTTTCCGCCAACTATTTTGGAAGTCAAGCTTTTTTTTAAGTAGTCACACCCCCCCCCCTCCCTTAACCCGCCGGGACCCCCTAGTTCCCAACCCCCTGGGGACCCAACACCCCCACCCCTCCCCCCTCCAGCATGCCCCCCCCCTACCCAAGCCCTATCCATACCCAATACCCAATTGTATGTTTGTATTTACTGGAAAACGCTAATAAAAATATATTTAAAAAAAAAAGAGAGTCCCTTATGTGGATTACACCAATGTCCAGTTACACAAAGGAATATGAGATTACTCCTATCTATCTATCTATCTATCTATCTATCTATCTATCCATCCATCCATCCATCCATCCATCTATCTATCTATCTACCAGGATAGACAATTTAACTACACATTATGCATAGTCAAATGACACACCTGTCAAATCTTGTTTTCCTCCTTATTTTTTGCAATATATAGTAAGCATAACTGTGAAGCAACATTAGAATATTGCATGCTTCCACACCAGTTGCAGCTAATCATGTAGGAAAGAGGCAGGGAGTTTTAATGTGTTATTTATGTCTGTATCTTTGCCAAGCTGTTTCAGGAAATGTGATTAAATATTTCAGAGGAGATGCTGTATAAGAAGTAGAAATTACTATTAATAAATACTTGGACATCCATGCTATAGTGTGTAATTCAAATAAGAACTTTGAAATTAAGATAAAACCTTTAATCCTATGACTACAACAATGTGATAAACAGTAGCTGATATGAATTTATTACAGCTGTTTCACTCTTAATTTATGAGCTGTCATTTTCTTTACCTAGTTTCCTAACTTGCACCCAAGTTGGATGAGTACTGAATCATGGATAGAAATAGCAGCATGAGACCTAACTCTACACAGATGCAGGATGTAATAACCAAGTGCATTTCCATGATATGGTTTTTGCAACTATCATGGGCACAGAAATGGCTGCTTGGATTAGCCCATTTTGCATTTAATTGTCTTTATAGACAAGACCAACAGGTGGAACTAAACAGCTCTGTTCATTGTGTGATCTACTGAGTAATTCTGTTTAGTCAAAGGAGATTAGATTACCTGTGGATAAATGGATTTGGTTCCACACGAGTGATCTTCCATTCTAACAAAGTCATTTGATTAAATTGCATGCTTTGCTTTGACTTTATTTTCAAGCCACCTGAAAAGCAAAGCAAAGCATGCAATATGAAGATAGATTAGTTCGAAATTATTCTCAGTTTAAAGCAAACCTACCAACACACAATTTTGTAACTGATTTCTTATATTTCAGGTGTCCCTCTAAAACCCAGAAAAGAATTAAAATTTAATGAACTTCAGTCTGGACAACTGGAGATTAAGTGGTCTTCAAAATTCAATATATCTATTGAGCCTGTGCTCTATATAGTACAAAGGAGATGGAATTATGGAATTCACCCCAGTGAGGATGATGCTACCAGTTGGCAAACAGTGGCACAGGTCTGTCCTGTCTGTACAAATCTGTATTTTCTAGGCCCTTAATATTATTATCATTGAACAGAAGTCAAAGAATGGTTTTTGCGACCACCCCCAAAAATTTCATGCCAAAGACATCTTACCTTCTTTAAGGATCAAGTGTTGTCTTTGTAGTTCAGTAGAATTGCTAAAATATGCAAGGAAAAGCTGTTCTTCTTTCAATATCTGAACTTGAAAAATGTGAAAAAAATCAAGTGTTGTCCTTGCAGTTGGATTTTTCCTTATCTTTAAAACAAGCACTTCTACTAGAGCAGAGCAAAAATGTTTTGGGGGTGGTATTGTTTGTGCCCTGCATGACAGACATCCAAAAGGTCCAAAGTTAAGCAACTTAGTTTTTATCTACAGTTCTGAGAGACCAACACAGTAAATTGCTCTGTTCTTCTACTTTTTGTCTTCAGCTGATGACAGAACATTATGTTTTGCTGTGATTCTGTGCTTCTATCCAATAAGTATGGGACCCATAAAAACCCTGAGCTTCTGCTAAACATTTGGATTCAAAAATTTCAGGTTGTTTCAATTTATGGAGCTTAACTAACTTCCTAGTAGATTGAAAGAAGTGAATATCTCTTGGAACTTATTAATAAATAGCTTTTTTCTTGGGTACGAGATTCCCCTGATAATTAAATAACCCCACAAGACAGATTCCACAGGCATATCTACAGTGTAAAAATGTACTGTGGCTACTGTCTTCCTTTAAATAATTTCTGACTTGTGGAGACACTATTATGGGATTTTCTTGGCATAACCTGTCTAGGGAGAATTTGCTATTGCGTTCTTCTGATGCTGGGAAGGTGTGAGTTGCCCAAGGTCACTCAGTGGATTTTCAGGATTGAATCCTGGTCTTTCAGAGTCCCTAGTCCAACACTCCCAAACTACTGCATTATCCTAGTTCAAAGATAACTGGATTTTTTTTTAAAAAAAACCAAAACGTTCACTATCTAGACGGGGTGCATCTGAAGCAACAAATGTCATGTTTAGGGATTTTCCTGAGTAGCTGTATTGTTAAATATAGGACAATGGTTCTCAACCTGGGGGTCCCCAGATATTTTGTCCTTCAAATCCCAGAAATCCTAACAGCTGGCAAACTGTCTGGCATTTCAGGGAGTTGTAGGCCAAAACACCCTGGGACCCACTGGTTGAGAACCACTGATCAAGGGGCATGGAAATAAATGTTTATCCCTCTTGTCCTGCCATGAACTGTCAGATGTAAGTTAGAAGTGCAGACAGTGAACACAGAGGTTTGGAAATCATGTAACAGCCAAATATGGCTACAGAGCTTTCTTCTGACTTTTGTGTTCAATAATATAAGTTGAACTTATATTATTGAACAGGTGCTTCAGATATTGTGAAGGATGACAGCTTGTAGCCATTGCCATTTGAAGACAATTGCTTATTACTCTTTAAAGCAGTAAAATATACTAGATTGTTTTTGGTAGAAAACTAATGGTGTGACAGGAGGTATCTCAAAAGAATTCAATTTATAATTATAGCTGACAAGTTTGTACATATGAGACAGCTCAGTTGTTGTTTATTTGAATTGCATGCAGAAGATCCCAGAGACTCCCGCTTTAAAGAAGGATTAGATTAGAAAAGATCTATATGCCTGAGACCTTGGAGATATGTTGACAGCCACAGTAGTCAGTACTGGGCTTGATGGACAGATCCTTTGGTGGAATTGAAGACAGATTCCAAATTTCTGAAAAGAGGGAAAAGGAACTGTCCTTTCTGCATGAGCAAAACATAAAAACAGCAGCACTATAAACTTAATAATAAGCATTAAAGAAAGTTTGTATATTAACCAAGCTTTGTTCTGCAGACCACAGATGAGAGACTCCAATTGTCTGATATCAGGCCAAGCAGGTGGTACCAATTTCGAGTGGCTGCCATTAATGTGCATGGAACACGAGGTTTCACAGCTCCCAGCAAGCATTTTCGTTCTTCAAAAGGTTGGTGTTAATTTCCTACATTTCATAGTCTTGTTTATTTGATTTGCACATGCAATGCAATTCAATTCTTTTAATATTTCTTTTATCTGTGTATTTGCAATAGATGATTATTCAATAGTGAGTCATTGCTCTAAAGTATGGGTGGGCTCAGGGTTTACTTTATTGCATTACATTGCATTTCATTGCATTATTACATATATTAAACACACCATTGATGTTTTGTTCCGAAAGTAGACTCATAGTGGCTAAACCTTCCTTTCAGCTTTTTTCAATGTTAGATGTAACAGTTGAGGTAATTTTATGGATTGACACTGACATTTAAACATGAGAAGATCTGAGACTTTTGTTCTGGCTGATACATAATACTGATTGACTTATGTGTGGTATATAATTTTGATTTCTCAGTTAAAAAAAAAACCAGGAAACCACCAGAAAATTTTCTTATATCCCTCTTGTATCTTTCTAAAACCATGTTGCCTGTGATGCTCATTAAAATTAAGCATTTCTATCTGATTGTGTCATTTCATGTATTTTCCAGCTGTATTTTATGATACAATAAAAACCTGAGAAAAGGCTATTATTCAATAAAAGCCCCAAAAAAGTTTAAGTCACACTATTTCTTTAGTTTGTGAAATTTCTGAGTTTTAAAATTATGATTTAAGGAACAATTGTGGTTTAATTACAGCTGAATTGCTAATATGGAAAGTAGTAAAAAAGCAAACAAATAAAAGATGCCTCATAAACCCAATGCTAATGTTTTACTTATTGAATAAATAAGTAAAACAGTAGCATTTGGGGGACAAAGAGTAGGATAAAAATCCCAACAGTAACAGCCATCATAGCAGGACATCTAAACCAACTAGTAAGTGCGTTGTTGTATGTATTATGAAATATATATATATATGTGTGTGTGTGTGTGTGTATTAGGGCTGTGCGGTTTCGTTCGTTAATTTCGTAATTCGTTAATAATTTGTATTTAAAGTGGCCTATGATCCGATATTGAACCATTCAGAAGCAACTAAAAATTGAAACGAATTTTTAAAATTTATTTCGTAATTGTTTCGTAATTGTTTTGAAATTGTTTCGTTATTATTTCGTTATTATTTCCATATGTCTGGTGCAAGTTTTATAGTTGTTGTTTGTTTTATCAGTGATAAAAAATAAATTATCACACCAACAGTCAACAACAGAGGGAGAGGGAAGCTTCAGAAGTTCCCCCTGTCCCATTTGGAGGGTTTTTTAGAGTATTGCGCAATCGCGTCCGCCATTAACGAATCGATTCGTAATTGTTTCGTAATTGTTTCGTAATTTCCGAAATTTCGTAAATATCGAACTTTTTAAAAGAAAAATTTCGGAATTCTTTTAAAAAACAAAACGCAAAAACCCCCTAAAAACGAATCGAGTTTAGAAACAAATTTTTCCGTGATTGCACAGCCCTACTATATATATATATATATATATATATATATATATATATATATTGCACACTGAACTTTTCTGCACATGTAGTTCTTTGATTCTCACCAGATAGAATAGGATGTATCTTGCTGCTTACAATAGTTGTTCTCTGTGTGTTCAACCATATTAATGAATCCCAGGCAGTGGGACACTGGAAGCAGTAAGTTCACTAAGAAGATATATTTCTCCATTTTCTGTGTTCATAAGTTCAACAAGTATAACTTTGTAATGTGTTACTGAAGTATTTGGGTTTTTACTTAGTGTGCGAAACTGATATTTATAAATATAATTTAAAAAATGGTTGGTTACCTTGTAGATTTCAATAGATCAATGGAAGCAGTACTTAACCATCAAAGATGGGATGGAGAATTTGTTGACCATCTCTACTGCCCCTCCTTCAAAATCTATAGTAGTTTATGAGGGGAAAAATGTAGAGGGAAGGAATTTGTGAAGCTCCCTACAATTTAATTTTATTCAGGGCTTATTCCCACCAGCGTAAAAACAAAACTCAGGATCCTGGCCAAAACGAGTTAAGTGGTTGAGAAAATCCAGGCAAGAAATTTTATGAAATAACTGGTGTGCAATATACCTTTGGCTCAACTTGTATTTATGACTTTGGATGACATCCAAACAAAGTTCAACTTTGTTTAAGTTCCACTGTAGTCACTGGGTCTTAGGCTCTTAGTGGTGACCTTAGCTCCACAGATTGAAACTCAGTGGTCTACTTAAATTAATAGTTAACACCCAGTTGCTTTATCCAAAGAGCCCTATTAACGGCAAATACATTTAGCTGTGTTTGCATGCAATGGAATCTAGAATGCAAGTGTATTCAGATTATTGTATCGAGGGGTCCATCAATTAATGCATTTGGGTAGGCAAGTATGTTTATTCTATATGTGCCGCATACGAATAGCTTTTGAGCCTGTTTGTAAATGTGGTCTTTGTGTCGTTCTATCAGATATTTCTCAATCTGTGCATAAGTTTCACAGGAATTTTTCAAGATGGCAATGACAACTTTAGATCATTGTACTATCTTACTAACCTAAGGACTGTTTTGTTATCCCAGGCAGTTTTGTTATTCCACACAGCTGTATAAAATCCACATTGAACTGGAATATATGGTGGTGTGGACTTAGATAAGCCAGTTCAAAGCAGATATTGTAGGTTATCTGCCTTGATATTCTGAGTTATATAACTGTATGGAAGGGCCTCCAGATATAGTATGTCTCTGGTGAGGTTTTCTCATTAGATAGCTATCTAGCTAGAAAGATTATATGTTTATGTATCAGACTAAGATACTATAGCATTACATCATTCTCAGTGTCACATCATCACATCTAGTTTCAGCTTTTCACAGAGATGCTTGCCTGTCTAGAATTAAATACATAAGTGGAACACTCATAAAGGAATTGTGTGGAAAGTAATAATTAAAGGAAATGGAAAATCTGCTTGGATGATAGCTAATGTGATATAAGACTTTTGTATATATGTTGCAAACTGAAATAAACTGAAATAAAAAGTTGGAAGAGTTTTCTTAGCCCCGCAGCAGAGATGTTGCAATGTATAGTGCCTCTATGCAGGATTCTAGCTTCTCCATTTTACCTCTTTATCCTGTTTGATTTTTCTCTTCACCACCTGCCGTTCACAATTCACTAGGCATTATCAATTCTTAATGGTTGCTGCATTCCAGCTATTTTAAAAAACTTGGATTTTTCCATTGTTTATGATGTATAGCTTTTACTACCATCCAGCAACAGTTGACCAAACAGGCGCAGAGAAGAGATGTAGTAGTCATGGGCGATTTCAACTATCCCGATATTTGCTGGAAAACAAACTCAGCCAAGAGTACAAAGTCCAACAAATTCCTCACTTGCCTTGCAGACAATTTCATGGTCCAGAAGGTAGAAGAGGCAACAAGGGGATTGGCTACTCTTGATCTCATCCTAACAAATGCGGAGGACCTGATCAATGCGGTTGAAGTGGTAGGATCCTTAGGGGCAAGTGACCATGTGCTCCTGCAATTTGAGGTACAAAGGAAGGCCGAAACTAAGACAAGTCAAACCCGCATTTTAGACTTTAGGAGAGCTGATTTCCAAAAAATGAAGGAAACACTGAGCAGCATTCTGTGGACACAGATACTAAAAGACAAGGGAGTTATGGATGGATGGGAGTTTCTCAAGAGTGAAATACTCAAGGCGCAATTGCAAACCGTGCCAACAAAGAGAAAAAATAGGACAAGTGCAAAGAAGCCAGAATGGATGTCCAAAGAACTTCTAACTGTGCTAAGACACAAAAGAGACAGGCACAAGAAGTGGAAAAAGGGAGAAATCACCAAAGAAGAATTCAAACAAATAGCCAACACCTGTAGGGAAAAGGTCCGCAAGGCTAAACGAGAAACGAGACCATAAGATTAAATCCACCACACTGGACTGTAGGAAAAGCAATCCTTGTTTATTGATGAAAAATTGGTTACAAAAGAAAGGTAAGTGCAAAGTCAAAAAGCCACAGAAAAAACACAGCAGTCAGTAGAATCTCTGAACTTGAGCCAAATTTCAAAAGCCACAATACAAGAACCAGGAACCCGTTAGCCTTTTACTAACCATGAACTTGAAAACTAGAAGCCTGTGGGATTACTGGCCATGGAACACAGGAATTCTGCCAAGGCACAGCCACAGTCCCAAACGTTGCTTGATCTAAAGAGGCACCCGGCAGGAGGCCTCTTAAACCAAAGAAACTATTCTTTGAAACGCCCCTTGACTTTGAAGCCTGGACCTGTCTCTCCTGTAAACGATGTGACCTTCGTAGAAACTGTGAAACATTTCTGTCTCTAACTATCTGTTCTCTTTGGTCCTCATTAAAAAACCCAGGTGGAGAGATATCACGGCTAGCGATATCACGGCTAGCTTCCAAAACATTTTCCTCCAGCTGTTGAGTTTCATTTTCATCGCCGCTGACCTCAGCATCAACAACAGATTCCACACTGTCAGGGTCAGGGAGAGCTTCCTCAGTTGGAAAAACTATCAGAGAATCCGGTTCACACAGATCAGTGACAAATGCAAGATACTCCATTTTGCTAGGAAAAACGAAATGCAAAGTATAGAATGGGGGATGCCTGGCTCGAGAGCAGTACGTGTGAAAACGATCTTATTTATTTATTTATTTATTTATTTCGAGGTTTTATATACCGACCCTCTCACCTTCAAAGAGGGATTCGGACCGGTTCACAACATGTGTTAACATACAAAAAATATACAATAACAACACAATGCCACTTCATTACACGATTAAAATATCAGCACCATACACATTAAAATATTAACATCCTAGTTAAAAGAGCCAAATTGTCCAACACCATCACAATCACATTCATCATCCTCCTTTCATGTGGGCAAAGAATTAAATCAGTTGTCAAATGCCGCGTTCCACAACCAGGTCTTTGTTAGTTTCCTGAACGTCATGAGGGAGGGGGCAGTTCTAATCTCTAATGGCAGGGAGTTCCAAAGTCGAGGGGCCACCATCGAGAAGGCCCTGTCCCTCGTCCCCACCAGCCGTGCTTGTGCAGGCGGAGGGACCGAGAGCAGGGCCCCTCCAGACGATCTTAGTGGTCTTGATGGTTCGTAGGGGAGAATACGTTCGGAGAGGTAAACAGGGCCGGAGTCGTTTAGGGCTTTATAGGTTAACACCAGCACTTTGAATTGTGCTCGGAAGCTAATCGGCAGCCAGTG
The DNA here is from genome assembly GCF_037176765.1 of Anolis sagrei. Classification (NCBI taxonomy): domain Eukaryota; kingdom Metazoa; phylum Chordata; class Lepidosauria; order Squamata; family Anolidae; genus Anolis; species Anolis sagrei. The sequence continues at coordinate 94,232,707 of NC_090023.1, forward strand.
GAGTTCGAGTAACAGCGGAGTGGTGTGCTCCCTGTATCCCGCACCTGTTAGTAATCTGGCTGCCGCGCGTTGTACTTGCTGCAGCTTCCGGGCAGTCTTCAGAGGCAACCCCACGTAGAGAGCATTGCAGTAATCTAAGCGGGATGTAACCAAAGCGTGTACTACCGTGGCCAAGTCAGCCCTCCCAAGGTACGGACGCAGCTGGCGCACAAGTTTTAATTGTGCGAATGCTCCCCTGACCACCGCTGAAACCTGGGGTTCCAGGCTCAGCGATGAATCCAGGAGAACTCCCAGACTGCGTACCTGTGCTTTTAGGGGGAGTGTGACCCCGTCCAACACAGGCTGTAACCCCGTACCCTGTTCGGTCTTACGACTGACCAGGAGTACCTCTGTCTTGTCTGGATTTAGTTTCAATCTGTTGTCCCTCATCCAGTCCGTGACAGCGGCCAAGCACCGGTTCATGACCTGAACAGCCTCCTTAGTGGCAGGTGGAAATGAGTGATAGAGTTGGACATCATCTGCGTACAGATGACATCGCACCCCAAAACTCCGGATGATCTCTCCCAACGGCTTCATGTATATGTTAAACAACATAGGGGACAGTATTGAGCCCTGCGGGACTCCACAGTACAATGGCCGAGGAGTCGAGCAGGAGTCCCCTAGTGACACCTTCTGGGAGCGACCCTCGAGAAAGGACCGGAGCCACTGCAAGGCAGTACCCCCGAGACCCATTCCCGCGAGGCGTCCCAGAAGGATACCGTGGTCGACGGTATCGAAGGCCGAAGAGAGGTCCAGCAGAACTAACAGGGACACACTCCCCCTGTCCAGTTCCCGGCGCAGATCATCAACTAAGGCGACCAAGGCTGTCTCAGTACCATGTCCCGGCCTAAAGCCAGACTGTGACGGATCTAGATAGTCCGTGTCCACCAGGAATTCCTGGAGTTGCGAGGCCACCACACGTGGAGTCCTCATGGACAAAAAGTTAAACATGAGCCAACAATGTGATATGGCGGCAAAAAAAGCCAATGGGATTTTGGCCTGCATTAATAGGAGCATAGTGTCTAGATCTAGGGAAGTAATGCTACCCCTCTATTCTGCTCTGGTTAGACCACACCTGGAATATTGTGTCCAATTCTGGGCACCACAATTCAAGAGAGATATTGACAAGCTGGAATGTATCCAGAGGAGGGCGACTAAAATGATCAAGGGTCTGGAGAACAAGCCCTATGAGGAGCGGCTTAAGGAGCTGGGCATGTTTAGCCTGAAGAAAAGAAGGCTGAGAGGAGATATGATAGCCATGTATAAATATGTGAGAGGAAGCCACAGGGAGGAGGGAGCAAGCTTGTTTCTTGTTTTCTGCTTCCTTGGAGACTAGGATGCGGAACAATGGCTTCAAACTACAAGAGAGGAAATTCCATCTGACGATGAGGAATAACTTCCTGACTGTGAGAGCCATTCAGCAGTGGAACTCTCTGCCCCGGAGTGTGGTGGAGGCTCCTTCTTTGGAAGCTTTTAAACAGGGGCTGGATGGCCATCTGTCAGGGGTGATTTGAATGCAATATTCCTGCTTCTTGGCAGGGGATTGGACTGGATGGCCCATGAGGTCTCTTCCAACTCTTTGATTCTATGATTCTATGATTCTAATGCTCCACCTCAGTTTGAACTCAGAAACCTCCTTTCCCCCTCTCAGTCTTTCAACATATACCCCATTGAGCTACGTTGTATCCCAATGTTAGGTTTTCCAATTCTTTTTCATTTCTGAAAAAATTGGGGTTAACTTACATGCATGTATGTATGTATTTCTTTCATTTACTTTATTATTTTATTTATTATATTTTCCTTACTTTGTTTTATATACACACTGCCTCTCTCCCTATGGGGACTAAAGGTGGCTAACAATTCCACACTTTGACCACAGTTTAAAACAAAATAAATGGAATTTTAAAAAAAAATACTTAAATAATACAGAGTGGATTTAGGTTCAAATACAGATTAAAATATAATAAATACACTTAAAATAGCATTTTAAACTCTCTCACACACTCTTCTCCAGAATTCTAATTTCCCTGTTCATTGCTTTTTCAGTGGGTCTTGGAGTTTTGTCTCAAGTTATGTAGTCAAAAGAAAAATATATATTAATCAATTAGTATGTTAATGTGGCTAGTACGGTCAGTTCTCTGTGGATTTTGCATACATGGAGATTATCATAGAATTATCTCCCCTTTCTATTTAGTCCCCAAAACACAAAGTTTGATTTTGCTATTTTATATAAGGAAAACTATTATATCATACAACTGCAAATAATGGAACTTGAGCATCCACAGGTTTTTGTATATTTATTTATTTATTTGCTGCATTTGTTGACCGCCATTCTCAGCCCTAGGGCGACTCATGGCGGTGTACAACATATAAAAGACAATTTACAATAAGCAATAACAAAAAAAAAAAAAGTCAACATATCAGTAAACACAATCATATAGTTACACTAAATAATCCGCTCCGTCTCATCATAGAATCATAACCAAACTCGTAATCCATGTTCCGTTCCAGTTGTCATTACCAATTTATGTAGCGCTCAGTTAAATGCCTTCTCAAATAGCCATGTCTTTAGGCTCAGAGAGTGGGGGTTCTCGAACGCACCACCAGTGGATACCAAGGACCCACTATACAGTATTCCGAATATATTATTGTTCTAATTCATATTCTATAAAGTTTCTAAATCTTTTGTTACTTCATTCCCACATATAAAAACAAATAATGTCAAATGTTTCCTTCCTGGTGAGTGAGATAATTGGAACTTTTGCACAGTTTAGAGAATTTTTCAAAGTTTAGAACTTTTTGAAAAAAAAAAATCTTCTGAAGTGTATTGTATGCATCTACCTTGTTCTGCATGGATGGACAACTTGATTGTTGAGTGCCCCTCTGGATTTTGACAGCCTGAAAATCTCATCAGTTTGCACCACTGGCTATTCTGATTAGGATTGATAGAGGGCTACATAATTCCTAGCTTTTTTAGTAGAACCAAAAGCATGCTCTTTCAAGCAGCTTGTTCCAGCAAAAAACAAAACAAAAACAAAAACCAAGCAACTAAAAAATAAACACTTTTTAATACAAAATTACAAGATGATAGGATTACCCAAAACTCAATGGTAATTCTATCTGACAGCATTGTTTTCACAGAACATAAGTGGCCATGCTGAATGTGATTTTGTGCATATACATACAAACAGTGTTAGTAAAACAAGAACAGACACCCACTTGTAGCAATAAATTTTTCTGTGTTTTGCCATGGGACTAATGAATGTTATATTGTTGTACAGCTGGTTTGTGTATACCAATTCTAGTGGGCAAAGCCTGTCCCTTTGCATATGCCATGAGACTGTTTAATAGCTGGAAACTTATCTGTAGTTTAGGTTTAACAATCTTTAGAGTCGCATTTTTTAAATAAAAAAAAATCACTATGGGTGATCCCAATTCAATTAGAAGAGAAAAACACTCTTGTCTAATGTGTAAAAAATTTTTATATTATAGCTAAACCTGCTGTTGTGTACATAGCTGAAAATGAGTTTTCCATATTCTTATATTTTCCCACCAGTGGTACATTGTGAATTTATTTATTCGGTTTTTTCATCTCTGAAAGGAATGAAACATTAACATCCATCCAGATGTGAAACATTTTAGTTGCAGTTTTGTTTTTGGTCACATTCAGGTCAGCTTGGATCGGGATGCCGACGTGACTCTGCTTTACGTTCTTCACCTGGTTGTTAATCTATGTCATGACTTTACAGGTGGCTAACAACTTAGAATTTGAATGCTAAATTCACTTAATGTTTTGTAACACTCCCATCCTTCAAAGATTAAAACCTCTTGTCAAAACACTATTCAGCAACTGTGGAAGCCTTTTCTCAATAGTTCCCACATGTAATTTCCACTCAAATTTTCACTGACTTGATTAGATGGGATAGACTTGCCTCTGCTGTCTCTCAGCCTTTGGTGTTATTTATAAAGTGATGTCTTACTTGACTATGACTAAAGGTTACATTATGAATGAGAGACTTCTAAATATCCCTGTGCAGGTCTTGCAAACCTGATGTTATTGTTTCCTTTACTGAGTCTATCCTTCAGTAATACAGACTTCCTTTTCTCTGGCCTTCTACCTTGCCAAACACCATTGTCTTTTCTAATAGACCATGTCTTCTCATGATATGACCAAAATGAGGCAGCCTCAACTTATTCATCATGGCTTCTAGGGGGAGTTTAGGTTTTAATTGCTCTGGGCCCTATTGGTCTTTTTGCCAGTTCATTGTATACACAGAACTCTCTTTCAGAACCACATTTCAAATGAGATGTTCTCTTCGTATTATTTTTTTCTCCTTCAGCTTTCACAAATTTATTCAGAAATCAGAAATACAACGGCATGGGCAATCACTACCTCTGAGGATGCTTGCAATAGATGCAGGCGAAACGTCAGGAGAAATGCCTCTAGAACATGGCCCTATAGCCCGAAAAAACCCACGAGTGGCATTGAGAGGTTCCTGCTCATTCACATGACGATTAATTTTTGGAGTTTCGGAGGACACTGCCGTGTACCCTGTACTACTCAATGTGAAGTCATTGGATAAGATAATTAGAGATTTGTGAGTTAGTACTATGAGTATTCTGATGACATCAGAATACCTTGTCATCAGTGTCAGCTGGGGGTGGGCAGGGTCAAAACAAGTGCTTGGGTGAGATCCAGCAAACTGAAGCTGAAACTTGGTAAGACTGAAACTCTGTAAACTGGTGATTTCCACGTCTGGAATTTGGGTAGGCAATTTGCCCTGGATATGGTTGCACTCCCCCTGAAAGATCAGATGTGCAGTTTGTAAGTGATCCAAGAGCGATCTCTCTCAGGAGACCCTTGACTGATATTAATTGCCATGTTAGCTGCCTTGTGTCCCCATTGAGAGAAAGGCGGGATAAAAATAAAGTAAGTAAGTACATTAATTAAAATATTCCAGTGGTGGTGTTGTAGCTCAGCTAGATGAGGATGAAGATGAGGGATTTGGTGTAGTTCAGCCAGCTGAGGATGATGATGAGGGGTTTGGGGGTGCAGGGCCTGCAGGGCCTGATGCTTAAGGAGATGTTCAGACAGAGGGGATGTTAGAACAGGTTGGTGAGTCCCTGGTTGGGAGAATGAAAGGGGATTTGGGTGATTCTCTATGTGAAAATGAAGCTGTTTTACAAGCTGACAGACAGAGAAGGGTGGAAGGGTGGTTAGATAGAGAATCAAGACTGCTTCTGCAGGGGAAGAATTCCAGGTGCAAACCAGGCTATGGGAAAGTGAGACTGAGAGAGATTACTAAAGGCTGAAGGAATGCTTTCATGCATTGCTGTCCTTAATTAGGGAAAGAATAGCTTTCGGTTCTTAAATCGAGCAACGTAGCAGATAGAGCAAGAGCCGTCTGCCTTGTTCCTCACTTCAAGCCATGCCCTTGTCAAGTTTTGCTTTAAGTCTTGGGGATTTTACTATGGACTCAAGCTCATATATTGTTCTTTGATTCTTGGTTTATGTTTTATTCCTTGTCTTTTGGATTAATCAGGCTCATGATTATACCCTGCACCTTGGATTAATGTTCATGTTTTAACCTTTACATTGGAGATTTATCTCTGGCTTATGAGACTTCTTTTATCTTACCTATTTGGATTTTTTTTACTCTTTTGCTGTATGTGCTTTTTCAATAAACTGTTTATTCCTACGTTTGGCTTCCTGGTGAGTGCTCGAGCAAGGTGAACCCTTGCTGAGGTGCAACTGGTGGCCTTTCCTGGACAGAAATGTCCACAGTAGTTCATAGATTGATAATATTCTGATTATACTACTGGAGTGCACAGTGTATGACTTTGAAAATACTGTGGAAGATGCCATGGAAGCCTTGGCTAGTGCAAAATGAGGCAGCTAGACTGCTGAAAGGAACATCTTATAGAAAGCATACAGGTCTAATTTTAAAAGAATTGCATTGGCTACTAATACGTGTTTGTCTTGCTTTCAAAGTACTGGTAATGCCATTTCAAATCCAAAAAGGTTTGGACCTCAAGATTTGTAGAAACACTTCACCCAGTTTCACTTCTTGCAAATTGAGGTCTGCTAGAGGCGCTTCTCTGTTTTCTTTGAGTAGAAACAATATACTGTATGAAACCATGGGAGAGAGGCTTCTTTACTCTGATGTCTTGGTTTTGGAATTTCCCACCTTTGAATGGCTGATTGGTGCCAATAGTGGCTTCATTTCAGGGCCAAGTTAAAATATGGCCTTTTATCAAACCCTTTGAAGACTAATTAGTTACTCCTAATCTGTCCACTTGTGTGGTCCAAAACTATTTTTAACTTTTTACATTCTTAAATTAATATATTTTTAGAATGTTTATATTATTTTTACTGCCAGTGAGAGATCCAATAAAATTAGCAGGGAAGTACCCTGCCTATCATATACAATTTTTATGTGGTCCCATTAACCCTAATAATAACTAAATATTTTTTTAATATTTTCCTTCAGACAGAAGGTAATGATAGCTTTCTTTGTAAATTTTGTTAAGCTATTTGTATTGTAAGGCATGTAGAAATCTTATGGTACAAGTTAGGATATAAATGCAATAATAAAATAAACTCTTTAAAATTTAGATCAGAAAAAAGAGGAAATCTGATTTTAAACTGTAGACCTTTCTTTAAGTGCAGAAATTAGAAGTGTACACATATGATGTGTACACTTTGTTGGCTATGTATTTTGAAAAAATGATTGATATAGAGAGGTTTTCTATTTTGCAGGTGAGAGGAAATGAATCTGTCATATATTTAGGCCAAAGTTTGTTCATAGTAAGGGTATATCTCAAAACTAAATCAAAACCTCTGTGTTCATTGTTTGCTTTAGCTATAGGGCCAAGGCTAGACATGAAAATTCAGGGTGCATCTACACTGCAAAATTAATCCAGTTTGACACCACATTAATTGTCATGCTATGGAATCATGGGAAGGATGGTTTGTTGAGTTACCAGCATTATTTAATGAAGATGGCCCGAAGCCTTGTAAAACTACAATTCTAGGATTCTGTAGCATTATAAACTTTGGCAGTTAAAGTAGTGTCAGACTACATTAATTCCACAGGTAGATGTACCAGAAGATAGTCATTTGACTGTAACTGACTATAAACTGTCCTGAGTCGCCTCCGGGCTGAGAGGGACGGTATGTAAACATAATAAATAATATAAATAAATTTTTGAATAGGCAAAAAGGTTTATTTCTTCTTTTGCACTGGCTTGAATAGCTAGAAAACAAGATTATGATGCAAGAGCACTGCACAACAACAATTAAAATCATAGAGTTGGAAGGGACCCTTGGGCCATCCAGTCCAACCCTAGGAAAAGCCCAATCAAAGCCAATTTATGCACAGTGCAGCCTTCTTCCATGTGCCCATCCACTTAGGTATAGAATTGGTAGGTATGCATAAACTGAAAAAGACAAGTGAAGGTGGGGGAGGTGGGGTAAAGAAAACTGAAGAGAAAAACCGGATTACGTTAAGGAAAGCTGCACAAGTGTATAGTAGGTAGCAAATATCCCAAGCACATGGAAGAGTTAAATTTGGTGAATTAAGTATTAAGATCTGGGCAGGCTCATTTAAACATAGTTGTAGATCTCCTATGAGCAAGAGCCATGGTAAAGGTGTAATGTTCACTCACAGAAGCTCTATATATGGCTATTTCAAGTTCCACGAGCCTCTTTCAAACGTGTATGTTGTTCATTCGTTCAGTCATTTCCGACTCTTCGTGACCTCATGGACCAGCCCACGTCAGAGCTCCCTGTTGGCCGTCACTACCCCCAGCTCCTTCAAGGTCATGTGCAAATTTTTAATTTTTGAATGTTTGGGTATAATGTGGGCAGATACTGAAATCCTCATTTGGTATTCTGTTCATTGCTATGAAAACATTGAAGTGGACTGAACAGTAAATAATCAAATATCAATTTAATATAAATAACTTTAAAAAAAATAAACATATCTGGCTTTATTTTTGTCTTGAAATAAATGGGGTTTTTTTTACTGTCAATTTAAGAAAATAATTTTAGTTTAGTTTTTACTCAGTTCTGTTCTTTGGTAACATACCTCCATGATTTACAAAGCCTATATTGCAGAAAGTTTTTTAAATTTTGGTAGTAATTGATGCTTCCCTTGCTACCAGAAGGCTCCGTAAGTTGAAGGAACATGAGTTGCTTTAGCTAATTCTCTATTCCTCAGTAACCTCCTACACCTATATTTATTATTTCCAAAAAGTTGGATGATCGATTGCCAAAGTATGGAAGATGCTATGAGGGGGATTTGAAGAAGTCATATTCCATCTCCTTCTTTAATGGAAGCCTATGATTATTTATTTATTTACTTAAAACATTTGTACCCCATCCTTCTCAACCTCCGAAGAGTCGCTGATTTAGGCTGAAAAATGCGGTATAGAAATAAAGCAAATAAATAAAAAATAAATAAACTCAGGACGGCTTTCAACAGGCAACCATTCAGTGCTGACACAATATAAAACTATAAATAAAAAATAGGAGTGGATATTACAGTTTTGTATTTTTTAACATGAGTCTAGTTTTAGGAAATTAGAAGAAACCAACATATTTCTTTTTGGTTAAACAAGACTCAGAAGGGGAAAAGCATGGGAATATTGAAACATGGGACTATATGGTGAATGATAAATGACTATATGATGAAAGATGAATAACTGTATGATGAATGACAAATGAAACACATATAGTTAACAACAGTAATTTTGTATACATTTGGAGATCATCTGGACACCTCCCTTTTTATTGTGGTAATTCCTGCAATAAGGGGGCTGTCTAAATCTGCCCTTAGTAAATTTCCCAGTTTTTGTGCTGTGTGAAGACATTGTCATTTTGTTCATGCTTAGTCTTCTACAGTTCCATTTTCTTAGACGACCCTGGCTTATTCATACCTGTGCCCTGCTCACCCCACCAGCTCAATAGATAGCTTTCTCCATGTCATTCAACATGCATTTTTCATGTGTCTTTACTTTGAACTGTATTTCCTATTGTCCACTCATCCAGTTCAGAAGAATGCCTTTGGAGCTCCTCTCTATCGTAATCTGTGTTATCTAACCCACAAAAGTGAACTAAGCTGAAATAAAGTTTAGGAGCAGTTTAAATACACCAATTCCTTTATTAGTACAGATCCTTGAGGAAACCAATTATTTTTAGTTATCCTTTCTAAGGTCTGTCCATGTAATCGGATTCTCTGTATACACAAAGCAGAAACAAATTTAGACAGATAACATGTTTACACAACTACTATTAGACAGAAGACAAAAATAAAGCATTCTTTCCTATATCTAAACATTCAAGCACTAAACTTACAACACTAAACCAAAATAAACAGACACAGTTTAAATGTCACAACTACCTAGCTCCAAATATATATGTGTATATCTATGTATGTATGTATATATATATATATATATATATATATATATATATATTTGGAGCTAGGTAGTTGTGACATTTAAACTATGTCTGTTTATTTTGGTTTAGTGTTATATATATATATATATATATATATATATATATAAAATAGCTCTAACTCCTATTATTAAGTCAGAACATTTTGATTAATCATAAAAGAAAATTCTAAAAATCCCATTCATTAACAGAATATGTATCAAAATTTAAATTCAAATTATAAGAAAAGACACTTCACATAAACATGTAACTGATTTACTGTAAAATTGATTGATGGTGAAATAGACTCCAACCTATCCTTTGGAGATCTTTAAATAGAAGTTGAATGGGTTTATTTGGGAGTGCTTAAGTTGTGAAACCAATATACATCTCACCTGAGTATTTATAGTTTTGAATTCATGAATTACGTATACTGTCATGTTAAATTCTCAATTTTCCCACCAGATC